>NC_090021.1:318194127-318528056 GCF_037176765.1 Anolis sagrei
TGTACCTGACCCAGCTTCCTTTGGACCTTGTAACATGTGCTTTCTCAGTGAACCCTCAGGAATTAGTTGCCCTGAAGTCGTTATTCTCTTCCTATTTTCCCATGTGTTTTTATAGTAGTTTGTACAGAATGCTTAGGCTTCATTTATATGAACCTGGGGTTTCTTTGTGTGCCTTTTTTGGGGCGGTTGCCTCTTGTTTTTCTAACTTTTTCTCCCCAAAGTCAGCAATTTTATGGCATCCTCAGCTTGTGTCTCCGGGTTTATGCTGTGGGACTCTTGTTTGATTTTCTTCTGGAACAGCCCCTCTCCCCAACCCTCCTCCCTTTAGCATTTCCCTCATGCCCTGTATTACATTTTTATTACAGTGGAGGCTGTGTCTACAGGTCCTTCCGGCTATTTGTTCCGAGACTTTTATTGGATTCTCAATAAATATGCATGCCATTGGGGGTCCTTAGCGGGTTTCCTTGCTTTTTTTTTAAAGTCACTGCTTCCAGCTGAAATGTTAAGCACCTATTTCAAAAGCAATCTGGTTTGCTTTTTGAGCTCCTGCAAAGGTTTCTGACATGTTTTTCTTGGCTGAGGTCTATCTTAATTTTCTTGATCTGTCCTACACTTCTAGGCCTTTTGTTGGCCATTGAGGTGAACTAGGTGCTTTTTCCTGGACTCATTTCCATTTCAACTTGTAACACAAAATAAACTCATGTCTCCTGGCAGGTGGAACTGAAAAAGTTCAGAACCCCTGCTTTTACAAAAAAAAGTTGTTTTATTTCTTTAAACCGAAGCAGAACATCTCAAGGTTTGGAGGCAGGAAACAAAAACCAGGTAATAATACATCCATGGAAACTCACCTCCTACGATTAATGAGTTCCATTTCTTTGAATTGAACATGTGGGAAGCAGGACATTTATAGGCTGAATTGGTCATGTTGACCAAATGACAGCCTTGTTCTTCATTAACTGTGTGACTTCCACTGAAAAACATTTCAATTAAATTGATGAGAAATGTCAATATAAAACTGGTATTGTCATCTTTGTTTTCACCCAGTGCCCACGCTACCTAAACTTGTCACAGGGAGGAAATGACAACAGCTTTTGTGCAGAAAGCTCCTTGGAAGACTGAATATGATCCACAGAAGTCTGTGAGCATGTGTGCATATGGCCACTCAGATTTTCTGTCTTATCAATTAAAATGTCCTATTTATTTATAAGGGGCCAGGCTTAGCACAGCAGGCTAAACTGCTGTGCTGCAGAAAAATCCGGTCTATCAGAAGGTCAGCAATTTGAGCCCAGGTCAGGGTGAGCACCCACTGTTAGGTCAGCTCGCCTGCCTACATAGCAGGTTGAAAGCAGAAATGCGAGTAGATAAAATAGGTAATACTTTTAGTGGGGAGTGTCATGTATCATGTAAATAAATATTTAGATTGAAGTTCTATAGCAGACATGTAGCCATGGTATGTCAACACTTCATTTCCCAATCCCCCCCCCCCCCCGCCACAAGCCTACCAAAGGTTTAAGTTCTGCAGCACTGATGAACGGGCCAGTAGGACCTCCTCTAGATGCATCTTCCTCCAATCTTCCAGTCACCAGCACTACAGAACTCCATTCCTCAATGCTGCAGGCTAGATTTTAAGGTAGCTTTGGGGAGCATTTGTGGCAGTGGTACCATAATCATAAATGTGAATGGGAAATAGTTATAAGGTTGTGAGTTTACCTTACAACCTTATAACTGACCAACAGGATATTAGCCCTCATTTATATGCTGCGTTTCCCGAAGGTAGCTCTCAAACAAACTATAGCTAAACCATTATTAATAAAAAGTTTTAAAACATCAAACAATCCTATTAAAAGCACAAAATTAAAACAGTTTAAAATGTCATTTCAAACAATGATAAAAGCACAGCACATGCTGTTTAAAGACCTTTCTGCTGCAAGAATTAAGAGCCAAAATCCTGCCAGCAAGTGGAAAGAACACAAAGGGAACTTGTTTGGGAGACAAATTCTACAATTTGGGAGCAGACACAGGAAGTAAGTAAGAATTGGTACTCCTTAATACTTTGAGCTGTAGGAAAATATATGCAGATCTCCAAAATAAAATTCATTTGTATAGGAACTAAAAAAACTTTCAAAAATTTTTCTTGTCTAGAGGGCTTTAATAACCAGAGACTTTATTCCTTTTGGAGCATAACTGTTACTTTCAACTTACATTGACTTATTAGAATATTTTTTTAAAGTTACCTTCATGACTTTATTAACATATTAAGTCAATGTTAAACCATAGCAAAGTAGAACTAGCAGCTAAAATGAAAGGCACTGCATTGCATTACCAAAAATTCCTAGATGTTCCTTGCACCAAAAATACCATTATGTATTTTGATCCCTCAACCTGCCCTCAAATGTATACCTGAAGTCAATATATATTTGAGGGCAGGTTGAGGGATCAAAATTATGGATTTTGATATGACCCCCGGATAAGCTGATGGTCAGTCTGCAGAGAGGGAAAAGCAGCACTGTTATTTCAGGAGGCCAGCCACTCTTAATCACCAAGACATTTCCTCACCTAGATCAGAACACCACCAAAATGGAGGTAGTCAGTAATGGGTCAGTGCTTCTTTTAGGTTCTTTCAGGATGAACTAAATTCTCATCTTTCACCATGAAAGTGAGGGTCTTCCTGTGATGTCTCCACGGCTCTGGAATACCTTCCCAAAAGAGATTTGGTTAACCCTCACACTTGAATCCTTCTGATGGCTCCCCATCTATGGAATACACTGCCTGGTGAGATTAGGCGAGCCCCCACTTTAGAAAGTTTTAAGAAGAATCTCAAAACCTGGCTCTTCCACTGCGCTTTCAGAGATTAACCATATAATCTCATTCTACCATTCACCCGCAATATTTGTCTTCAGTGCACCCTTTATACAAAGGTCCTTTTTCTTGACCCCATCTCGGAAGAATACCTCCCTCACAAATAAGACACTCCACTGCTATCTCACCCCATTTTTATCTCTAGTATTTTAATCTATACATGTGGTCCACTCATTGTTCTATGTCTTGAATGGTTTTATTTTACTGTAATTTTATATTGGTTGTAGTATTCTTATAGTTTATGTTTTATGTAATTGATTATGTTGTTGCTTATGTTTTGATTTTATTTTGTTGTTGCATTGTTGGGCTTGGCCTCATGTAAGCCACCCCGAGTTCCCGTTGGGGAGATGGTGGCAGGGTACAAATAAAGATTAAATTATTATTATTAATAATAATATTATTATCCGGCCTAAAAACATGTATTTTTAAGCAGGCTTTTAGCCTTGAGTAGATTGAAATGGGCCCAGATGAAGTTGACATTCTGGCACTTTAGTTGAGAATTGATGGAAAGCTAGTTTTTACTATAGATGGTCTGCTTTTTAAAAATTGTGTTATTTTATTATATTTGTTGATAGTAGTTTTATAATTTTTATGCGATATTGTTTTATACTCATTTCCTGAATATCTTATATGTTGCACTTGGAGTGCCTTGTAAGCTGTCCTGAGTCCCTTTGGGGAGATGGTGGCAGGATATAAATAAAGTTGATGATGATGATGATTATTATTATTATTATTATTATTCGGAAGGGGATGGTTCATCTTTTATATATAAGACAGAACTCACATTGACCCGTGGATAAGCTGACTAAGGTTTTTAGGATTGATTTTTTGACTAAAATTTAAGACGTATACATGAGTATACCAGGCACTAGATGGAAGAGCTGGCAGACATTCAATATCCTATATATTTTCTTCTCCTGGAGTACCTTGCTGTTTTTAAAAAGTGTTTTTACTCCATGGGAAAACTGAACTGGTCTCACTTTTAAAAAATAATAATCTATATTGGCAGATAGAAGGAATGTATCCTTCTCTGATGTAGGAAAAGATAAATTTGATAGATATTTTCCCCAGGGCTATCACAGCAGCAAATCATTGCAGTTCAGATGAATCACTAAACTGGCAACTTGGCTAATACCAGTATCCCAATTAGTTGCCTGGAATAGACTTCAGTGGGCGATGAAGCAAAGATGTTACACAGGAAGTGACTTGCTTGTTAGGAGGGCTGTAGCTAAGAAAGGATGAGAAAGGATGAACCACCCTCTGCCTCCAGTTCCCCCACTTTCTCTCCTGTAGAAATAAAAATGTGGATGTTGCGGATATAAGTGTCAGGAAACTTCACTCATGCGAACTGATTAAAATGCTGGAGCTGTATAGGATTTCTAACTCCCACACTCCCACCCACAGGGCTTCTATGCCTTTAGTGTCACTTCACTGCTTTAAAAAAAAAGGTAAGGTGGTATTCATCTCTTTTCCTTTGCCCCCCACCCCACCCCAAATAAATACACCAATGTTAAAAACCTTCAGTGTACACTTAAATAAATATTAAAATAGAATTAAAAAGTACATTAAAACAATTAAAACATTTAAAAACAATACATTCAAAGTGAAACACATAAACCACGAGCATAATCCGGGCCATTCAAATAGTCATTTCACATTGTTCCAAGTCTATCTATTTCACAAGTTCTCTAAAGGTTTGATCACAAAGTCACAAAGATGTTGGGCTCTTGCAATTCAAATCAGCTGACTTTGAATTATGGTAATTCCCAAGATCTTTGTTGTCCACTGCCCTGCTCAGGTCTTGCAAACTCAAGACTCTGGTTTCCTTTACTGAATCAATTCACCTTTAATGTAGTTTGCCTCTTTGGATCCTGTTGTCTCAAAGCACAGCAGCCTCTGTTTAGTTGCCTTCTCTTCTAATGAGAATTTATCTGATGTGCTCTTAAGATCCATTTGTTTGTCTTTTAAGCAGTTTATGATATCTATAGAATTATTTTCCAGCACCACATTTCAAGTGAATAATTTTTCCTGACTCTCCTTTAGCAGACACCCAAAGTACATGGTATGCTCTATTGGAATTGTAGTCTTACACAGCTGGATGGCCTGTGACTGGGAAAAGCTATCTATAATATTTACATAGAAAGTGACATTTCTCTCAGCAGCGAAATTCCTGCCAAAAATCCATCTTCAGTGGAAACTGTTAAAGGAACAGAAGATCTTGAATGCTATCATGGCAAGGTGAGATTTTAACTGGAGAAGCTTGGCGCTCACACAGACTCGATTTAAGTCTATGAGATCAAGCTGGATGACTGGGAAAATCCCTGAGAAACATTTACCAGCTGTTTCTTAATCAGAGCTGGGAATGGAAATGAAGAGATTCTTTGGCAGTGCATCCAGGGATAGGTCATTCACTTCCTGCAAATCTGCCAGCAGTAGATTACCGTGTCTAAATTTCCTTGAAAAGATAAGATTTTTTTAATGTCTGTGTGAGTATTTGGACCCTTTCACACTGCACAGTTATAGTGTAATGTTTCCACAAAAATGCCATATTTGTATTCTGCGCATCCTACAATACAGGGAAGAGTGATGGAGTCTCCTTCTTCTTTGGATTTTAAACAGAGGCTGGATGGCCATCAGCTAGTAGGACTTTGATTGCATTCTCCAAATCAGTGGTTCCCAACCTTTTTTTTGACAGGGACCACTTCACCAGGGAGCACTTTGACCAGGGTCCACTTGACCAGAGTGCACTTTGACCAGGGACCACTCCCCCACAATAGTACCAAAAGGGTTACGAAATAGTTTTGGGTCAACTTTAGATTCGGTTTGATTATTTGGTGTACTGATTCAAAAAGTTGCATTGGATAGACCACACCAGTTCAAGTTTCTGATACAGAACATATGCCATTTAGTAGTCGCCATCTGTTAACCCACAGAAAACCACACTGAATAATGTAGAGCTGATGTGGTAGTAGTAATCTTTCATGGGTAGTCAGCCTTTCCCCTCCCAGCATCCTAGGTGCCTTGGCAGTATAAGAGGGTTTTCCGAGACCAGTCATCCTCATTGCTGCATCGTTTCAAGACAACAGTGTAGTAATGGTGAGGCCATGGACCAAATTTTTGTTCTTGTGGACCACTTGTGGTCCACAGACCACAGATTGGGAACCACTGCTCTAAAGAGAGCTTGCCAAGAAACCTCATGATAGAATCACCATAGGGTGAATGGCCCTTTTAGTCTCTTCCACCTTTACGATTCTGTGAAAACCCCATGAAGATATGGTGTGCCTAAACTCATTTCTAGTGACATATAAAGAAGCCAACTAGTGAACAAAGGCATTTAAAGGTTGCTGAATAAAATCAGAAGTGACTAGAAAATACTTTGAGAGCAAAAACATTGCAAACACGTCTCTCTCTCTCTTCCTCAGCTATTAGAGATGTGAGGGACTTGCTTGAGTTAAAAATTGGGGAGATAGTGAGTCTTGTGGTAAGGGCATATACCAACCCTCTGACCTTTGGAAGTTGTCCATCCCTCTTTAAAAGGGAGAAAGGGATTTCATTGAGTCTCCTCTAAATCCAATCCACTATGTGTCTTTATTCCAGATTTTTTTTTAAAAAAGTCCTGACTTTATTATTTCAGATCCTGTTTTTGTACTAGTCTTTTAAATCTGAAATCTGGCACAGGGGAAGGAAAGAGGATTACTGTTTCAGTCATCAAAGTCACACTCACTGAGAAATGTCATCATTCTAATATTGATTTCAGTCCTCCTATGCTTGTGGGGATGCCGAGTACAAGAGAATAAATATTAGTAGTAATGGAGTAATTCCAAAGTTTGCAGAGAAAAGAAGAAATCAAATAACTGAATAGACTGGGTTCACACTGGACTTGTGCGCGGATCTGTTTTCCTTCAGTACCTTCAGTAGCATTTAAAAGGAAAGGCCCTCCCAGTATGAAAACCCACCCACAACAAAAACGAAGAGATGATTTTTTAAATTATTTATTTATTTATGATATTTCTATCCTGCTTTTCTCAGCCTGAAGGCAACTCAAGACTCCTCCTCTGCTTTTCGGCATCACAATTTAATCTTTTTATTAATTCCTGCAAACAAAAAGAAAACCCTCATCCCTGAAAACTACTACCAGTTAATATATCTCCTTTAGAGTAGAGAGTAGAAAGAGCTGTAAGGAAGTATTATACCCAAAGAAGAAAGAAAATTGAAGCATGCCAAGAAAAAAGAGGGCCTTTTTAAAAAAAGGAAGCTCCAGGAGGTCATAGCTCTTCCTTACCTGGAAGTGGGGAAGCCTCTTTAAATGCCTTGGAAAGAGTGCATGGTGTGGTGCAGGCCCAGGAGATGAAGTGAACATGCCTGCCTGCAGTGCCTCTCCTCTTTAGTAGAAACAGCTTTAAAGCTTCCTTAAAGTGCACCCACCTGCTTGCAGCACTTCTCCTCTAGAGTACACAACTTTAAGAAGCCTCTTTAAATGCCTTGGAAAGAGAGTGTGGCATGGTGAAGGCCCAGGAGAGAAAGTTTGTGTGACTGCCTGCAGTGCCTCTTCTCTAGAGTAGAAACAGCTTAGATGCCTAAAATGACGGGAAGGTGAACCTGGGAAGCACCCCATCCCATAGTGGGCCAGATAGAAAACAAATCTTTAGGCACCCCAGAGTGAAAATAGATATCTGCCCTCTCAAATTCAAGAGGCTCCAGAAAAATGGATCAGGCCCCCACCGAAATCTGGAACACCAAATGAGATCGTGGTTTACCCAGTATGCACAAGTCTACTTGTGCAGGCTTTTCAGTACCCTGGCAAAGGAAAACCAAACATTTCCAATGAGAACTGTCCATAGTAATACTAATGTTTTGAGAGGAGAAAGGAATGGACTGGAGCTTGGGATCCTTGTGTGGCTGTGGGCTAGTGTGGTATAGTGGTGTGAGTATTGGATACAGACACTGGGAGATCAGTGTTCTAATCCCTGCTTGGCCATGGAAACTTAGTGGGTGATCTCAGGTAAGTCATTCTGTCTCAGAACTAAGAAGAATGTCATGGAAAATCCTCTCTGAATAGATCTTGCGAAGAACACCTTATGACAGGATGTACCATGATAGGTTCTCCAGAAATCAGAAACAACTAGAAGGCACATAAAAACAACAACTCACTTGTACACCTACATGACATGTTTGAGAGAGTCAGCATGGTGTAGTGGTTTGAGCATTGGACTATGAATCTGGCGACCAAGATTTGATTCAGCCATGGAAACCCAATGGGTGAGTCACACCCGTTCAACCTCAGAAAACCCCACAACAGGTTTATTTTAGGATTGCTGCAAATTTGAAACAACTTGTAGGTACTCAAAACCAACAAAAGCAATGATACACTTGTAGGCCAACATGTGTCTATTGTCCCTGAAAATCTGTCATAGGTTTATATTAATCCCTAGTATACACTGTTACCTCTGTATCACTCTCCCTGTGCACTATTGCATTGCTTTGATAGTTTTAAAGCTCTTCTGTCCGGTTGTCTCTTGGATTATTTGTTTGGTTTGTTTGTTCCCCTTTTGTTCAACTACAGAATTTCCATCTGCTTTTCTTCCATTCCTCTTTAGTTCTGCTGGAAAGCTGTCATTTCATTTTTCACACACAGGCCTTTCAACTAGCCATGTGTGGATGCTATTATTTTAACCTTAACGGCTCAGCTCTTTCATGTAATTTATCTCACATGGTTTTGGCTCTTCATTCTGCTGAAATATTTAGGGCCACGTATAGCAGAGGTGATGTTTGGGCTACACTGGATTCAGGACTTTCATTATCCTGGTAAAAGTAGGTAAATGTTTTCCCCTTACATTAAGTCCAGTCGTGCCCAACTCTGGGGGTTGGTGCTCATCTCCATTTCTAAGCCAAAGAGCCAGCATTCTCCATAGACACCTCCAAGGTCATGTGGCCAGCATGACTTCATGGAGCGCTGATACCTTCCCGCTGGAGAGGTAGCTATTGATCTACTCACATTTGCATATTTTTGAACTTCTACATTGACAGAAGCTTTATCTCCCCAAAGGTGACTCAAAGAGGTTTGACATAAGAGCATTAGTATACAATTTAAAATATGCAAATATACAAAAATTAAAACAGAATTGAACACAAACAGCAGTAAAAAAATTCAATTAAATCCATCAAAACATGCAAAATAAAAGCACAGGGACAGCCACTGAGAATGTGTTTGGATATTTAGGGACAGGAGGCCTCACAAATGCTGCATCTACAGTATAGAAGTAATCCATTTTGACACCACTTTAATTGCCATCATGCTATCTAACCCTGGAAATTGTAGTTGTTAGAATTCTGTGCAAAACAGTGATGGTGTCCCACCAAACTCCAACTCCCAGGGTTGCATAATATTGAGCCATGGCAGCTCAAGTGGAGTTAAACTGCATTAATTTTACAGTGTAGATGAACCTCCAGTCTCCATAACTATGTTGTGGAGAAATTTATTTTGGCTCCTGCTTCAGAGGCATAGATAAGGGACTGGGGAGGAAGCTACAGTGCAATTTCCTGTCCTGTTCAGAGAGCAAAACAGAAATTTGAAATTTTGATGTAAAAAATCTGCAATAAGATAATGCAGTGTATTTTTACTGAGAGTTTCAACCAGTCAGCTGTGCCTTCTCCCAGAACACCCAGGATTTTATTGCACAAAGGTCTTTTATTGCAAACCAATCTTTTTATTGCACAAAGGTGGATCACCATCTTTGGAGGCAGTTCCTATCATAGAAAGTTATTTACAAGCCATTGCCGGTCTGTCACCTACCCACTATTGATGCTATTGATGGGGAAACCATGTCACTCACATGGTGCAAAAAGCCCATTCAGCTTCTGTGATGGCATGACAGATTTTTCCTGCTCCCCTACTCTTTCTCCCACTCGGAGTAATTAATTGATTTTATGTTTTATTTTTATTACTAATCTTCACTAGAATTATGCAATTATGCAACTGCTTTTAACAATATTTTTTAAAAAATAAAGAGCAGTGGAACTATGGAGTTATGAGACTGAATGGAATCATAGTCGCAGAACTACAGCAGATCAGAATAGGTAAATGGATGAGGATAGATGTGATAGCGAGGGTGATCATCCTGTAAGTTGCTAGTATCCATGATTGCACAACTGCTGTGGAATAGTGCCTTCATGTGCTTAAGCCATGCATTATAATATTTTTGCTCATTATAATCCCATTTTGTCTCCTTAGTACAGTCAGTCAAATGACTTTTATATTTGGCAAATCTTGGGGGTTTCGCCAAACCTGTTATGGTTTTCCTTTGTTTAAGGATGGTGCTGGTTTGGTTACATAAAAAATATAGCACTATACTACTAGTGTATAGTGCTATATTATACTTTATTTGCCTTTGCAATATCCTATGAAATCCTGGGATTTGAAGTTCAGAGAGGGGAGTTTAGAATTCTCAGCCAAAGAGTGTATAGTATGGTCCTTGCACCCATGTGATCAGTACCTGTGGCTTCATTTATCAATTTCTACCATAATATGGCTTCTCTGGGCATTTTCTAGGCCCTTCAATTCAACTCTATAGGATTCTTGGGTGAGTAGCAGGCCCGTAGCCAGGATTTCGATTTGGGGGGGGGGGGGGCTGAGTTTTTTTTAGGGGGGTTTCGGGGGGGCTGAGTTTGTTTCGGGGGGGGAGCTGAGTCTGAGTGAAAGAGGGTCTACCCTAGCAAACATTTTGTATCATTACCCCAATACCCCCATGCATATGAGATATATTGAGTATGGTGATCAGATCATGATATGAATAAATATAACAGTTTAAATAATGCACCAGTAAGGCCTTTTCGCGAACCACCATGAGAATTTGGGGGGGGGGGGGTGAAGCCCCTCAAGCCCCCCCCCCCCCCCCCCAGGCTACATGCCTGGTGAGTAGTCCTACATTTCAATAGGGTTCACTGTTATTCATGATTTCACATATCCATGCAATGTCTGGGAATATGTCCTCCACATATTTGTAGCTATATTGTATAGTCATCAATATATAGTGTTGGAAAGGCTGGTTTGTCATGATAAAAGTTTCCCATCTAGTGTAACAGATCCCTATTAAGTTAGCACAGTGCACCCCCATGATTTGGGCCTTGCACATTTGTCCAGTGTTTTCCTTGTTGAGAAGTAACTTCAAAGGACTCTTCTCCTTCCTTTCCAATGCATTGTCTAGAAAGTCTTTTCTGGTGGACAAGAGCCAGTGGATTACTCAACCTAAGTGGATGAACTAAAGAACCTCTTCAGGAACCACCAAGTTTGGTGTCTCCAAAGAATATCCACATTCTTCAGAGGAGCAAGTAGCCAAAGCTGCCTCCTAAGCAGAGATACTTCTATGCCTTTAGGAGAGGCAATGGCAAAAGTAGGTAGATTCCAGGACACAGATGAAACAATTGGCTCAGCTGTGACAGAAGTTAATCCATAATATCAGCTGCAGCTGTATGAGGGAGTTGCCTGTATACAGCTGAATATAAACACTCTCTGTTCAGTTAGATACCCTCAGAGAAGAATTAGGAACTTTGTCACCTTGTTTTCAGAATTTCTGAACTCTTGTTGATTGAATTCCTGGCTACTTGGCCTTGGAACATACCACTTCTGATTATTCCTTACTCTGTTTTATATCAATCAGGCTGCTTCTCTTTTTTCTTAACCTCATCTTCTCAGGGTTCCCTTTGCATGCTACTACTCTGCTCCTACGGACAGTGGATCCCAACACAGGTCTGGTTCTGGTTTGAACATTGCTAAAGACAAACACTGCTTGGCTAGTGAACTCTTTGGTGGTGTCAGGCACTTGCAGCCAAAACCACAACCTGGTTGAATTCTTTCACTTTTTGCTTTTAGAGTACTTCCTTCTCTAAAATAATGGTAGAGCATGTATATAAGTAGGTCATATATATACTATAGAGGAGAACTCTATGTGCTAATCCATGGTCAGTATTATGATCCAACCATTTGGAGAATGTTTACATCTCCAAAGATTTCTGCTGAATGCCCCTCATATAGGCAGAAATGCATTGTCCTTTTTAGAAAGAATACATAGTTGACCTTCAGTTAACACGTGGCACTAAGGCTTTTTTTAAAAAAATAAATAAATGAATGAATGAATGAATAAATAATGATAGCAGTTGTACTTTAGTTCCAAGGAGGTCTAGCCAACTCCAGTAACATTGGTAAACTTTCTGAATCTCCTGCAAGTTTATCTTTAACTATCAGAACATTTTCAGTCCACCATCATAGTCAGATGCTACCTCTGTATGAACCATGCAGGACTGTAGTCATATTAAGAATGCAGTTAGGGACTTTATCACATGAAGCTGCATCCTGACGATATCAGCAACTTATCAAGTTGAGCATCACCACTATTGCACTTCTTTGTATTTGCATGCTGGCATAGAAATGAATTGGCTTCACCGCATGAGATAAGTGACTAGACATTGGCATGACTTGGGGTTATCAACTGGTTTCCCCATCAATAACAGGGATCAGATTTATTACAGGGGAAGCAGCAAAGTGGGAATGGGTCATGCACAACATTGTGTGATAGGAATCATTACCGGCTTCAATGCCAGTTTGCATGTTCGTGCAATGAGACCTTTTAAAAACACAACAGCAATGATCCAAACCTTTCTTTTTGTCTTACTTCTTTTTCACAAGGTCATAAACTTTCATGCTTATTTTCAGTTTAAAGACTGAAGCCAAGAGTCTGGTGTTTACTTGGCCAGAAGTTCCGTCTAGTCTAATGCAAATCAGGTCCTCACTGGTTCTGGCACTGCAGGGAACTATTGAGGAAGAAAAGTAATCATGACCCATCACCAGAAGTGCTTTTTTGGGTATGAAGAGGAACTTCCTCTTACTTATCCAAGTTATCTCCAGGAACATTTCCTCCAACAATTTCAGAGAAACTGGAACGCCTGCTTAATTTCACTCATAGACAGTTCCCCAACATCCACCCCCCCCCCTTGCAGCTCATTCCCATGTATCAAAGTTAAATGTTTCAAAATGTATTTATCTAGTTGCTATGGCTTTCTCTCTTACCCATCAGACACATGATCCATCAAAAAGAACAGTTGGATAATATATAGATTTTTAATTTTTAGACATGGGGTCACAAATTCTTCTCATCATAGTATTTCATTCTTTCCCCTTCCCCAATTTCCCTTCATCTCTGAATGTGTTACGGGGGGGGGGGGGGGGATCTACTCTGTAAAACAGCAGCGAAGTGAACTACTGTTACAGATGGCCTCCAGAGATTTCATACATGCTGCAGTTCATTTGTACAGTAATAACAATAAAAATAATAAAAATTTATAGGGCGGATAGCTCATAACACTCCTCTTGTGTAGATGTATCAGTGACAGTGGATCAGTCAGTATTGGGTTCCCTTTCATTCTACCCTCTGCTGCTTTATATTACTTACCATTTTACATTCTTGAACTTTCCAAAGTAGCACATTAAGCATTTAAGCTAAGAATTTGACTTTATGCTACGATCCCCTTCTCATATCCATGCTGTGAACTGATTGCATTTTGAGAAAGATTCCTAATTTTGTCAACTCTTTGTTTCGGTGTCAAAACATCTTTGGCTTTATGTCACTGTTAAGAGCACAGAAGCAGAATATAGAAAAGACGGCAGCCCTGAAACCCCTATCCTGCTTTGGTCAGATCTCACCTGGAATATTGGAGACCACAATTCAACAAGGATGTTGACAAGCTAGAACATGTCCAGAGAAGACCAAACTGGTCAAAGGTCTAGAAGCCAAGCCCTATGAGAGCAACTAGGCAGCTGAGTATTTTAAGCTGAAGAAGAGGTTGAGAGCCATGTTTACATATTTGAAAGCAAAGTACAACGTGTTGATTTTGACTTTAAAGCCCTACATGGTTTGGGTCCAGGTTACCTACAGGATTGTCCTCTCCCGTACAATCCACCTTGGACACTCAGGTCTTCTGGGGGCATTTACTCATCCAGATGGAATCTGGTTGGCAATCATTTCCCAGAGGACCTTTTCATCGACTGCCCCAAGACTATGGAGTGACTTGCCAGAAGAGATCTGACTGCTAAATGTAAAACACAACTGAAGACATATCTTCTGGCAGGCCTACTTAGGACTTCATCACACTAGAGAATGAATCCACTTTAAATCCTGTTGCTGCCTCCTGCAAAATTCTAGGGTTTATAGTTTAGGGAGGAGCCTTTAACAGTTTCACTAAATTACAAACCCCAGAATTCTGCAGGAGGCAGAGATTGGATTTAAAGTGGATTATTCTCTAGGGTGATTAAACCTTGGCCAGTCAGTTTTAGCAATGAATTTTAAAATCACATTCTATGTTTATTGTGTTTTAACTTTTGTTTCATGTATTTTAATATGCATGTTTTAATATGTGCTTTTATGGATGTATTTTAACTGTGTTGCGCCCTGCCTTTAGCCATAAGGAGAGGTGGGTAATAAATTAAAAATATATTATTATATATTGAAGATGGAGCAGGCTTGTTTTCTGCTGCTCCAGAGACTAAGACATGGTGAAACAGATTCAAACTACAGGAAAAGTGATTCTGTTGACACATTACGAAAAACTTTCTGATGGTCATTGCTGTTTGATAGTGGAATATGCTGTCTTGGAGTGTGGTGGAGTTTCCTTCTGTGGAGGTTTTTCAATAGAGCCTGGATGGCTATCGGTTGGGAGTGCCTTAATCATGAATCTTACATGGCAAGCAATTGGACTGCATGGCCCTTGTGGTCACTTCCAACTTGAAGAGCCTAAGAATTTGTAGCACCGGATGTTATTAATTAGGCAGTTACTCTTGGCATTTCTCACCACTGGCTAACATATAAAAGACCACATTCTCCTCAGTTTTATGTCATGGTGATTTTAGGATGGAATGGAAAACTTTTTGTCTTCCAAATGTTAAATGGCAATGCTCATTTTCCTCTCATCACTTTCAAGGCTGGCTCTTATACTCTTTCAGATTTGAGATGTTGTGAAAAGGCAATGGTCTTACATAAGTATTCCTCCAGAGCCTCTTGGTTATTTGTTTTTATTGCAAGATAGAGTTGTCTTGCACCCTCTAAACTAGCCTGCTGTCCCAGGAGTGCTCAAGGACATTGTTCCATTGCCAGTGGTGACATAAAAGCCAACTGCTTGTCTCTTTTGCTTTTGTTCATAGAATTTTGTCTCAGGCAGCCAAATATGTTGTCCAGTCCTGGGCTTATGGAAGTTGCTGTACAACAATATCTGGAGGGTCATGAATTCCTCATACCTGCCACAATCCTTCACATCAAATATGACAGCAGAGAGAGAGAAAAAAAGATTCTACTTTTACTTCTAAAACACCTCTCTAGTACATGGTGAGTTAATGTGAGTCAAGAGTATGCACATATATTTTAATGCAATGCTGAAAGATGCATGATTCTGATTGCATATGCACTATGTGCACTCTTTGGTCATATCAAGTGGAATAATTGTATGTATACTTCTTGAACCTAAATGGAACTGTGAAAAAGCATAATGTTGTGAAACCTTTTGGGACATGTAGAGCAGACAATTATGTAGGTGGGTTGTACAGCACACACTCTGAAGTCTGGCATTGGGACAGGGAAGGCTTCAGACATGTACTTTCACATTCATTCTATAAGTCCCATCAGTCCATCATCCACAAAAGACCTTCTTTGCTTAATCAGAGGTCCATACAGTCACTCATGTGTTATGGAGGATTATCAATATATCATCATAAATAAGTCATAGTAGCTTCTTCCATTGTAGAACACCTCTTAATGTCATGAAGTTCTTTCTAATGTTTAGGTGGAATTATTTTTCCTGTAGTTTAAATCCAGCTCCCTCCTCAATGTGAACCCAAAATCTGGTAGAAAACAAAGATGTCCACTCTTTGAAGAGAAATACAGAAGTCTCAGATAGGAGTGGGAAATGGCATCAGCAAATGTCAGAGTATTTGGGGAATAGATTACATCAAGAATAGATTAATGCAATGTGCTCTATGTGGGGTTGCCTTTGAAGACAGTTCGAAAGCTTCAAATGGTCCAAAAGGTGGCAGCCAGGTTTCTCACCAGAGTGGCATATAGGGGGAAGCACACAACTTCTCTGTTACGCCAGCTCCACTGGCTGCCAGTCTGCTACCAAGCACAATTCAGAGTGCTGGCTTTAGACTATAGAGCCCTATATGGTTCCGGTCCAGCTTACCTGTCTGAACATATCTCCCTCTACAAACCATCAAGGAGGTTAAGATCTTCTGGGGAGGCCCTGCTCCTGGTCCCACCTGCTTTGCAAGTGTGGTTGGTGGGAATGAGAGACAGGGCCTTCTCAGTGGTGGCTCCTTGGCTCTGGAACTGTTTCCCCAGTGAGATTAGATCAGTGTCCTCCCTCCTGGCCTTTAGAAAGAGAACAAAGACTTGGTTATGGAACCAAGCTTTTGACTAGTAAAGTAACGCATTACAAGAAGCAAATACTGAATACGTGTAATCGACATTTGGAATGGCCCAGTCTACGTGCTTGGATCATGGGATTTTAATGTTTTTATTAGGTGTTTTAATTCTTATATTTCATGTTTTAAATGTCCTTTTATCTTATCTTATGGCGAATTGTCCTAATGATTTTATGCTTAGTTATATGGTGTTGATTTGTGATTTGGTTTACGTATGTAAGACATTGAATTCTGCCTTTATTTATATGTAACCCATTTTAAGTACACCAGGGTGAGAAAAATGATATATAAATACTGAAAATAAATAAATAAATAAATAAATAGGTCTAGAACAGTGGTTCTCAACTGTGGGTCCCCATGTGTTTTGGCTTACAACTCCCAGAAATCCCAGCAAGTTTACCACATGTTAGGATTTCTGGGAGTTGAAGGCCAAAACATCTGGGGACCCACAGGTTGAGAACCACTGGTCTAGACTTTGCAGAGAAGGTCAGCACTGGTTACAGCAGGTAAAAGACAGTCTAGGAAACCTGAGAAAAGAGAGTAACAATAAAGTACATCGTCTTCCTCTTCTTCATCCTCCTCTTCAATCACAATGGGCTGCTAATTTGGAAGAAATAACACCATTAGTTAGCTCCCAGGTCCTCTGAATGGTTCCCGGCAGGCAGCCAGTCATGTTCTGCTCCCTGTCTCCATTTTCACTTCATTGCGTTATCTCTTTGGAAGTCAGGGAGCCCCAGAGATTGAACAGACCATCCATCATTCCCAGTTCCTTAGTATGATTTTGATTTTGATTATTCTTATCATCCACAGTTGAAGAGGGGAAAGGGGCACGTCACATTAAAAGTTCATGGAGGCTTTCTATGGTTCAGCTGACAGCCTTAAGGGGAAATTCACAGAAACAAAAAAGACAGGCAGCAGCTAAACGGTTTTTGAAAAATATTATTTATACAGTCAAACGATCAATCAGGAAACATTCAGGGAAAAGATTATCTCTCCGTTTACTTGCTTGTACATTAAAAAAGGGGGGAAAATGAGGCATGAAATCCTCAGAGTATTCATAATGTACAGCAGATGGGAATAATACATATTTATGGACACTGTTAACCACATCTCTCCCACATTACTCTGATGGAGTGCATGCGTACATTTGGAGAAAAAAAATTAAACAGCCCATTAGGACAATTTATGAACAAGGCTGCCACTGAGGGAGCTGTAACAAGAGGTCTGAAGCCTGTATAGTGCAGTCCTTCTGATACCATCTGTTTGGTGTATTCATTGAAGAAGATTATATTACAATCCTTGGTAATGCCACAAACGCTACAGCAAAACTGGATGAGACTTCAGTTTCATTCTGCTTCAGCAATACAGGTTTACTGTGAGTGCTTTTCCACAGCTAGAAATGGAGAATTGCATTTCCGAAATCATCTATGACAATAAAAGAGAGTCACTGGCCATAATAATAGTCTCTGTAACAGTAGCCATAACATATTGGCATAGCATGGTAGATATGGAGTGTTTTTGGTTGTCACCCACATGGCAGTGCCATGTTTCAACTCCAAACAGGGTAGTTGCTAGAAGCAAAAAGGTGGTAAATAAAGGTAAAGGTTTCTCCTTGTCATTAAGTCTAGTCGTGTCCAACTCTGGGGGTTGGTGCTCATCTCCTTTTCTAAGCTGAAGAGCTGGTGTTGTCCATAGACACCTCCAAGATCATGTGGCCAGCATGAGTGCATGGAGTGCCATTACCTTCCCACAGAAGCGGTACCTATTGATCTACTCACATTTGCATGTTTTTGAATGCTAGGTTGGCAGAAGCTGGGGCTGACAGTGAGACCTTATTCTGCTCCCCAGATTCAAACCGCTGACCTTTTGGTCAGCAAGTTCAGCAGATTAGTGGTTTAACCCGCTGCACCACAATTTAATATAGTTGCAGTAGATGGAAGCACATTCTCTGAGGTTCCTCAAGTCAGAAGTGGTGATGGGGTATAGTCAGTCCCATGTCTCAAATTTCTGATGCAGAGAGGAAAATAAATCAGGAGAGAAGACGTTTATGGCATTACTACTAAGATGTCTGTGGTTTAAAAAGTCAGGGGAAGAATAAGAGAGAGTGCTTGGAGGTACACTGTAACTCCAATATCCATGGAACTGATATCTGCAGTTTCATTTATCTAGGCATTATCTATTTTCTCGAGCATGACACAATGGTTTTCTTGCACCAGAAGCTCTTCGTTTCCATAGGGTTCACTATTATCTGTGGCATTGTGTATCCAGGAATGGATCCTTTGCAGGTGAAGGAATTGTAGTGTAAATAACTTTCCTGAGGTTAGAAAAGGGCAAAAGACTTATTCCAACACTCGAGTAGAGTGGAAAACATTAATGGAAACCCTGCAAAAGAAAGAGAAGAAAAGTTTCACTGCTCAGAAAAGAAGAGCAGTGAGGGTTTCTAAAAGCAAGGTTACATTTGCTAAGGGCCATGAATAGAATGGTACCAGCGAGATATTCACTGTCGACCAAGTCATCCAAAAAGGAGATAGACTTTAATAAAATTAATTTAAAATATGGTAAATAAATAAAAGCAGATAGACCTGTTGTTCTGCTGAGGGCAAAGCCCTTTTAGCACCTATTATCCTGAAGAATTAGAGAAGATTAATATCAACAAGGACCGGATGTACAGGAATGAATAACATCTACCCACACAAGGGCTGGGTAGGAGGATGTATTTCCCAGTGAAATGGCTATGCTAACTTAGCAAGTTCAACAGTTGGGTTCTTGCTTCTGAAGTTGGTGAACCTGTATAGTAATATGGGAAAATAAGCAAAAATGAGTGATGCTGATTTTTATGTTACACACCTAAGCAACGCCTGTGAAGCAGTTTTTCCAGAGAACATAACCTCAAGCTTTATTATCTCTTTAGCAAGGTATCTCAACCTTTCTGGGGCATGGTAAGTTGAAAAATTTGAGATACAGTTGCACAAGTGAACTGCTGATGCACAGTGTGAAACTGAAAAAGGGAAATGACATTGCCCTACCTTCTGCAATGCAGCTATTATTCAAGTATCCTCAAATTTCTGGAACACATTAATGTCCTTAGAACAGCATGCAGTAACCCCCTTGAAGTGGTTTAGTTGTATGACCAGAAAGATATGGAAGATATTGATATAATCCACATCATTCATTGCAATGAAAAATCTATTGATGCAGATTCTGTAAGAGCAGTTAACTAGGCTGCCTCAATATACCAGCCTGTTGATATTGGTTTGAGTAAATCCAATAAGTTTTACTGCACTCTTCAAATGCTTAAGGGGATAAAAGCAATGATGTTGGTTGAAACGATATCACACTTATCAGAGTGCCTCTTTCTTACAACTCTCAGCTGAATTTTCTTTGATTTAAGACTTTTTTTTCAAGGAGGCAGGGTAGGACGGGGACGGACCTCACCTGTGCTACTTTACTTTTTGAATCCTTCCTCCCTTTAATCTACACCAGACCTGATCCTTCTTTGTTATTTGTAGGGTTTACTCTGTTGACTGACATGCCTAGCTATGTCTTTGGCAATATTACAAATGTCTGTTTCTATTTCATGATGCCCATGCTTCTTCTCAAAAGCAAAAGGAGTTTTTGGGGAAGGCTTCAAAAAATCCAACTGACTGTATGTTTGGGAAACACCCTGATACCAAGAAAGGCCATTTCCATCTTGGGATCTATAATAATTCCTATAAAGGGTTAGATCCTCCTATGGTTTCAAGGTCCCACAGTATTTTTGCATGTTCATTTTCCACGATGTTTGCGGGTTTATGATCCCAACAATTCTTTACTGCTGGCAGGTGGTACTTGTGACTGGGCTATTATTATTATTATTATTATTATTATTATTATTGACATTTTTGGTATTGTGCCCTTCCACAGCCACATAGTGTAACAAAGACATGTAGAAGTCTTGATTATCTAATGCTGAACAATATCATAGACTCATAGAGTTGGAAGAGACCACATGGGCCATCCAGTCCAACCCCCTGCCAAGAAGCAGGAAAATTGCATTCAAAGCACCCTATATAAACATACAAGGTGTTGATGTCCGCTGTGCAAGGCAGAACTTTGTCATGGTGGCTGGGTAACAGTTCTAATATATAGGTTAATTCTTCACCACTAGCAGTGTATATAGGCCATCTGCTTCAAACCTGTTCTTTCTGGCACTTGCCTCATAGCAAAAAACCACTTCAGGGAGAACATTGCAGGTTGTTACAAGGCCATTCATGTATTACAATAGTTCAGCAATATTTGATTAATAGCCAGGTTGAAAAAGGCCATGTCTTTTTTCCATTTGCAGTTTCAAGTTGCACACCAGCATTTGCAATGTGCCTGCTGTATCTCAACGGCCTACCACCAGTGGTCTAGGAAGTCTGAGAGGCCTTGCTAAAGAGAGAGTAAAGCTTATGGTTGTGGAAAAACTGCTGTACATGCATTATTGGGAGATGTAACATACAAACCACCATCATACATTTTTTTCTTCTTTTTCTACAATACTATACAGGTCCACCAACTCAGAAGAAGGAACCCAACAGTTGAACTTTCTAGGCCACCTTAGTCATTTCATTAAGTAATTTTTCCTTTCTACTACCCTGTCCTTTTGTGGCTAGATTTTGCTTCAATCTGGTTAACCCAGTCTGTTATTAATTTTTTGTAATTCTTGTTGATAAAAGGTGCCAACAACAGCTTTACCCTCAACAGAAGTATTGGCATATCTTCTCTCCTAAAGTCATGTAGAAGTCCTTTTCATAGGTCTACTATAAAAAGACCACTGGTCAAAATTCTTTTCAAAGCCCTGAGCAAACATATTCTTGAGTTTAGAAACCTCACGCGATCTCCTTTCCTGAGTAGCAGAACCTCTTATGATCTTTCGACAGGGGTCCCACAAACTGCTTCAACACTGCTAGAGCATTGAAATCATAGAATCATAGGGTTGGAAAGACCACAAGGGCCATCCAGTCCAATGCTCTGCCAATTAATATTAGTGGACCTTGTGCTGATAGTATGATGAAAAATATTATCATGACATTTTCGGAATCATGATAGTAAATCAAGGTAGGTAGTTGTTTTTAGTTGTGAAATACCTCCAACCCTGGCTTTAACTTCATTATTGATGACAAAGTGATGCACTTCATGTTGTTTTAGCAAGCTACTTGGAGACTTCTTTAGGAACATATGTCCACCATCTGTATTTTTTTCAGGCTTTATTCTACCTTGCCTAGAAACAGTATTAAAAGTTTTGGACACTTCCCTACCTGATTTAGGGCATTTCTACACTGTTCATATAATGTGGTTTGAAGCTAACTCGAGACTGTAGTGGCCACAGAATGCTGGAATGTGCATCAAAGTGCTCTTAAAAAGTCCCAGGAAAGTCTGAGTTCAGTCAAATAAATTCACTGCGGCAGGTGATAGTGCATCTCAGATCCAGGGCAAAACTGTCTCTGCAAAACGTATTGCGCATTGTAGACACCCACCTTGCTTGCAGTGAAGTAACGAATCTTGAAAAATGAAATTACTGAGTATACTTGAGTATAATCCAACCCAAATATAAGCCAAAGTATCTAATTTTACCACAAAAAAATTGGAAGATGTATTGACTCGAGTATAAGCCGAGGGTGGGAAATGCAGCAGCTACTGGTAAATTTCAAAATAAAAATAAATACCAATAAAATTACATAAATTGAGGCATCAATAGGTTAAATATTTTTGAATTACATAAAATTGTAATTTAGGATAAGACTGTCCAACTCTGATTAAAGCATTATTCTAATCTTTCTTCAATGTAAATGTGCTTATGTATCCTTCCAATCATCATCATAGTGTATTTTAACTATACATTTTGGGAAAAATGCTGTGTGTATATGAATAAGAAAAAGTGGGAAAGACTGGTGCTGAGAGAGGAGAAAAGAAAGGTGCATGCTGCACTGAGAGAGGAGGAGAGAAAGGTGAGCACTGCACAAGAGAAGAGGAGAGGAAGGAGAGCTGGGGTGCTGTGTAGAGAGGTGAGGGTCCTGGCAGGAAGGCATGGCGCTGAAAGAAGCCTGTATAAGCTGAGGGAGGCTTGTTCAGCCTAAAAACAGGCTGGAAAACTAGGCTTATACTCAAGTATATACAGTACTCTATGAGTGATTGAAACACCTATCAACTGTTATTTTAAGGAAACTATTACCAATATTTCAATAGTCCATATTATGGACTTGTATGTTGCATTTTTCTATTCTCATAATAATATTTTATCATTGTAATACAATTAACATTTTCCTCAATGTTTGCACACAAAACAACCTTTTCTCCAATGTTAGAATTGATTCCAGATTCCAGGGGTTTGTGTCTTAAATTACAAGGTGGTATTAGCAACAAGAACAACAACAAGAATTTACAAATTGCCAAACATTTATTAGAATAAAAATATATATGCATTTTTTTAAAAAAATCTCAACATGAAGCAAGTAGTCATTTACAAAATAACTCACACAGGTACATTAAGGGTAAGCACAGAAAGATCTTCTTTATTTTTTTATTATTATTTTAAGTGCAACACTTAAAAGACCAGAGTTAGGATGGTCGACATTTCTCTCTATCAAGCTGGAAAGGTGAAAGAAAGGTCTGCTACACCAAATCTGTTTCAGAGCAGATATAAACTGTGATAGCTTACACATGTATAGAGAGACAGTTCTTTGGCTACACTACTGTTTACCTTAAATGAGCCTAATTCACTACAAATGCTTTTTCAAAATTACATGCCATGTGACAGAGAAAAGGAAATGGTCCCTGAAGTATGAGTATTTGTGTATAGGTACATCGAGGGCTAATACCCGAAGTAGAGGGGGTTTGCTGAGTTTTTGTTCTGGTAGCCTATGGTTACGGAGACCAGGATTGCTATAGGAAAGCGAAAGAATATGCACAATTGCTTCAGCCATCTGGATTGTTTTACTAAGCTGTTCCTTGAACCACGCAAGTTCCCCTAAGCTCCAGCAGCTTGTTTTCTCCAGCTGTCTGCTTGCATTGTGCAAAAGGGTTTGTCTATACTCCAGACCAAAACCAGATTAAAGTGACAGAGGTTGCTCCAATCAAGGGCTCTTCGGAACAGTTATTCCATTTGAATGGACTTATGGAATCCCTTTGTGCAGAGTTTGCAGCTTTCTCTCCCAACAAGTGACACAAGACCCAGAACTGTTGGGAGAAAGCTGGAACAGTTAAAGCAGTTTCACAGTGGCTTATACTGGTCATGAATATTTATGTGTCCTTTAAAGTGAGATGATGTAGAATTACAGGGGAACTTGGAAAGTAGGATTTTAGCTCTTGTGTGTGTGCATAATGTCCCTGCTCCAATCTACAGCATCTCCAATTCGAGAGCGCATCCGATTGAAAAAGACATCCACCTGAGGATAACACATCTTATTCCTTATAGGAGTTGTAATGCAGGAAATGTGTTTTCATATGTGGAAGATACACAAAAAATAGTCTGATAGCAAGTTAGACTTTTGGTCTACCCATTATAACACGGGGTCAAAGGGAGAAATGTGCCAAGAGGAAGGCACATCAAGCCAACCCTTGTCAGGGCTGCTTTCTATTTGGAAATTGATGTCCTCCTCCTTGTGCTAGACCATGCAGATCCAGAATAGGTCTCTACTTCTGGAAGACAATCATACTCAGCCATGAGGGATCATATATGATGAAAACACTGGAGTTGGGAACCTATGGATCTCCTGACCTTGTTGGACTACATTTTCCATTACTCCCAGCAGAGCCCTCAGAGGTGAGTGATAATGACTGCAGTGGTTCCTGAGCATCTGTTACAAGGTCCATCCCTAATGTATGCTAACTGCTGCTCTCCAGGATTTCAGAACTTTGCATCCCAATCCCCCACCAATGCCAAGGACTGAAGAAGAAACAGCAAAATTAGCACATTCACATGGCTTGCAGTTGACACTACAAGACAGAGCATATTATTTCTTGTCTGCTTGCAATAATTGCAGTTCTGAAAATGATTTTAAGTTGTACTACAGCACCATCATGTTACTTTGCAATGAGTTGTGCTCACATTCAATACCATATTTTCTATAGAATTTATTACAATAACATTGGTTGCAATCTCACAAAAGATGTGGGTTTGACAGTTTGTTGGATTCATACCACACTGTACATTATAAACTTCCAGCTTTTGGTAACCACAATCCAGTTCTCAAGAGAGATTTGTGCAGTTCATGGGATCTACATTTTTAAGTACCAAAACAAACAGTGCTTTTGAATGGATGGCTTTTATTATTATCATCACTATTTCATATTTCCTTTTTGCTTTATTTTTAATGGTAGGAAAAGAGACAACAAAAATGGTGGAGAAACAAAGGAGGATTACTAATGGAAAACAGTGGGGTAAAATTAATAACTTAAAGTATAATTAAATATATGTATGGAATGAACTTCAATGGCCCAGAGCTAATTCTTTTGGGAAATCATCAGCATCATCTCAGAATACAATTTACTTGCTAATCTTTAAAGCACTATAGGATTCTAGCTTCTTTTGATTTCAGAATACTATTTCAAGGGACCATCACAGTTTATGTAGTTAACTGTACACAGGACCAGGGTTAACACAAAATAAATGAATTGATAAAAGGTGGTTTACATATTTGGATACTGAGATATTTCTGTTGGGATGTTTTTGGCTAATATATGATAGAATACAAATGCTGAGTGAAATAAGATGTAACAAGAATGCCAAAGCAAAAACATTGGAAACTTCTGTCCATAATATTTTTTCTATGGTTTTTTTTGTAATGAGCAGTGCTAACACACTCAATGTTTAGAATAATAGATTCTTAGAGTTGGAAGGGATCATAAAAGCCATCTAATCAAGCCCACTGTCATTTAATAAGATATAATTAAAGAATTCCTGAAAGATGCCTCGTATATTTAAAGACCTCCAGAGACAAAGAGCAAACATCCTCCAAGACAATCTATTTCACTGTTAAACAGTTTATTGTCGAAGGCTTTCATGGCCAGAATCACTGGGCTGTTGTAGGTTTTTCGAACTGTATGACCATGTTCTAGAAGCATTCTCTCCTGACGTTTCACCTGAATCTATGGCAGGCATCCTCAGAGGTTGTGAGGTCTGACCTCACAACCTCTGGGGATGACCTCACAACCTCTGAGGATGCCTGCCATAGATGCAGGTGAAACATTGGGAGCGAACGCTTCTAGAACATGGCCATATAGCCTGAAAAACCTACAACAACCCTGTTAAAAGAGTTCTTACAGTACAGAGGTTATTTCTATATATTTTGGAGGAAATCATTTTCTTGTAATTTGAATCTATCTCAGTCGAGTCTCTAGAGCAGTGGTTCTCTACCCTTTTTTGACCTGGGACCACTTGACCAGGGACCACTTTGAAAAGGGACCACTCTCCAACATTAGTATCAAAAGGCTTACAAATCGGTTTTTGGCCAACTTTAGATTTGGTTTGGTTATTTAGGGTGCTAATTCAGAAAATTGCATTGAATAGACCACATCAACTCTAGTTTCTGATACAGAACATATGCCATTCAATAGTCACCATCTGCTCGCCCACAGAAAACCATATTTACGAAGCCTCGGCACTATAAGAGCGTTTCACAAGCCCAGTTGCTCTTGTTGCAACAGTATAGTAACGGTGAGGCCATGGACCATATTTTAGTTCTTGCAGACTACTGGTGGTTTACAGACCACAGGCTCGAAACCACTGCTCTGGAGAAACAGAAAACAAGTGGCTTCATCTTCTGCATAAGGGCTAGAATTCTAAGTACCATTTTTGAAGTACTGTTCTGAAAATTAATTCTGGGGGGAGGGGGTGCAATAGTTAAACTGGTATGAAAAAAGGAACTGGCCATAGCAATCTGCCTCCACATTAGATACAGAGAAATACTTTAGATTAATGCACATCAATAACTATATTAAAATGACTATCATATCACCTTTCTAGTCTTCCCTTCTCCAAGTTATAGACTTCTGCTTTCTATTTATACATCAAAGTTGAAGACCCTGATGATTTTTCTGTTGTCTGACTCCAATCTTAGAATTGGATTTTCGAAAAGTACTTTTTGGAGTATGACTACTCTAGCCATGCTTGATGGAGGATTCTGGGAGTACAACCCCAAGCTTTGACATACTTAGAATTCCATTTCCCTTCCTTGTTTTTTTCTTCTCTAAAATGTTTTACAGGGGTTGCTGCTGTCTGCCTTCAAATTGTTTCTGACTTCCAGCAACTGGAGACAAACCTATCATGGTGTTTTCTTGGCAAGATTTGCCCAGAAAAAGGTTTCCCATTGTCTCCCTCTAAAGATGAGAGATTCAAAGATTGAAAACTTGTTCTCCCAAGTCCTAGACATCTTTTAACTCACTACACCATGTTGACTCTCTTATTTAAAGGAGGTAGTGGTTGGTTAGTATTTACAGTTACCAAAGCGAAGAGAATAACAATGGGCTGCTTGTGAATCCCATGTGCAATTACGATGGTGCCATTTAGACTGCAGGCCAGGTTCTGCATTTCTAAAGATAAGCCTTTTCCTTTAGGGACTACTGATAATGCCTTAGTAAACACAAGCTCAGATGTTAAATTAAACAGAACTAAAGCTGATTTATTTTATTTTATTATTTTTTAAAAACGTCTGAATACTATGCCTCATCCTGCATAAAGACTGATGGTAATTTTTTTGCATACACCAATGGAGAAAAGGAGTGGGTCTGTATATGCCTGTCTGCATTAAAATGTTTGACTATATTGACCTTAAAAGCACAATTATTTAATTCCACATAGTCAATCTCTCTCTGTATAGCTAGATGTAATATAAGATGGCTAGTGGAATATTTGAAAACCACCACATCCGTGGAGAGGATTAAAGGCTAGAACAGCTGCTAAAATGATCACCATCTCAGCAAACAAACCATCCTTTGGTTCTGGGAGACAAAATGAGAGAGAAGCTGAGCAGCAGTAGCAACAGCTGCTGGATTAATGCAATGAAGTGAAATATCTCAGAGCCAGCTGATATATGGAACACTAAGCTGGACTTGTCTGTTGGCCTCAGGTGACCCTCCCCTCATAGTTCACTGGGCTAATAGGTCTATTTTTCAGTCTCAGATTGTTGGCTGGAGTAACCCACAAGCCGGCTTCCAATGTACACTCATTCTAATCAACAGCAAAAGCACACTGACTTTAAACTGCAATTTTGTCTGCACTTTAGCATCATCTTTTTTCGCAGAGGGAAAAGATCCCCAAAAGCAGTTATGTTAGAAGAAGTGTTTTGCTGCAGCAATTAAATATGGAAGAGAAAATAGTTCATAGGGGAGTTGATACTTCTCTCAGAGGAAAAACACTGGGATATGGGGTTTGCGAAAATCAAATCCACTGTGACACATCTGTCAGGTGTGCTTAGATTGTGTGTTTCTGCATGACAGGGGGTTGGACTGGATGCCCCTTGTGGTTTCTTCCAACTCTGTGATTCTATATAGATATTTTAAAAATGCATTTAAAAAAACAAAAGGAAAATATTTTCACATCCTTAAAAAAATAAAACAGTGGATTTGAGTGCTTGATTCTGAAACACCTATTCTGAAAACATGTATTTTTTTAACCATGTTTGTGGCCCCTTGTTTTTAACAGCTAACAGTAAGTACAGACAGTACAATTTTGGAAAGCATAATAAATCTGTAGTTTTTGAAATAGGGCCATGTAGATTGCTAATGAGAATTTTTTTGGTTCATTTTTATATGAATTTACCAAAATCAGATTAAAAAAAATAGATGGGATGTTGACCAATTTTGTTTACTGCTAGTTGCCTGGGGGCAATGGACATTGTAGTCCAACATGCCAAGAGGAATCCAAGTTGGAGAAAGTTCCAAATTCTTCCAACATGTGGGCTCTACTGTCATGTAAGGAGAGGTCATGGGTTTCAGAGTTTTTTTCACACAAGTAAATGCATTTTATCCACTGCAAATCCTGTTTTCAATAGACTTTAATTTAATCAACATGCTGGCTAGAACTATAGTAATTCCTATAAATGGCTATGGAGGACAATAATGATTTTCTACTTCATTGTGCCATGGTCAGTTACAACTCATGTATTAGATCAAGGTCTTTCAAAGACTGGGGCTGCTTTTTCCTTGGACTGCTCACAAAATATGTTCATTTCACCTAGCAGGCTTCTCAGTGGAGAACTTAGGCCCCTTCCACACAGCAGAATAAAATCCCACATTATCTGCTTTGAACTGGAATATATGGCAGTGTAGACTCAAGGGAACCCAGTCCAATGCAGATATTGTGGGATTTTCTGCCGTGATGTTCTGGGACATAGGGCTTTGTGGAAGGGCCCTTACTCATCCAAGATGAGATTTTTTTTTTTAAAAAAAGTGCAGAACGAAAAAAAAATCCACAAAAGTTGCCTTTCAAATTTCACTTTTTTTGTATTCTTAAGTGCCCTGAGCAGTGCAATTTACATGCATAATCATTCTGAATTGCAGAGAGAAGACATATTTGCATAAAAATGACAGAGAAAATCCATCTTCTCTGAATGCTTTGTCCATTGAGGTCTATCCCATTTGTGCACAGGTGACAGCAACCCAGCAAGAAAATAGATTCTAGATAAAGTGTGCAGTGAAGAGTAGCTGCAAACATCAATATGTGGCTTCTGTCTATTTCCATGCACTTGACATGCATAATCAAACCTGCCCTTCTTTTGTGCTTCAGTGTTCAATCTGTATTTGAAGTGAAAGCTTAAACTGCTGGAGGGATCTTGTGACAGTAGACCAACTTTTAGACTGTGAACTATTTGGATAGAAGTCTCTTTTGAAGTACTGTGTTCCATTAAATATTATAAATGCTTAGCTAGTTAACCGCTACCACAACAAATAATAACAGGAGATACCGTGGATTTCCCTGCAAGCATGCCTGTAGCAAAGTGGAAGTGGGCAACCATAAAAGTTGTATCTCTCCTTGAATTTTTGCAGCAGTTCGACTAACTTCCACCAATATAAAATATTGGTTTTGTTAGGTAAAACATGGGATATCACACTCCTAGGAGCAATTCTTCTGTAAAATGAGGTGCAGGTACTCATTCTTTTGAAGAAATACTATTTTCAAGCCCCTCTCCCAAACCTGTGGATTCTTTCATGTCATGCAATTATAGCATTATTTATAACTGCAATAGCAACATTTTATGAAATCCTGGGATTTGTAGTTTAGGGAGGAGTATATGGAATGCTTAGCCAGTAGGCTCTATTGCTTTACCAGACTATAAACACCAGGAATCCACAGCATTTGGTAGCTGGAATAGAATCATAGTGCTGTTAGTGTGTGGTGTGAAAGAACCCTAAATGCCAACTTTTTCACTCTTTTGGTTTGAAACACACACATTTTGAGGGGACATGTGGTACACAGTAGGTCAGGAGGGATTATTATCAAAGTTGTCTATCCCTAAGATAAAGAGGTCTATACAAAATTTTCCTTATCCTTTAGTAGCTCTTAAAGCATTACTTATAGATCACATCCATTACTTTTAGCAGGAATCTCATGTCAGTAGGGTTGTCCGAATGAAAACTGTCATTTTAATGGCTGTGTAGAAGAAGACGTTTCTTGTCATGAAGCCAAATAACAAGCAACATCTGCTGAAATTCCCTCTTCTATACAGTCATGAAAGAGACAGGAGATGTCTCGAGGTTTCACTCTGACATCCCTACATGGCAGCCTCTGTCCTTGCCAGACTTTCTCTTTTTCAGACTTCGACAAAAGAGATATACATACTCTGTGTTTATGGTAGTCTTCTAACTGGCCCTTGACCAATCTCGCCATGCTGCAGGGTGATGCTGGGGGTGGAGGAAATTATTTAGGACTATCCTAGCCCTAACCTAATTTATCCCACCATGGGGTCTGTGTCTTAGGACTGGATGAGGCTTGGATCTGCCATAACTCAACTCCTTCCTTGTTCTACCTTTTTCCTGCCCTCTTTTTGGCTGTTCAACTGGATGATTTCATCCAGCATGGAGGAGGCAGTTGGCTGTTCAGAGTAAAGAATATGGAGGTAGTTTGTGGAAGGGAATAGATAGGCTAAGGAGTATGAATGGGTGCTTTGAATGAGATTTTGTTTGGTTCAACCAATAATTAGAAGTGTGAATGAATACTTCATCCTTGTTGTGGGGTTGGAAGTTGAGTTGGGTGGCAGGACAGAATAACTTCCCTTTCCCTCATTTTCATTCTTTTCCCTGGCTGAGGTGGCTCCATTCAATCTTCTTATTTATTACAACTAATGAAGGTTCACATTCTCCATTTCTTGATTTCAGTGGGCTTCTAGGATAACACTGGATACTCTAGGTTCACCATAACATCCAGGAGAATAATTTCCATTGGAACCAGAGAAGGGGAAATGTGTTTCAAATTTAGCTTCTCTTCCTTTTTTATTTTCCTTTTTGAAGAAATTATTAGCACAACACTGAAATGTTCACATGATGTTGCATTTATTTTGTTCTGACCTCTGTGCGTGGAAAGAATGTCTGTTATGCCTCCTGCCATCGACCTACAACCCAACTGTCTCCTTTAGACACATTTCTCATACAGGATTCTGTACAAACATTTGCTGCTTGTAAGAAGTGAAGCAGTCAAGAGACACTTGAAAGTCACCATTTGAAAAAGGGGGATGAAAATTTGGGAGAAGGGCTAGCCCTACCATTAGGTAAAGTGGGGTAAGTGCCTCAGTTAACAGATGGTGCCCAAGTAGCAGATGAAATAACGCTGCTTCCATTGTATTGTCGAAGGTTTTCATGGCTGGAATCACTGAGTTGTTGTAGGTTTGTATTGTCGAATGCTTCTAGAACATGTCCATACAGCCCAAAAAACCGACAACAACCCACTGCTTCCATTTTCATTCTGCTTGAGCCTTTGGGGGCTTCAATTTTGAGAGAATTTCCTATCTTTCTCAATCTCTGAAAGAAGTTTCAGTTTATTGGACTGGAAAAGTGGGTAGCAAAACCATCTTGTCCTGTTCTTCAAGGAGGAAAATGTCAGTCCCAAAATATAGACAGCAAGATTCAGAAGCTTGACATTTGATATTTTCACATTAAATAGCAAAAGGACTGAGTATTCTAGAAGCTTTAGTCATTGTTTGCAAACCACAAATTATATAGGCAGGTGCTTCTATGTCCATAAACAACATTTTTGTGGCACCTTATAACAAGATTTATTTGGTTTTGTCAACTGCATTCCACTAATAGGTTACTAAGTTGCTAGACTCTTTAATGTCTTTGCTATAATAGACAAATATGGGTAATGTTTGAGAGAATAATGATAATCTCTTCCTACCCTTTATTTAAAATGGATTTAAACCTGGCCCACTCCTTTGTCTTGGGTGGTTAGAAACCAGCAGATGAAGCTTTTCAGTACATGGAGATACAAAATTAACATCTGCAGAAATCCGTGTCATACATTCAGCTGTTCTTGATGCCAAAGCTAACTTGATCTATGGAAAAAATAGCAACTCTATTGTCACTGAAGTAGTTTTTATAGCCACAAACAAATAATAGCTTTCTGTCTTTCTGTGTGTTTTTCTGTATTTTCTTTCCTTTTATCTCCATTCCCCCTCAATTGTCTTTTATTATCCTTTTTTATATATTGTAGTTATATTAGAATGTACTTCATGTATTCAAAATTTGTTTGGGATGTATGAAGAAAAGTCTAATATGTTGCAATGTTGAAATCTTCTGCAGGAGGTCATCAATTGTGCTGTACAGCAGCTGAAAGAAGAGGTAGACCACATGGCTACAGAAAGAGGAGCTGGACTGAATTTGGGGCCCTTTCATGCTACACAATTATAGACCCTCCAAAATTTCACATTTGAAAATATATGGCCAAGCAACAACAGAGTGTAGAAAAGATGGTAAAATTAATGATTAACTTGTTTTCTATGCTCTAAAGACACCAGACTCTATCTGATCTTATGAGGTAAGCAGCCCTGGTTAGTACTTAGATGGGAGATCAATCACCAGGATCAGGTGCAGAGGGAGGAATTCATGGGGGTGGCATAAATCAATGACTTGATGACTTGAAAGCACACGTTACTGATTTAGGTTTACATTGTTTTGCTTCTAATTTTTGATCTCACTGTGAATTCCATCTGATTTTTTTGAGAGGAAGATATAAATCTATATAGATCATATTTAATACTATATTATTGGCTGCACTTTTGAGACCAATAAAGTAGCTCTAGCCCTTCTTTCTTCCTTGCTTTTTTATGTTTAAATTGTTAGATTCAACCAAGGAAGCCATGGCCCCAAGTCTGCAAGACCTGGACAGGGACATTAATGATAGGGTGATTTGGAGGTCTCTCATTTTGAGGGTTGCTGTAAGTCAAAGTTGATTTGACAACAATTAACAACAGCCACTACAAACCCCTCACAAGAGTTGGAAAAATCAACATAGAGGTAATACCAATCAACAAAACTCAGAAAAACCCAAGAAACTCTATTGTGAAAAATCACAACGTTAGACCAATTTGGAAAAGCCCAAGATTTATTCTGAGATAAAGTGCCTGGCTTGAAATCACTCCCTGAGTTTCCTGGCTTAGTGGGGAGCTGAGTCTGAGTCATCCACAACCCATCTTAACTATCTAGATATCTGTCTTTTCCCCTCCTATCTCAACTACATTAAAACCAATAATCAGTGTCTAAAGTAACATTTAAAATTCTTTAAATTGCATCTTTGTGCTTAATAAAGGACCCTATTCTCAGTTATGGTTTTTCATACAAATGCACCTGCATAACCTGGCAGGACTCCCCTTTCCTTTTGTGTAATTAAATGGCATTCTATATTTCATTCCCCAAATAATGGCAGTAGCATGGTAGTTTCCCATTGAGAGTACTACACGCATTCCAGGTTGACAACTGCTCTGAATCACTCTATAAAAGAGAGTGGTGAAGCAAGAAAAATGATGAGGTGTTCTAGGTCATGAAGTTCTAAGTTAGTTCAAAAGTGGAATAGTTGTAGGATACAGCAACCAAAATGATCAAAGAGGTGAAGTAACTCAACCATAAGGAAAGGGACCTTTTTAGGATTAGGACAGCAGTATATGTAAAATGAGGTAAGATATAAAGCAAGGGTTGGCAACTCAAAGTCTCATTAGCCCTAGCCAACATAGCTAATGATGCTGGATCATAGGAGTTTGGGGTGAAGAGACATTTTTATCCTCTCAATAGAATCTATAGATTCAGAGTAGATGAAATGGAAATGTTTCTTCAAAGAACATGCAATTAAACAGTGGAATTTATGCACTGAAGGTTAAGTGATAGTCACTTACTCTATTGGATTTGAAAGAAATGCCATTTGGCATACAGCTTGAGTAACCCCTATCCAAAATCCTGAAATCGAAAATATTCCATAATTATTCACATGGGTGGCTGAGATTGTAGCATCCTTGTTTTCTGATTATTCAGTGTACACCAACTTTGTTTCATGCACAAAACTTTTAAAAATATTTTACAAAATTAACTTGAGAGTAAGTGTACGAGGTTTATATAAAAATACACAAATTTTGTGTTTATTGTATTATGCAAGTACAAATATTCCAAAATCTGAGATCTAAAATACTTCTGGTCCCAGCTCTTTCTGGATATTGGATACTCAACTTATATTAATAGGAAAGCTATGGGGTAGATGCTAGTTCCAGTATGAATACCAGTTGCTGAGGAACCCGAGGGAGAAGGCACTATTGTGCTGATGGGGTTTCCATGGGCAACTGACTGGTCACTGTGCGACAGAATGCTGGGTCAGGTAGGTCTGTGGTCTGGTCCCATAAGATCATCTTTATGTTCCCATAAGGTGAAAATAACAAATGGCTACACATTTCTGCAGATTTAGTCCCTTCTCCATAATGAACTGAGAGGCTAGACAAGTCTGTTTTTTATGTTCTATTCAAACTTGTGCTGAAGGATATATGATCAAGAAACAGTTACATGATACTATGTGCCTGCTTAGAAACTGAGATGAGACAAATGAAGATGTAGCTGCCAACACAATTTTTACAGCTCTGCATAAAAAAGTATACTTTCCCATACATAGGTGTATTTCTGGAGGCTTTGGATCTCTGCTCTTTACCAGGCTCCAAATTCTGCATATACACTTCTCTTTGAAGCACCTACTGAGAATTTTGTTGGTTTCCTAATTGGACCACACAAAGGAAATAAAATAATGAGAAACACCCACACTTTTAAAAGTAGCTCTTGCCTTAAATATATGAGTAACCTTTCCTCACGGCATTCTGTAAGGCATTCCCTGGATAATCTCTTATCATACTTTGGTGGAACAAGGTGCAATGAGAACCTTATGGGTGTTACCCAAAATAGCAACCTTTCTTTATTCATAATATGTAAACATGCAAACATTAAAAGATGTGATTTTGTGGGTTCATAGTAGCCAATAAAATAAAGAATGTTTTCTTTACAGTTACAATGTTTAAATAATTAATTGCTTAGATGAATTGATCAAAATTGAAAAAAAAAATCCTCTGGAAAATATGTGAGATTTAAAAATGCACATACTGCTTTAATACTTATAGATAGTGTCTGTAATGAATGCAGAGTATGTCCCATAAAATGTATAATACCTTTAAATGCTATGGCAGCTATTGGGATTATTTGAAGATTACATAAATACATTTATATTGAAGAATAAATGTTATAACACCTGAAATCACAGTCTTATGGAAGATGTTCAAATTGTTGTCCCTGCATAGCAATGCACTGCAGCAAACCTCACTTAAATGTATTGTCGAAGGCTTTCATGTCCGGAATCACTGGGTTGTTGTGAGTTTTCCAGGCTGTATGGCTATGATCCAGAAGCATTCCCTCCTGATGTTTCACCTGCATCTATGGCAGGCATCCTCAGAGGTTGTGAGGTCTGTTGGAAACTAGGAAAATGGGGTTTATGTATCTGTGGTATGTTCAGGGTGGGAGAAAGAACTCTTGTCTGTTTGAGGTAGGTGTGGATGTTTCAATTGGGCAACTTGATTAGCATTTAATGGCTCAGCAGTTTCAAGGTCTGGTTTCTTACTGCCTGGGGGAATCCTTTGTTGGGAGGTAATTAAAATTTACCATGGAATTTTCTGACACCTCTACTACTGTGGTTTTTAATCTTGTAGAAGTTGTATTAATTTTGGGAGGAGAGGGAATTTTCACTCCCTCCTCCTCGCTCTTATAAACTTTTAAGTATTTATACATTTTGGGAGGGGAACACACACTCTGTATAGTATTTTTTTTTTGCAAGATTTGTTCAGAAGGCATTTGTCACTGCTCTCCTTCAAAATTTAGAGAATGTGACTTTCCCAATAACAGTCAGTGAGTTTGGGGGGAGTTTATGCAGATTCCAGAGATTAATTAATCAACAAAGATGTTTTCAATCAGTCGAACTGAAAGAGAAGGAATTTAATGCAAGGCTGCCATTTTGGGAAACCAAGTTCAACATTTGTCATCACACCTTGTGACATCCTTTTTTAACTTTTGTGCTCAGCAAGACTTAGTTAAAACTATGTATTGCTACTCAGCAAAAACAGAGGCAATAAAAAAACTGGCAGGAGTAGACTGAAAATACTGATTTCGGGACATCTTTCATTGAGATATACATATGTATAAAATCATATATACAGTATAAATATAGCCATATATTTTAAAAATATTTCAGCTCTAAATATGATTACTTCTTTTCTATAGCCTGAGCATACAATGGGTAATATAGGTATTTCTAGCAAGTTTCCAGTTAGCATAAGTCTCTTACTAGTTGTCTTGGACCCTAAGGGTACCCGAAGAAGAAGACACTCTTGAGGAGAAAGTAACTTGGCTAGTCCAAGCTGTCTTCTCAAAGGCACCTGAGGAGGGTGTGGAGAACTTAAGTTGGTGGTGGCCCCTCATATCTAAGCATCAGGTTGAAGGAACGTGCAAAGTTGTTGGCCAGTTTGCAACTGTGTGTTTCCTCTGCTAGAGGGAGCAGGAAGGCAAGGAGAAGCAGAAACAATAAGAGCAGCTGAAGAGGCAAAGCTGCACAGCAGACGCGACGTAGAAAAGAGCATGCTCCAGTTGGTTTTCCCTGAAAGACACAAGCCAGAGATGAATTAATAAAGGCCAACCATATGGAAATCTAGATTCAGCAGGGTCTACAAGAACTGTGGAAAACATGGAGCCAAGCTGTTGAAGGCTAATCTGAAGCTGTGCTGCTGAACAACAGTTGGTCCTCCATATTAGTACATTTGACTTTTGTGGATCAAATTATTCACAGGTTTGATTGAAATTTTATTTATTTATTTTATTTGTGGTATTTGTATATCACCCTTCTCAACCCCGAAAGGGACTCGGGGTGGTTCACAGTGTCAGCAACAATTAAATGCCATTGATAAAAAACAGTATAAAACATCAAAATTGACCTTCCTCTAATAAAACATTACACATTATTAAACACATCACATATCACAGAAAGATGTTGTCCATAATCAGTCTTGGGTCATTGCACTTTCAACTTTAACTTTAAATATTTCTATGATGGGCTGAAAACTTGGTTCCACAGCCAGGTCTTTCTATGTTCTCTCTAAAAATCTCTATGTTTTATGTTCTCTCTAGGAATCTCTGTGTCCTCCATTGTAAAACTATGGTCTTTTTTTCTGGAAGTTGACCATTGAGTTGTGTCAGAGGAGCAAGAGATTCTGCTGTCCTGGGAACAGACATGTTTCCTGGGGCCAAATAGCATGGGTAGTTCTAGGATAACACAGTCAGCCATGGAGATGTACATTACAATTTGGAAAACCCTGATTTGGGGAGTGGGAATAAAGAATCCTTGTACATGCTGGGAGTTCCCTGAGAATACAATAAGACTCTCATATTCGTGGGAGATACGTCCTGGCCCAACTGTGGTTTTGTGAAACTGTAGATATGATTGAACACCATTACATTCCCTCATTTCCAGTGTCAGAGTATAACAGAGTTGAGTTGGAGGAGAGATTCCTAAATAGGTATTTCTCTAGGAATTTTCTATATCCTCCAGAACAGTGTTTCTCAATACTGTGACCCCTTAATACAGTTCCTCATGTTGTGATAACCCCCAACCATAAAAGTATTTGAGTTGCTACTGCTATTAATCATAATGTAAATATCTGATATGTAGGATGTATTTTCATCCACTGGACCAAATTTGGCACAAATACCCAATATGACCAAATATGAATGCTAGTGGGGTTGGGGGAAGGATTGATTTTGTCATTTGGGAGTTGTTGTTGCTGGGATTGATAGTTAACCTATAATCAAAGAGCATTCTGAACTCCACCAACGATGGAATTGGACCAAATTTGGCACACAAAACTCCCATGGCCAACAGAAAATAGTGGAAAGTTTTGGTGGGCTTTGACCTTGAGTTTTGGAGTTGTAGTTCATCTACCTACAGAGAGCACTGGACTCAAACAATGACCTTTTGGAGTTGTAGTTCTCCTAACTCCAGAGAGCACTGAATTCAAACACTGTTGGAGTTTGGGGGAAATAGACCTTAACATTTGAGAGTTATATTTGCTGGGATTTATAGTTAATCTACAATCAAAGAGCACTTTGAACCTATTCCACCACCAAACTTGGCACACTACCTACATGACCAACATTAAATACTGGTGGGGTTGGGGTTGTTTTTGAATTCTGGTAGTTGTAGGTCACCAACACTAAGAAGAAAGTGAAGGACAGGTGGAGAGATCTTCCATCTTCTCCACCAAAGGGATTCCTAAGACCATTTGAAATATGTGTTTTCTGATAGTCTTTGGCGACCCCTTTGAACCCCCCCCCCCTTGCGACCCCCCATGAATCTCAACCCCCCAGGTGGAGAAACATTGCTCCAGAGCAACTATAGCAACTTTTGGGGCAGGTACACAAAAAATCACCAAAGGACCCAGAAAAATGGTTACAGAGATTAATTTCACCCATGTTCAAGGAGGTAAAATTGCAGGCTTGGGTTCTGCAATTACAAGGGGTCTTACTTCAGGATGAGGAAAATGTCATGAAGATCTCCCTTGTTCTCATGTTTAAGTGGGGAATAAGGTTGATATGAATAGGATCTGGGAAACAGTGTACATATATGTGATTTGAGCTTTTCTTTCTAAAAATTCTTTTTGGAGACAATTACTCTACTGACATCAATGGAAGATTTACTCCCAATTTAAATTCCAGCTTTTCGCACATTGTGTGTAACTTTTTTCTGAGCAATCATTACTTAGAGGTGATTTGGTTATTAGCATCTTTCCAATATAATATAACTTTTTACATTTTATAAGGCAAGTGCCCTTTTTATGATCAAAAAGTACTTCCTTGGAGGCTTGGTCCACACTCTTAGAGGAAAGAGGTTATGACCCAAACGTGTTGACATTTCTGGGTATCATAAAAGAAGGCTTCCAAGAGCCATGAGACGGGAATCAATTTAGGTGTGAAAATTTACCAGACATTAAATCTTTTAGAAAGCACCCTGGGTTGTAAAGGATTTTTTCAGACAATTTCTCAGCCTCAATCGACTCAAGGGAGAATGCAATTGCTTTTAGTCTTAATTTAGTGATTTTCAAGTTCTGGTTACATTTCCCTGCAAATTGCTCTAATGCCAGACAGGAACTTAGTGGTTGTTTGGCAGAAATCGATTACTGCTTTTGATGGGTATTCCCTTACAGAAAAGTGTGAGTTTCCTCACTCTTCCTTCATGATAGAAGCCTCAAATTCTCCTAGTTTGCAATATATTTGCTAAATACACCTACTGTTTTGGTTTCCTCAACTTCCGAAGCAAGCCCTGAGCTTTCTCTATTCAATTGCCGAGGGACAGGAGGGTAGCCGAATGTTTCCCAATTCCATTCAAGCTGGCTTCTTTTCATTATTTCCTGTAGAAGTCTCACATTTTACAAGATGCCAGAGAATAAAAGGGAAGTGGAACAGATGGTGAAATTTGAGTTCACCACACAGTACCCTTTACAACTATGTCTGCTGCTCAGCAATGGCTTGTTATAATAAGAGCAAGGGAAGAACTATAATGGCCTTACAGAAAGGCATGGTCTCTCTCTGAGAACACCAGTACAACAAAGAACAAGACCAGTTAGGTGTCACAGAACAGCAACCCTTTCTGTCCTCATTCCCATGTTAACTGGGGATGATGGGTATTACATTGTGACTCATTGAAAGAGCATGGGGTTGGATAAAACCGCACCATAATTTTCCCACTGGACACAAGAGGAGCTTGGGTGAACCAGATGAGATACAGAGTGGTTGGATTCTTTCTCTCAGTCCTTGTAAAGAATGTTTTAAAATCCAGACACTGCCTTCAGGAGAAAGATCTGGCAACCTGTCATGAATGTTGGTTCATGACAGGTGGTTCATGACAGGTTGCCAGATCTTTCTCCTGAAGGCAGTGTCTGGATTTTAAAACATTCTTTACAAGGACTGAGAGAAAGAATCCAACCACTCTGTATCTCATCTGGTTCACCCAAGCTCCTCTTGTGTCCAGTGGGAAAATTATGGTGCGGTTTTATCCAACCCCATGCTCTTTCAATGAGTCACAATGTAATACCCATCATCCCCAGTTAACATGGGAATTGTAATTCAATGGCACATGGATTTCCACTCCAGGAAAAGGAAGGCTGTTCTGGAGTTTGGCTTGTACCATCAGGTGGGAGGATGAAGTGGCCAGCAAGAGACAATGGACAACACATTTATGCTTAGTAAGTCAAGATATGTCCAACTCTATGCTAGGCAGCCCCTCTGTGTGTTCAAATAAGCCATTATGTTTCCCCATTTCAACTGAACCAGGAAACTACAGTTACTGGCTTTAGAACCAGGTGGGACATTAAGTCAACCTCAACCCATAGCTTTATATCCTGACCTGTTCTGAAGCCATTAACCAGAGCAGATCTCAGAAGCCATGTGTTAGTTGCACTTAGTGGGCGAACCACAGAGCAGTGGAACAAGTTCCTTTTCTGTAGCAAGACTTTCAGCTCTGCAAAATAGTTCCCCAATTCAAATGAAACAGGACACTCTACTGTAGTTAATAAAAAAACTTATTGGATTGCTCATTCACTTGTGCAAAGGGAGTAGCAAAAGGGGAGGGTGGAATTGCATGCAGCACATGGGAGAAAGGCTAATTCCAATTTTGATACATAAATGTGACCTACCATTGAGTTATGGTCCCTTCTGTCCCCTCTTTTAAAGAAGAGATGGAATCAGTGTTCACACAGATCTAGCTTTTGTTGCTGCACGCTTTGAAGTCTTTTCCGACTTACGGTGAACCAAGGTGAACTTATCAGAGTTTTCTAGGAGTCAGAATGTATGACTCATCCACAGTTGAGATTCTATGATCTAAACAGTGATTCTAAGGGTATGAAATGCTTCTCATATGAGGAACTCTCTGCTTGATCTCTGTTATAGGGATATCGGTGTTGCCTTGTCCTTTAATCCAGGCAGCAAAATGCTTTGTTCTGGCACTCGGTGTTTTGCTAACAAGCGACACAATGCAGCTCTCATTTCCCACTTCAGCTGATCTCCAGCACCCTTGGAGGCTAACAGCTACAGAAGTTGGACAAATTTAGCATCCCTGCCACAGTCTGCCTCCCACCCTCTCCCCTTGGCATTGCCTGATTGTGCAGCAGAGGCTGCTCTCCTGTGTTAGTGATTCAGCTGGTTGCCATGGAAATGCCCAGGCTGTCACAATCCCGGTATTGTGATGTCGCTGCAGGATCAAGGAGTGGGAAGCACAAAGTCATATGACCGGGGATACAATGGAAACGTTATGCTCTTAAGGTCTAGCGAGCAGTGGTTTTCAACCTTTGGCCTTTGAGATGCCTTGACTACAACCCCCAGAATCCCTAACCTTGGGCTAGGGAGATATAAGAGTTAAAATTCAAATTATTACTATTACTATTATTTGTATATTTCTTTGTGTTCCATTTTTATCTCTGTGATTGAGATATATCTCAGAGACCAAAGGTTGGGATATCGATTTGCTTTCACTTGAGCCAAGAAAATCACCATTGCCAACAATGAAGACCGAAGATTGTAGCTCTGAGGGAGGCAGAGGGATGATGAGGGCAAAAAACGTAACTGCCCCCTAAAAAAATACCACCCCCAATTATATTTTCTTTATTTCCCCAATTTCCTTTAGTTCCCCAATTTCCTTTAGTTCCCCAATTTCTAACATTGCAGAAAATGAAATACTGGGCATCACTCATATCTATTTGCATTGGCTTGCCTGCCCCCTTTCTATGGATAAATAAACTATATTTCTTTATGCTCAATTGAAGTTTTAAGTTATTACACTGCTAGAAATTTGGGTACTGAAGGAAAATTAAAAGTGTGGGGGGCTTTATTTAGGGAAGGAATGGCATCATTTTGTGCCTTTCCCCATATCTTAATCCCTGGGCAACCACTGATATTGAGCACCATGAAGAGGTATAATGTGAGGCACAAGAAGGAATTACAGTTTAGAAAAGTTATTTTTGGACTACAAATCCCACTAACCCTCAGATAGCAGGGATAGTAACTTCTGGAAACTGGCAGGAATATAAAAGAATATCAAGTTAGGCCACTGATCCATGAGCCAGGCTGGGCTGTAGCACAGCTGGTTAATCGCCAGCAGCAATAGATCACTGCTGACCAGAAGGTGGAAATTTCAAAGCCTGAGTCGGATTGAGCACCGAACTGTTAAGCCTAGCTTACTGTTCACCTAAGCAATTCGAAAACAGCTGAGCTGTGAGTAGAGAAATTAGGGACTGCTTAAAGCGGGGAGGTATTTTACGACACTATAAAAATGCTGGCAATCAAAGAACAAGGAGGAAATATGATCAAAATGACTTGGTGTCTTAGTGGATGAAGCGACAGCACCCTCCTGTGGCCAGAATCAAACATAACTTCCAGATGCCGAAGTTGGAAATGCCAACATAGCTCTATCTATCTGCCTGCCTTGTATGTCTAAAAACGGCCTCAGGATATTGTGTCCCTTGTAAACTTATGGCAATTTTAACCCATGAATTTCATAAGATTTTCTTAGGCATAGAATACTCTGAGGTGGTTTTGCAGGTTCTCTCCTCTAAAACCAAACCTATAGCACCTGGCATCCATTGATGGGCTCCCATCCTAGTACTAACCAGAACTAACTTTGCTTAACATCCAAGATCAGACAGGATCTGGTGCCTTTAAGGTATTTAGGCCAAGTGCTCCTTACTGAAGATTTTAAAGCAGAAGTTGGATGGCTAATTATCAATAGTGCATTGCTACACTGCCAAACAGTTGGGCTAAATGACCCTTGGGATGCCTTCAGATATGAGTTCACAGGATTGTTAAAGTCATTTAAACATCCAGCCAAGCCTAGCATGCTTATGGGTAGAAAATTACCATTTCTTTGAAAAGTTGCCATTAGGATCAAACACAATCCAGACTGGCAGCCTAACTTTGCCCATTCATGTTTGCTCTATGTTCATTTTCCTTGCCCGTGGCATTTTGACTAAGTGGGTAAGTGTGGTGCCCTTTACACATACTACATCTGGTGGTCATTAATAACTCTTTCCAAAATGTATCATAAAAAATGGCTCTGTGAGCAGGCAGGAGGGGGAAAATGACAACAGGCTGGAATACAGTGTGCCTGTGAGTGCTGCCAACATATTTCTCTGCAGTTACTGATTTCCCAGCCATACCTCCACTGGGAATATTAAAGTTTATGTTGAACGGGGAGAAAGAAACCACGGCACCTCTATAAGGCAGTGGCAATTTTAAGGCCCATTCACACTATACAAATATAGCACTATGATTCTGTTTTTACTGTGATGGCTATATCTTATGAAATCTTGAAGTCTGTAGTTCCATGAAACACCACAGCTGGTTGGCAAGGAATTATAAGTATTTTCTTCCGAAATCACAGAATAGAACCATGGCAATTCAAAGGAATCATAGTGTTATAATTGTGTAGCGCAAAACGGATCCTGGTTGGAAAAAAAACCCCAATGCTTTTTCATGGGCCTGAAATAATTCAAGGCCCCAGAAAATATAGGGAGGGCTTTTTAGTGGCTGCCATGCAAAGAATAAAAAACCTAAGGGTTGTGCCCCTTCTCTTCCTATAATGAGCCAATATAAACCACTCCCAGTAGTTGACAATATCCAATACTGATATATACTGCTGCCCAGTATATATGAGACCCATATATACGGATACCCAGAATATATGACAAGGCAAGCTACTCTTGTACATTTGGTGTGAATTAATTACAATCTACTGGCAGATTTCTGGGTGGTTTGTAATATATCATGTCAATATTTTGTTATTCCTAAAAGGTCAAAAATATCTCTGCATCATTAGGTTGCTGAATTGAAGAAAGCTGTGGGGGAATGGGAAGTTGATTTTTGAATATAGTGTGATTTTATTTCTGGCTAAAATAGGAAAAATCATAAAAAGGCAATCCTCGATTTACAAGCATCCAACTTACAAATGATTTATAGTTAAGACCAGAGGTGAGACAACAGGAAGTGAGAGAAATAATAAACTTTATTTGTATCCCGACCACTGTCCCTGAAATAATTATCATGGGGAAAATTTGTCTCCACTGAACCTTTCTCGCCAATTTTTTCAAAATCCAATTATTGCAGGGTCAGAAAATAAGATGAAGTCTTCTGAAGAGGGGCACAGACAGCCAAAACTTAAAAAAGAACATACACAACCTATTTTGTTTGTAATTTGGGGACTGCCTGTATAAACATGTATAAGTTGACCTCACATATTAGTTGGAGGCTAGATTGTGGCCTGATATTATGGATTTCGATGTGACCAGTGGATAAGTCACTCTGTGGAAAAGGAAGGGAAAAAGGCCAGTGCCACCATAGCTGGCCGGTTACACCTGTCCAAAGTCATCATTTTATTATCCGGGGTTTCAGAAAGATATAGAGGACTGGTGCTTCTTTTAGGTTCTTCAGGGTGGATTAAGCCATCATCTTTCTCCACTCTATGGCCTTGCAGTTTCAAGGTTTGGCTTCTTACTGCCTGAGGGAATCTTTTGTTGGTAGGTGATTAGCTGGACCTGATTGTCTTTTGCCAGACCTTGAAACTGCAAGGCCTGACGTTTCGCCTGCATCTATGGCAGACCTCACAATCTCTGAGGAGAGAATATTTCTAGAACATGGCTAAACAATCCGAAAAACTTACAACAACCCAGACAAGAGTTCTTTCTCCCACCCTGGACGTTACACAGATATATAACCCCATTTTTCTAGCTTCCAACTGACATAACAACTTCTGATGATGCCTGCCATAGAGGCAGGTGAAACATCAGGAGAGAATGCTTCTGGAACATGGCCATACAGCACGGAAAACTCACAGCAACCCAATGTCTGCCACTCTTTCAAACTATTGTAATGCACTCGGCATTTTTTCCCTTTTTTATTTTTAAATTTACATCTTTATCAAAAACAGCAACAATAAAAATCTAAACCTGTGTATATGTACATGAACCAATGTAATATTTCCTAACATTCATACAGTGATTGTACTTGACTGTGCCATTCCCTCCTCATAACGTTCCTGTTGTAGTGACTTCCCGTTCTTAAATTAGAGTTCTGTTCTTCCTTCCTATGACAATAGTTTTCCATTCTTCCTTTTAACATGATAATTATTATGTACCGATTTCATGCAAAGATTCTGGCAGATTGCAGATTAAATTATGAAGCCTTTTATGAAAAACTTTTCCCTCTTTCTTTTTTCTACAAAATTTAGACATGCTTCTCATTTTTAATAAAAATATTTTTTTGCATTTTTCTTTGTTCATGTTGTGCAGTACTTTGTAGTTTAGTGATTTTGTTTGGGTTTTTTTTTTGGCATTCCCAACAAAAATAATTCAGGTTCTAACTGTATCTTTGATTGAACAATATTGAATAGTTACCTATATGGAAGCCACCTTGAGTCCCCTTCGGGTTAAAGAAAAGCGAGGTATATAAATAGTAAATTTATTAATTTATTTCCTGCAATGTTTTTTGTAGGACTGGGCTTTAGCACGGCAGGTTAGTCACCAAGCTTTAATAAATCTTGCTAAGTGGAAGGTTAACTGTTCGAAGCCCCTGTCAGGGTGAGCGCCTGACCTTTAGCCCAGCTTCTGCCTACCTAGCAGTTCAAAAAAAATGTGGGTAGATAAATACGACCTGCACTAAAGCAGGGAGATATTTTAGGCACGATGTTTCAATCAGAAAAAGAAGGACGTTTATGAACAAAGGAAACTCTTGGTAAGGAAACTAAGCACAGGCACACCCCCCCCCCCCCCATGGTGAGAACCAAGCACAGCCTCCAAAGATGATGAAAGGTGGGAAAGCCTATATATACCTTTATCTGTTGTCTGCCTTGTCATTTGTATAATCGACATTGAATGCTTGCCATATATGTGTTTTGTGATCCACCCTGAGAGTCCTCTTCGGGGTGAGAAGGGTGAAATATAAATAGTGCAAATAAATAAATAAATAAATACCTTGCCCCATTGCACTTGATTTCTTTTACATTCTAAAAAAAAAATACCACCGGCAGTACAAAATAGATCCTACAAACCTGGATTATACCCAGCCCCGTCCTAAAATCACATGGGATGGGAAATGGGTGCCTTCCAAAATAAATCAGAGACAGGAATCTTTGGCCTTACAAATGTTTTGTACTATATATTCCATAACCACCCCTCCCCCCCCCCCCACATGCTATGCTGGTAAAAACCAAAACATTTGTAGGGCCAAGCATTTTCTTCCTTAGCTTTGAATGACTAGCATTGCTCTCGTGTGGCTATTTGTTCTATAGATGAATGGTGACTTCTAAATAAGATGAAATTGCATATCCTTTCTGTCCATCTGGTCTACAAGATTACATCCTGCTGCATTTCAAAGGGAACCAATTACAGCCCTTGTGAATTTAATAAATCCTAATTATTTTGTTTGTACAAACAATGGGACCTGAATCATTTGGCGCAGCTCAGAGCTTTAATTAGGTTTGAGCCCTGCAGAAAATAAATCAAACACAGCTACTGAACCTCATAAACAACCTTTCATTTGACACTAAGTATACTCCTGGAATACTTTCAACAACTTGGAAGTCAACCTTTGAAGAAACATTTATCATCATTATTTTTTAATATTTGTTTTTACAATGCTCTGAAGTATTTAAGAAGCCAGTAGGATATTTTATCACTGTCAACCTATTTTGGGGAGGGGAAGGGGGGTCACTAGGCCCTGTGCATTAATTTTCTCATTTCAATATTCTTGTCTCCCATTTATGGCTAAAATCATAGCAGTGGATATTCCTAATACATTTTCAGTTTGATTCCCCCAGCCTTCAATTTGATCTAGTCAAATGACATTTTAATGGCCAGGGTGAGCAGCTGACTTTTCCCCCAAGTGTTACAACTGATACAAATATGCCTGTGAATAAATCCTACTTTTAAATCAGTATTTCTCAAACTGGGGGTTGCGACCCCTGGGGGATTTGCAAGGGGGTGTCAGATGGGTTGCCAAAGACCATCAGAAACACAGTATTTTCTGTTGGTCATGGGGGTCCTGTGTGGGAAGTTTGGCACAATTCTATTGTTGGTGGGGTTCAGAATGCTCTTTGATTGTAAGTGAACTATAAATCCCAGCAACTACAACTCCCAAATATCACATCTATTTTCCCCAAACTCCACCAGTTGTTCACATTTGGGCATATTGAGGATTTGTGCCAAGTTTTGTCCAGATCCATGATTGTTTGAATCCACAGTGCTCTCTGGATGTAGGTGAACTACAACTCCAAAACTCAAGGTCAACGCTCACCAAACCCTTCCAGTACTTTTTGTTGGTTGTGGGAGTTCTGTGTGCCAAGTTTGGTTCAATTCCATTGTTGGTGGAGTTCAGAAGGCTCTTTGATTGTAGGTGAACTATAAATCCCAGCAACTACAACTCCCAAATGACAAAATCAATCCCTCCCAACCCCACCAGTATTCAAATTTGGGCGTATTGGGTATTTGTGCCAAATTTGATCCAGTGAATGAAAATATATCCTGCATATCAGATATTTACATTACGATTCATAACAAAATTACAGTTATGAAGTAGCAATGAAAATAATTTTGTGATTGGGGGTCACCACAACCTGAGGAACTGTATTAATGGGTCGTGGCATTAGGAAGGTTGAGAACCAGCAGTTGAGAAACAGGCATTTGATTACTCTGCATATAGTCAATATTTTTTAAAAATATTTTGATTATTTTTAGTAGCCATTTCCTTTGAGCCAGGAGGGACAGAGTGCACTAAAAATCCCAAAATAAAGCATAGAAGTATGAAAACATTTTCTTATTTTTTTAAAAGATAACTTGTAACCATTCTCTAGAGGCAAACAGTATTTTAAATCCATGCGTGCAGTTTCTACTCAAAGATTAAATAAAGCATATCCTTTTCCTAGGGGTATAACAGACGTGCAAGGAAACGTTTCTATCATGTGAGCAACTTATTCTGGCTGGGTTGGAGGAGATCCATCCATTTTCATAGGGCACTGACCATAACAACGGTTTTATCATTTCATCTTATACATGACCAAAGTCCAAAGTACTAAGTGGCCAGTATACAGGAAACTATGAGGGATAGATTTAATGATATGTGAAAAATTAATTCTCCTTTTCATAGGATCATTCTAGAATGGAAATACTATTTGAAAATATTTTAATAATATTTTGTTTTTATAAAACAGGCTTCTGAGCCTGTCAAGCAAAGTCTTAGGGTGTATCAGTATCTACATTGTAGAATGAACACAGTTTGACACCATGTTAATTGCCATGTCTCCATGCTATGGAATTCTGGGATTTGTAACTTGGAGAGGCACCAGCACTCTTTGGCAGAGAAGCCTACAGGCTCTTTTGTTTCCCCCGGTGGCGCAATGGGTTAAACCTTTGTGCCGGTAGGACTGAGGACCAACAGAACAGAGGTTTGAATCTGGAGAAAATGTAGAGGAGCTCCCTCTGTCAGCTCCAGCTCCCCAAGAGAGGACATGCGAGAAGCCTCCCACAAGGATGGTAAAACGTCAAAACATCCGGGCATCCTCTGGGCAACGTTCTTGCAGATGGCCAATCCTTTCACACCAGAAGCGACTTGTAGTTTCTCAAGTCGCTCATGACATGAAAAGAAAGAAAAAAAGCATTGAGCCATGGCAGTTACAGTAGTGTCAAACTGTATTCATTCTGCAGTGGAGATGTACTCAGGTGAGAATCTTTGAAGTTCTTGATATATAATGCACAAGAAAAAATGCCTATGGCTTATCATTACAGAAAATGGAATTCTCTGTACAGAAAATAATATGTCTGTACAAAAAAATGCTGCTTTTTGTGCAGAATTGTTATTTTATGTGCAAAGTGGAATTTTTTTAATAGTTCCCAAGCACTGTACAAACTAAATGGAAACCGTCCAGTTTGAAAGACTTTTTCTGAGCAAAGAGACAAATGATAAAAGTTGTGTTGTCAAAGGTTTTCATGGCTGGAAACATGGGTTGTTGTGCGTTTTCCGGGCTGTGTGACCATGTTCCAGAAGCATTCTCTCCTGATGTTTCACCCACAAAATCTGGCTACCAGTATTAAAAAACTCTAGAATCAGGACAGTAAATAAAGAGCAACACTCGGAAAACAGGGGAATTTCAAACAGGAAACAATCAGGGCCAGCTAGCACCTCCCAAAAAAGGATTCCCCCAGGCAGGAAGCAGCTAGACTTTGAAGCTGCAAGGCTATTCAATGGTAATCAAGGTATCCAATTGCGACATTCACACTTGCCTCAAACAGACATGAGTTCTTTCTCCCATCCTGGACATTCCACAGATATATAAACCCTACTTGCCTAGTTTCTATGAGACCTCACAACCTCTGAGAATGCCTGCCATAGATGTGGGTGAAATATCAGGAAAGAATGCTTCTGATCACATATGTCCTGGTTTTCATCTGTGAAATTTTGGAAGGCATAAATTTCATTGAGTACTTGCGGGATATTCCACTGAGTGTTTTAGGAAGCACAGTGAAGCTGGAAAGCTGCACACAAATAGCCTTGTGCTGTCGTGTCTAAGCAATAAAACCCTTTTTGGTGCACCTTATAAAGTTATGTAAGGTAAGCATATAGTCCTACCTCCTCTAAATGTTCCCACAGTTCACAAGAAAACTGGAGAGGGTTCCTGTACCTTTAAATGTTATGTAGAAGAGGGACTTTGAGTTGTTTAAGGGGAGGGAATTGAAAATTAATTAAATTTATCTATTTTAGGATCTTAGGATAGTCGGGAAGTGTATCCCTGTAGACTTGAACTTCATTTTTGAAAGTTTTATTAGCAAGCAGGCAGAAACAACAAGTTATATAAAGTGTGTTTGTATGCATATACTCTCTCACACACATATACACATACATACATATGGGAGAGAGAGAATGCAGATTCCTTCTTTATTAAATAAATGCTTTAAAATGGCAGCCTTTCCTCCATTACGATAGAATTTATTTATTCAAGATGTGTATTTCTGAGAACAGTTACAGGATGGGCTGATTCCATTTCTCAGAACAAGACTACGGTTTGAGAATTTCATGGTTGAATTACATCAGCTATTTTAACCCATGACACTAGTTCCCAAGACAGTTCTCCGGAAGTAGAAGGAACTAAAATAACTTGATAAAATGGTTTTAGAAGACCATTATCCAGCATAAGGAAAGAATAACCCAAGTGGCAAATGAAGGTAGGAAATTTGAAGACATGAACAAAGTGTGAAAAGAATTGAACTCAAAATAATTTGGTTGTATTCCAGGAGCATCCCAAGCCATAGACCAAATAATGATGGCACCAGAGGAGCACAATGTGCTTATTTGCAAAATGTCTTGGGATGAGTCAGTAAATATCAGGAGTCCCAGTAGAATATGTTAAATAGTTAAAATAGGTTTAGATGGCCACCTGGTCTTTCTCTGTCATAAACCGACATTATACCTCCTGTAATTATAGTGTTTGGTGCTCACCAAGTTTCCAATCAGGCAGTTATGAGCAGTATAGTCACCCTTTCATATTAAGCTGAATGGCTGGAAACTAAAGACAAAACAAATCTCTGCCCAACTTATGAGAGGAGGTATTCAGATTAAACATCAATGGGTTAGGTGGATTCAACATAAGAATATTCCATAGTTTCAAGCCATCTCCTTATGGGTTACTGATGTTAGGATGGAAATTCCTCAGATGACCAGGAATTAATCTGATATTTATCATAAAAGTGGAAAGGGCATGCCCCTCAGCCTTGTATCTAAATTCAAACTCCACTATCACAATTAAAAAGTACAAACTGCAGCCTTCCAGATGTTACTGTATCACAACTCTCATCAGTTCTAGTCATGATGTCTAATGAGGAGGAAAGCAGTAGTTACAGGCCAGCATCTGGAGGGCCACATATAATGATATGGTGGGCAGGATTTGGCCCGTGGGCCTTGAGTTTCACATATGTGACTGTTCTTGCACTATGGAGTCCCTTCCCTTGGTATACTTTATTCCCTGCCAGAATCCTATTTACTTGTTTTGATCTTAGCTCTCTTGCCCAAGCACTGTGGATAGTCCTTATCTATTTTGCCTTTCTTTGATTTGGGATGAGATAACCTCCTAACTAAGACAGGCATATTCAAAGCAGACCCAGAAATGAGCAAGGCTCCTTGCTCTACAGAAAATAGAGCAGAAAAAACAAGGCAATGGTCACATACTTGCCCTGGTTTGATAAAATAGTAGACATGGCTTCCTTATTAAAGTTTTCTTCAGGGTAGGGCATCAATGTCTCTATTTTAGAATCCCAAGAATATCTCTGTCTATGGAGTATGTGTGTGTCAGTGAGGTGCAGTGATTTCAGCATTTGACTATGGCTTTGGGGTCAATTCCTCACTTGGCCATGGAAATCTATGGGTGACCTTCGGTGACTCATCACGCTCTGCCCAAGGAAACCTCATGTCAGGATTGCCTTAGGATCCCCAGAACTCAGAAGCAAACTGAAGACATATAATAATTATTATGTTATGGATGTGTTTGCACACACACATAGTTACACACCTGTTTTGAAGGAATAAAAATACGCTCTTACCTTTCTGAATGTTATTGGCTCTTCTAAGGAACTTGTCATCTGTTGATATAGAAAAAAAAGTCTTTTAGAAAACATGTACCATGGAATCCCAGTGGAACCTCTAAGGCAATATTTATTTCACAGGAGAATTGTTACTTTAAAGTTTCTTGTCATCTGGGCAGGCTAAAGCAGCAGGTGAATGTTACTTAATGACCTTTATGGCACACACATCCACTGTAAATGCCAAACAGACCCCCCCCCCCCCCACACACACACACACACAATTTCAGGAAAATTCAACCATGCTGATAACAGAAATAACTATGATTTTACTGACACCTACTGATGAAATGTAGTTTTGCAGGAGGTACCTGCCTAAAGTTATATCACAAATAACATATATGTATATGTATGAATATATACATACACACATACACACACACACACATTTTCTATTAGAGCCTGGTTATAGGTGAGTGAACTCCATTTTTCCTCTGTAAGTTTTATTTATTTATTTATTTTATTTACTTACTTTATTTGTAAACCGCTCTTCTCAGCCCTTAGGCGACTCAGAACGGTTTACAACAGTTTCGGTATACACAATACAAAATCATTAGGCATTTAAAAGAAAGCAATTTCTTTCTTTCTTTTCCTCTAAGAAAACCTCAGTGGGGACTGGATATACTGGATATGTGACTAGCCCCCTTTCCCCAAAGACAGAAGTGGGCTGCAGACAAGGAAACATTTTGGCTTTTGGAAGATTTCAGATAAGGGAGACTTAACCTGTATCATTTTATAACTATGGGTGGGTCTATATTTTTGAAATGTTTGAAACTGGCTCCTGACTGATACTTGGTGACTCCGTTTTCTTACCCAAAATAGCCCTGCATTTTATTATTTATAGTCCTCCTTAATATGTTTCTGCTGGGTGGTATGCAAACAACATCCACGTGCAGCCAGAGAGATTCCACTGAAAAGTTCAGGAATCCCTTTGTTACTAGCCTTTTTCAGATCACGAGACCTACCAATGAGTCATGCAGTTTAGACTTGTAGAGCATCCATCGGTATCGCAAGTCTTCCAGTTCCTCAGAGCTCCGGACAATGGGCTGAAGACGCAAGAGATCTTCAAAGTGATGCTGTCCCTCAGGAACTCGAGACTGAAGTTCCTGCACAAAATGGTAGAAACTAATTACTCTTCTGTCATAGAAAGACGGGATGTGGAAGGCAGAACATATTCTCTTTATGAACTACTTCCAACATTAATATTTGATCAATACATATTACAGAGACATGTAGAGCATCCATCACTACCACAGTAAGAATAACAGTTTATTAAGTCCTCCAGTTCCCCAGAGCTCTGGATTGCTGCCTCTGTTTAGCAGCAAACTGTCAACTGCACAATAGTCAATAATCAATTACACTCTGAGCAAAGCAATGGTTAATAAAATAATCAATTCAATTACATTTAGTAAACTATCAGTGGTTTCTGTTATCAGGCACATCACATTAATTACAGTCAATTTATATATAGATTCATTTGTATGCAATATTAAATTAATAATAGTCAAAAGTGTTTGAGGATATTATTGATGAATGGGGGGATTTAATTTAATTTAATGCAATTGTTCAGTTATTTTAAAACCCATCTTATTTATTTATTATTTATCAACTGTATGTATACACCACTTTTCTCACCCCTGGGGGGACTCAAAGTAGTTTCCAAACATTGAATACCCAACATACATGTGAAAAACCAAAACTATGAATTATACTATAAAAACTATATTATACCATAAGCAACATTTAGACATTAAAACATAGAATTAAACATTAAAATCACATAATCCAAAAACCATAATCCGAGGCCATTCCAAATGTCAATTTCACATAATCCCTGTTTATTTCTTGCATTGCTAACTAACCAAAGGCTTAGTCCCACAGCCATGTCTTTATTTTTTTTCCTGAATGCCAAGAGGGAGGGGCACTGATCTAATTTCACTAGGGAGGGAGTTTCACAGCTGAGGGGACACTACTGAGAAGGCCCTGTCTCTTGTGTCCACCAAGCGCACCTGCGAAGGAGTAGGGATCGAGAGCAGGGTCTCCCCAGAAGATCTTAATCCCCTAGATGGTTCATAGAAGGAGATGTCTTCGGACCGGTAAGCTGGGCCAGAAGCGCTTAGGGCTTTATAGGCTAAAGCTAGCACTTTGAATTGTGCTCAATAGCAAATTGGCAGCTAGTAGAACTGACATAACAGGACGGGTTGCATGTTCCCTGTATGCCGCTCCAGTAAGGAATCTGGCTGCTGCCCAATGGACCACTTGAAGCTTCCAAACAGTTTTCAAAGGCTATCCCACGTACAGTGCATTGCCGTAGTCTACTTGGGATGTAACAAGAGTGTGGACCACCATTTACATATAGGTACTTAATCTTTACGACTTTTAAAAAAATCAGAGAGGAATATTGTATAAAAGTAAGTATGCTGCAGTTAGAGAAGAGCAGGAAGACAATTTTAAAGGATGGGAAGGATTTACTCTGTCTTTTCTATATTTTTCTTCAAATGTATTATTTGTCCATTGTTTCTTGTAATTTAAATATTAAGTGTGATATTAAAATGAATCTATGTCTATATCTACATACAGATGATATTTTAGAAAAAACAAAATAACACAAAAAATCCCAACCAAAAACCAGTGCAACCTTAAACATTTGGCATTCCAAAAAGTCCTGATACATTAGCTTCTTGCATTTCTGTTTTATAATAAATAATAATATAATGAAACTTTATTTATACCCTGCCACCATCTCCCCAAAGGGATGCGGGGCGGTTGACATGAGGCCATGCCCAAATGAATTACAGTGGAGGAAATACATATAAAGAAGACAATAACATCAAATAAAATACTTAGTAATAACATAGTAAAATAAAAATAACAAAATCATAATAAAACAAATGATAAAATGGTAATAGAATTAGAATTTTATCACAACAGAATGGGACAGGACAGAACAGAGTGTCTTGAGCAGATCCCTTCATTACACAGTAGTTAATTAATTAATGGTGGAATGGAACAAACCTTTAGGTTGCCATGCCTTGCTTTCAGTTCTTCACTGCTGGATGGTTTCGTAGCAAGAATTTTGGACAATCTGGCATTTTCCCCTTGCAACCACTGTTCAAAATTTTTAATGAGTTGGAGGCCGTTAGACTCTTCATCTTGGGCTGAGTCCTTCTGGATTAAGGAGAATAAAAAAAGGGGACAAAATTACATAAATGAGGAAGAAAATATGAACATGTACTTTCCCCGCTCCACTTAACATTCAACTTACTCTGCATGTACCAGAGTAACTTACTCTGTGCCAACTTATTCTGCATGTGCCATATTTTATTTTCAGATATTTTATTTTTGGATGCAGAGGAGAAAGGTTTCAGAGATTTAAAGGACCATGATCAAATATTATTTTTGCTATTTTATTTTATTTGTTACCTGCCTCTTCAAACAGCTTGAGGTAGGGTACAAGATAATGAAAATATACAGAAAAAACACAATACTATTACAATAATACACTGAATAAATAGGACAAAGATTCCAATACTAATGAAATATAGAGTTAAAATTCATTCTTTCAAATCAACTGGGTAGGCCTGTCAGAGCTAAGTTTTAAACTGTGTCTTAGATCATGACCGCTCATTATACACAAGATGATATTTTTCAAATACCATATCACACAAAATGTTAGTTTTACTTTTAGGGCTTCACAGGTTAATTGGTTAGATCAATCAGTTAAAAAGATTGAGAGACTAACATCTTAATTAATTTCGTAGTAGAATTTTTTCAAAAAATCCCTGGGTAGCTCTGATAGAATATTAGGAAATTAAACATTCAGCATGATAAAATGTTCAGTGATGGCATTCCACGTAGCTTTATAATTGTAGCCACCACACTGTTGTCTCCAAAATGTCTATCCCCCCCCCCCCCCCCACACACACACACACTTTTTTAGCTTCACAACCATAAAAAAGATCATCTGGTAACCTTTGAGTCTGAGAAAAAAATTCAGCACTATTCACTGACTACTACTAGAAATATTAAAAGTAACGAGACTTCTAGAAAAAGGGGTTGTCAATGTTAATTTAACCCCAACAAGAAAGTGATTTTTCAAAAGAACTATGATGCCAGGATAGATGAATCTGCCAAGTTTTGTTTCTGTCACATTCCTATTTTGTTACTTTCAAATTTTCTGTGAGCTAAATATGAAGAATTTTGCAATGTTTGGACAAATTCTTACCAAAAATGAACTGAAACTTTTTTTTTCACTTATCTCTTGTTGTTGGAGGAACTTAAGTTATGGGCTTAAGTGATAAATGGATGCCAAAAGGGTATCGAAATCAGAATCCAATAGTGTCTTTGTGATTATTCATGAATTTGTTTCAAAATATATGAAAATTGTACTAAGTGAGTTCATTTGGTAAAATTCTTATTTGTCCTGAAAAGAATGACTCGCTAACCCAGTTCTTTTTAGGAGAGATGCTAGGAAGTGCTTGAAGAATCTTGAATGGACAGAATGTTCAGAGTTTAAAAAAAATTCAGAGCTGAAAGCAGGCTTTACTTCCAAGACATTTGCTGTTTGGTCAAATTTCAGCATTACAACCCACACTTGCTGTGAATATGGCCCTGTGTTTCCTATTAAAATTTTTGATAGTCAAATGAAGAGTTGTAAACCGCGGAAAACGCACTCGGAATTAAAAAGGGGCCCCGGCACAAGCAGTGTGGCCTTTATGAAGAAAGAAGGGGGGAAAGATCTGCTACAAAATCAGGATTTAATTTATGTCAGGGCGCACCAAGGTTGAAACCCAGCATCTCAATGTCAAGGGTCAATTCTACAACTTGCATAGTAATAGTAATAAAATGGAATGTGTCTATTACTGTCTGCAGAGTATAACCTCACTCCTATTGAGCAGACGTTGCTTTTCCCAGTATGTCTGGGAAAGGAGGGCAAAACTTCCTATCAGACAAAGTTGTTTCAAAATAGGTGTCAGCTCCTACACTTGCTTTTTGTAGAACGACTTCGCTGTATACAAGTAAAGTAGGGATAAAATTTTCAACTACAATGCCCAGAATCTTTTAATCAGCATGGCCACAACAACTCTCCAAAATTCATTGCTGGGGGAGGGATTCTGGGATCTATAGTGCAAAAGGAGTTAGCAACTTCAAGTTCTGGAGGAGATTGCCTCCAATGAGGAAAAGTAAAAGACAGCCTAGATAATAAAGTTACAGTCAGAGTTACAGGCCTTGGAGCCAGAGGAGACTGGTCATCCTGACTTGAAAATAGACCCTGGATTCTGAATGACAGAGTCTAATCCAATAGCAACAAAACAGCAGAACTTGCCTTGATGTGCTTTACAAAGAAAATGCCAAAAAAGCTAGGCTGTGTTGATATCCAGCTAGCTAAAAAAGCACATCTAAAGTTGTCTCTTTGCTACAAGACAACAGGTCCACTATCACTATTAGGCATTGTGTTGCATTTCCTGACCTTTGGCTTGCTACCTGGGCTGTCTCCTTTTGGATTTTTTTGCTTGGATTTGCATTTTTCTTTTGTTACTTCTCATGGTCAGACCCTGAACTGCACTGCCCACTTTTTTTTGGCTTCTCTGTGCAGTCCCTCCCCCATCGGCAGATTTAACTTTTGCAGATTTGATAAATATATTATCTCTAAGGATCTTTACGTCCTCCAGTACCACTCTATGATTTACTTCTGTTGGATGCTGACCATAGAGTTTTGCCGGAGGGGTTAGAGAAAATGCATTACACATAGCCAGCTCCCCACATCTGCAGGTTTAAAATGACCTTTTTAGGATTCCCTAGCTTCTCTGGTGGAACTCTATGGTTAACTTCCAGCAGAAGTCCCTGAAAGAGCTAAAGATTGTAACGTAAGGACCCCCCTCCCCTAAAAATGAGTTCTGGGATCACTTCCTGTTGTAAAAAAAATACCAACAACTCCTAGGGGAGGCTCAAAGCATGTTTAAAATATCCTACATGCTCCAGAGAATTTGGTTGGGTTGGTACAAAAATGATTTTTTTTCTCTACATGAAAGGTCCAGCCTAACAAGGTCTTTGGTGGGCAGGGGAATAATGCAGTAGCATAGTCCCCAACAGCAACCGACTCAGTCATAGAAGAAGGGTGAGAAAATAGTGGTGATCCAAATGGAACTATAAATCTCATCGCCCTAAGCCAAGTGGGAAAGTGCACTGCAAAATCTAGAGAGCTTCAAGTTGTTTCCCTATCCCATTGAACAAATATTGCTTTTTTTCCTTTATGACGGATGATACATTCTAGAAGGAATAAAAATATTTTCTGTTCCCATATACCTTTCAGGGATGCTTCTTGGCAGTGGATTGGACTGGATGGCCCACAAGGTCTCTTCCACTCTATGATTCTATGATGCCAGAGTGATGTGGTGGTTTGAGCACTGGACTATGACTCTGCAGACTAGGGTTCCAATCCCCACTTGTCTATGAAAAACACTGGGCAAATCACAGCCTTTCAGCCTCAGATGAAGGCAATGGCAAACCTCTTTTAAATATATCATGCCAATTAAACACTGTGATAGGATCACCTTAGGTTGGAAACGACTTGAAGGCATGCCTCCATAACCATCACAACATCTTTTAGATCTCAAGTTCTTCACTAGGAGTAAGTTACAAGTGTAAGTTACAGCAAAAGCATGACTCAAATGCTTTTCTCACCCAGTACTGGTTGGGACCATCTGTAGAGTGAATGAAAAAGCCTTGAGCTGGTGTGTTGTTGGAGAATGTTGTCTTCTTATGCACATCTGTTGCTGTCCTGTTTGGATGGATTTTCTGTGTTAACCTAAGATGACCAAAATTAGAGGATAAGATAAATTTTAGGTTGGTTAAGTTAGAGTGTACAACATTTGTAAATACTGCACATTGGTGCTATCTTTTTATTCTTTGGTAAGAACAGATATTAACAAAACAAAACAAAAACCTACAGTAAGGATAGAACCAAAACGAATGGAAGAAAAACATTTCCAATGAAGGAACCCACTTAAGATCGATGGAAACACATCCTGATAACCAAAATGATGACTATATCATTTTGAATTCAATATTCTAGAAGCTGGTATTATTTCTCCTTATGATCCTCCTCAACTCCTATTATTACAGATGGTACACACCTAACAAGCACTGTACAAACCAATTTAGGATCCTGTTGCCACTTTGGAGTTTCAAACATAAGTGAAACCAGGAGAGACAAATTCTATTGCTCTTCCAGGATTACTAACTAAGCTGTGTTGTACCCAACGAGCCTCCTTTGCAAGCCACTGAAGTACCATATTTTAAGTCATACTCTGTAATGCCAGTTCAGCAGTATCAGGGGACAGATATGGCTGTAAAAGATACTGTGACAAGTTCCTGCCAGTAGATTTTCCCTGGGGATGGTCTCGCCATTTAAGAACCTTTTTAATAGATTGTTACTTTCAGTGGGATTGTTCTAACAGAGAGTTTGTAGCAGTGATTAGGAAATGGCTGCAACTCACAGCTGGTTTTTCCACTGATGAGGAAACCTGACAAGCTCAGAAAGTGGGGATCTCTCTCGCACTTCACCCTTTCACTTGTGAAAAAACTAGTTAGTTCAGAAAAGGAAAAGTCTGGGCAAGAAGCACATTTCCAGGAAAGTTACAAACAGAGGAAAGAAGGCAAACTGTCTAATTTTCAGAGCCCTACAGGGATTAGATATTATTCAACTTCTTTTGCCCCAGTGGCAGATGCAGCAAAAAAGGATCAGAAAATACCATATGGAAAAAAAACTTGAAGGTGAAGTGGGGAAAAACAAGGAAGGGTTGTCCCTGGTCTGTGAGGATGAAAATCAATCTCTGATCAGGAAAAAATGAAGGACAAAGACAGTTTGCCACACTGAAAATGCAAAATGTCTAATTGTATAGTTCACTTGGAGCAATTATTTTTAATAGGAACTTGCAATTGCTGCTCTTTATACTCAAGATATATCACCAAGTGAAAGTACACAGTAGGAGTGTCAAGCCATACATTGGAAAAACTACCATATACCTTCCAAGATTTTGGGGGAATAAGAAGAAAGGGAGCATGGGAAGTTCCTTTTTGGAGAATAATTTGTTTCTATCATTCATTATGATGTTTTGTCTTTATATCACAAAATAAAAATGTATATGTAAATATTAGTAGGATTATTAAGCAATTCTAATTATTTAAAAACGGATTTTATTTCTTTCTGTCCGGTTGGTGGGCAGAAGAGTTGATTGATCTTGATAGTTCATGATGTATCCAATTTTGCCTCAAAGATTGGGAACCTCTGTTTTAGATGGCATAATTTTTTTTAAAAACCTGTTTAAAATAACCTGAAAAAGCAACTTTTAATATAAAATAGAAAACAATCACTTATTACACCAATAAAGCCATGTTGTTTCCATTTATGAGGTTATTTTGAAAGTGCCTGTCATAGTCTTATTGCAAAAAGTATTCATACCTGTTATTTGTAACTCACTTTATTACTTGTTACTATAATATCTCCTACATGGTTTGTTATTTGCAATTTATCATATTTATATCTGCTTATTTCTCAATTCAGCAAGCACTACTAAAAATAGCAACATACAAAAGTGTAATAATGTAATTAAATTGTCAAGGAATTAAAATCTGTTGAAAACGTAAATCATTAAGAATAAAACAAAACATAGAAAATTCAGACCTATTCTTCTTGAGAAATCCATCTTGCAAGGCATCCCAGAAAGCTTTCACATAAAGAGAGGTTGAATGGTGGTCTGGTATGTTTTTCTTTATTTTTAAGACTTTTTTTGAGGGGAGGGGGTGATCTGATGCCATCCCAATTTTTTCAGGATGGCATGAGGACATACCTGGGAAAGCTCAGCTTTTGGGCAGTCACCAAGTTATGAAATAGATAGTTAGATAGATAGACAGATAAGATAGAGCTTTAGATAACATAGGGAAGGGTTAACACCCCTCTGGTGTTTGTTTTGCTGCCTGTGCTCCTGTTCAGAAGATTTCACCACACTTTCTGTCCATGTGAGAACTGGATTTTGAAAAATTTGATTTGTGGAAACAAGGACCGGTAATAAAGTTTTAGTGGACACACCCTTTCCTCATGATAATTTTCCCAGGAGTGAAATTTCCTTCCAAGGAGTAGATTTCCCTCACTTCCTGATGTCTCACCCCCATTCTTAACTATAAGTCATTTGTAAGTTAGATGTTTGTAACTCGAGGACTGCCTGAATATGATGGAATGATATTAAATTACCTGACTTTTGGTCCCAGAATATCATAGAGTTACTTTGAAGGACCTCTAGATTTCTAGGGAAGTATCCTATCTTGGAATTAGCTACATCCTCCAGCATGATTCAATGGTACCTTTCAAGTAAGCATGCCATAGAATTGCCTGGAGAACATAGCAAATTCCTAAAGAGACCATGTCCTAAAGAGACCATGGCTAAATGAAACCATGAATATGTATCTTGTAGTTGTGGGATACTTACAGTATGTTACTAGTAATTATACTGCTTATTATTTTGTAAACTCATTCCGAATAGAATAGGCTGCTGGCTCCAGTGTCGGTTCAACAATGGATGTGCTCCAGGTTTCAAATCTAAACTTTAAATAAACGACCCAAGGCTACATCTACACTGCCATATAATGCAGTTTGGAACGGCATTTTATCATCAGTACAGACTCATATAATGCAGTTCAATGCAGTTAACCTGAATTATGTAAGTCTATACTATTATATGCCAGTGTAGATGGGGCCTCTGATAGTGAATGCAAAAGAGTGATTTGGGTACACATCTTGGATAGTTCCTTTAAAGTTAAGGCTAAAATTTGGAAATAAATCAAGAACCAATTGATATAGCTATCTCCAGCTGTTGCTGTTTCCAAATCCTTGGTGACAGCAATGCAGAAAGTTATTCTGAACAAGTTTCTCCTCTTCTCCTTAATCTGCCTTCTGATGCAGATTAAAAATGGGATATGAGGCTATGTGACCTCTTACCTTGTCATCATGTCTTCAAGAGACTCAAAGGATTCCAATAGTTTCTTCAATTCTTTTTCGACATTTTCAGCCCCCTCTGAAGAAGAGTTTGCTGCAACCAGTTCTCCTTTGGCCTCAATAAATTGCAGTTGGTTCTCTCTATCTGGAAACTCCATTTGAAGTCTCTTTAAAGGAGAGGATGAACAAATATGAGGCCGTTACGATTTCTGCAAATTGTGCACAGATTCATGACTGTTTCCATTCAGAATCACTATCTGAAGTGGGTGATCTACAGAAACCAGTAGTGGATCTATGCTGTAGAATTAATGCAGTTTGACACTATTTTAATTGCTATGGCTCAACACAATGGGAACCTGGGATTTATAGTTTGGTAAGGTACAAGCACTCTTCAGCAGAGAAGGCTAATTACTTTGTAAAAATACAAGGCCCATGCTGTCACCACTGAATCTACAAGAAGAATTGAGTGACTTGAAAGCTTCTGACTTTACAAAGTCCAAAGCCAATGGGAAATGCTTTTTCAGGCTATTTCCTTTGTATGTGTATTTGTAATGTGTGTTCAGTCTATTTCTCTGTGATTCAAGGAGAGTTTTACAACCACTGAAATATATTAACCTTACAATAGTTGTCACACAATAATTTTGGAGCTTCTCTGCATCTGTTCTCATTCTCTCTCTGTGTGTGTATGTGTGTCAACTTAAGGCAAGCTAATGACTTTCAAGGATCTATTCATTGTCATTGACATCCCAAGAGAAGCAATCTTCCTCACCTCCAAATCCCAAACTCGGCTATTAGTTTTCCACCCATCATTAGCACCCCAAAAAGACTCCAGTTTTTGTTTGGTTACTGTGAGCCACTGCCAGAGATCAGTCGATTTATTATTGAAGGTCCAGTGGTCTTGGACATGCTGCTTACTCTGTGCTGTGATGGTCTGAAAATAGAATCAGGGAAAGATGTACATCATTGACAGAAGTAAACAATAAAGGAAACTTCCTGAGGGCTAAAAGATCCATAAATAGAGCATCTGCAACTTCCTTTGGAAGATGTCCAGAAAAAGAGATCCCACAACCTCTCAAGGGCAGCTGGTTTCATTGCCAAACCACTCTCTCTGTCAATAACTTCTAACATTCAATTGAAATCAACTTTCCTGTAACTTCAAACCATTAGACCTAGGGTGCATCTACACTGCAGAATTAATGCCCTTTGACATTTTAATTGCTATGGCTCAGTACTATAGAACCATGGAAACTGTTGTTTCATAAGGCAGTAGCACTTTTTGGCAGAGAAGGCCAAATACCTTGTAATAATACAACTCCCATGGTTGCTTGTATTGAGTCATTGCATTTAAAGTGGTGTCAAACTGTATTGATTCTATAGTGTGGATGCACTCTTAGTTTTACCCTCTGAGGCAGCATAGAACACGCCTACATCCTCCTCTTTTTGGCATCCCTTGAGCTATTTACAGAGTTCACATGTCCCTTCTCAATCTTCTCTTTAAAGTACTTCTCTTCTTGAAAAAAACTGTATTTGAAAAATAGCCCAAACTAACATTTTAATGAATAAACATTTAACAGTAACCCAGAATCTTCTTAAAGAGTTTAGTAACACAAAATTTCTCAAAAGCTTGTGTACCAAAGTCTGTCCACATGGTGGTGCTCTATAAATGGAACTACTCTATGCAAGTGTGAGGTTCTCTTTTCTAGTGAAACTGGATGCAGCCCAGAAAAGACAAAAAGAAAACATTGTTGTGATGAATAATAATTCCTTCTGTTTTATTCCTGTAAACAGATCCATTACTGTCCAAGTACTAACCAGAGCTGACTCTGCTCAGCTTCCAAAATCAGATGTAATCTGGTACCCTTAGGACATTTAGGTCCAAAATAAGTGCTTAAACAAATAAATAGGAAAACATCATGCCTTTCAGACATCTTAAACTAAATCTGAGTTACCTCCAGAGATCTCTTCAGAAGGTGATGTTCAGAAGAAAGAAGCTTAATTTTATGCTTCTGTGTTGGGTCTAGCTGAACAAGTTTCTCCAGTTCATCCATTTGAGCACCACACTCTGCCACATCTCCATGGAGAATCTGAAGAAGGAAGTCCATTTATTTTCCTTATATATTTATTTTACTTAATGTATATATTATCATATTAATAAAAAAATACTGCAATACCATAACAGATGTTATGTTCTCCCTTTCTATTAAAGAATGGTATCCAAACCAGCCTAAACAAAATCAAGATAAATATATAAAATTTAAGCAAACATTTATTTTATTTATTGTGTCAGAAGCAAATTGAGGGTACAGTTATAATGTATTCTTCTGCTCCCCCCCCCCAAAAAAAATGTATACACTGTTATATAACAGGATTAAAGATTCTAATAATATAAAAGCCTCCCAAAATTCTAAGAGAAACTTTAAGTGAGCTTTGCAACTAAGCTTCAATAATGTGATCAGTGCTTGATAACAAGTTGTTCCCAAGTTATACTGACCTTAAGAAGTGCCTACTGTTGTATTACTTAGGATATTGATTTATTTATCATGTCAGAAGTGAACTGAGGATACAGTTGTAATGTAGTTAAAGACACAAAGTTAAAAGACTTGGCATTATACTAAATGCCCTTTGTTCAGTAGCTGGCCACTTAGAGTGCCTCGGGTGTTGGAAGTCCTCCATTGTGCATGTGGCAGGGTTCAGACTGCATTGTAATAGGTGGTCTGTGGTTTGCTTTTTTCCACACTCGCATGTCATGGACTCCACTTTGTGGCCCCATTTCTTAAGGTTGACTCTGCATCTCATGGTGCCAGAATGCAGTTTGTTCAGCACCTTCCAATTCACCCAGTTTTCTGTGTGCCCAGGGGGGAATCTCTCATTTGGTATTAGCCATGGATTGAGGTGTTGGATTTTAGCCTGTCACTTGTGGACTCTGACTTGCTGAGGTGTTCCTGTGAGTATCTCTGTAGATCTTAAAAAACTATTTCTTTATTTAAGGCACTGGCATGCTGGCTGATATCCGAACAGAGAATGGGCCGCAGATGTCACTTCCTTTGTCCTTTCATTATTGGCTGCTACTTCCCGATGGATGTCAGGTGGGGCAATACCGGCTAAACGGTATAATTTTCTCCAGTGGTGTGGGGAGTAGATATCCTGTGATAATGTGGCATGTCTCACTGTTTTAAGATGGTGAAATGTGTTCCACATTGGGCATGTGTACTCAGCAGCAGAATAGCAAAGCAGAAGGGGGGATGCCTTCACTGTGCCTGGCTATGATCCCCAGGTTGTGCCAGTCAGCTTTCGTGTGATATTATTTCTAGCACTCACTTTTAAGCAAATAGAACCTAATTAATACATAGGATGCAATTAAAACTAACATGTATAAGAATGAATTCCAGTCAAATGCCTCATAAGTCCCCCTTCCACATTTATTTAGTGGAAAATTCTAAGTAGTTCATGAAACTACAAATCCCAAGATCCAATAGGATGGAGACAAGGAAGTTAGAGTGGTATCAAAGTGGTATAGTTAAAGAGAGCTGATACACCACAGGTCAGACTATTTGTCTATGTAGTCTAGCACTGTCTACTCCTAATAACAGTAGTTCTCCCATAGAAGTCTTTGCAGTTCTCTACTAGCTGATCCTTAGATGAAGTCTGTATTCTTTCATATCGAGATAGAGAATAGTACACCCAATCTCACTCCTCTAGGTCCCACACAGAGTTCGAAAAATTATTTGTTTTATTATAGCACTGATAATCTCTTGGCAACAGTCATGTTGTCTGGAAAATTCTGGGGATCACAGTAAATCAACTAAGTTTTCAGTCATTACACTGCCATGGGTTTCTCAGCCATGTCACTCTCAAAACCACCAAACACTGCAATGAATGGCATCAGTGACACATGAATAACAGTAACCCTTTGTATAGGTATGATTATCATTTATCTTGTGTAGACTAGGGTGTAAATCTTTACTTATTCCTCTCTTGTATGCCAGAACAAATAATTTCAAAGATTTTCACTTGCTTAATGTGGTAAGAGCTTTGTGTATTTTAAAATATTTTCCACATTGTAGAATTATTATCCTGAAAAATGTGTTTTGTATAAAAACCTGTATTAGGTTCTTGTGGGTTTTTTCGGGCTATATAGCCATGTTCTAGAGGCATTTCTCCAATGCCTCTAGAACATGGCCATATAGCCCGAAAAAACCAACAAGAACCTAGTGATTCCAGCCATGAAAGCCTTCAACAATACATAAAACCTGTATTGTTTGCACAATTTTTAAAATTTTGAATTATTTAAAAAGAACCTCTGTGTTTGGCCAATTTCAAAGCACACATCCTATATCTTTGAAGGTAAGAAAATTTGCAAGTCTTTTTACTGAAGATACAGCTGAAATGGAATTCTGCTACATGTGGATGGCAGCCACTTACCTGTAGCCTTTGTAGTCGAGCTTCTTTGGCTGTCAGATCAGTCAAAGGTTCCTTCTCTGCATCTAATTTGGCTCTGAGAGCTGACAACCTCTTTTGCAACTGCTCAAAGATTGCCCCAAAGTCTTTATGCTGAGATACTAAAGCCTACCAAAAAGAAAAAGGGAGACATTGCATGCAAAAGAGAAGTACTACAAAGAGAAACTACATTCCATGACAATCCCATTTATATCATTTTGTTTCTCTGCTAAACTCGCAACCTAGCACTCTACGTCCTTTCAAAATTTTAGGCACAATTAAAGACCTATATTTTCTGATAGGCCTATCCAATCAATTTTAAACTACAATTTTTAAATTTAAATTTTATTAGTATTGACATTGTCCTCTTTATTCTGTGGATTTCAATGGTTTTGTGTTTTATCTATGCATTTTAACTATGTTGTATCCCACCTAAGGAGGTGAGAAGAAGCAGATAACAAATAAAAATTATTAGTAATAATGGTAATAACAAAAACAATAAGTTAGTATCCAAGGAGGAAAACACAGAAAGGTCATGTCTACATGACTAAACAATGTGGCTTCACTACTCAGTTGTAGTAGTGAATCCATATGGTACACAGGCTGGATTTGTATCAGCCTAATGCATCCAGCCATTACTCCATGCTTTAGAGTTTTCTGAAATCTTCAGAGTGAAGGCGTAGAGATCCGGATAGGGCTGAATCTGGCCTGATGTTACATTCCCACCATTAATGGACCCACTGCTGCCTCACCACCAGCAAGCAACTCTCTCCAAGATCTTTGTGAGTGACGTTACATTTCTGATGATGTCATGTTGGGCACCAAGCCATGAGACCAGAAATGTGATGTCACTAGTCAACTTTCTAAGAGAGAACTGCTTGCTGGTGGTGAAGCAGCCCATTGACAAGGCCGCAGTAGTGGTTCCAATATCCCCTTAGTCTGGCTTCCCATGTGAATGGCCAAAGGCCTCCAACGGATGCATCAGAACAGCTCCCTTACAACAGTTTTTTTTGTAAGTATAAACTTACCAGCCTAAGACTCTTAATGGTTAGTTTAAGAAACTACACACCTGCAATCTGCTTTTTCTCTGAAGGAGCTCTTTGTGCAGGTGTTCTGCTTCCTTCATGGCATTAGTTGCCTCCACCAAGAGTGACTTTGCTCTCTCCTCCTCAAAAATGCTGCTCAGGAAATCTTTTTTCAACTGCAACATCAGGAGTTTCTCCTTAAAGTGGGAACATTCAGCCAGATATTGCTACAGGGGCAAACACACATTTTTTAGTTTAGTAATTTTTAATTACAACTTAATAATAACAACAACAACAACAACAACAACAACAAAAATCTATTTATATCCTGCCACCATTTCCCCAAAGGGACTCGGGAAGCTTACAAAGCACTCCAGGCTGCACATACAACAGGTAAAAATGGTACAAAAGTACAAAACAAGTCACATAAAGTCATAACAACAACCCCCATCAACACATGTAGCATGAAATCAAAACAATACACTTTTAAAACAACAGTAGATAAAACTAACTTATTCAACTATTTCTGCCCATTCTCCATGGCTCACAAACCAAGAATAGCCACTGTTAACAGTTAATCATATCTGAAAATCCACAATAGAATGGTATGTGCAATGAAATATAGAACCAGCATAGAAGAAAGAAAAACCCTATACTCAGATAATGGGATTGTTCCTTTTTTAAAGAAGAGCTAAGGTTTGGTACTTACAATGACCAATGCATGGATCATCACAGATTTCTGGGTTTACTTTTGACTAAAATTTCTCGATGGGTATTATACAGTGCTTCTAAATTGAATCTGGTTGAGGTATGCTCCTACATATATGTAACTTTTAGGCTTCCCAGCATTTCCATAGAATCCATTATCACCTCAATCTGATGCAAGAATGGCTCTGTCATGGAAGGATCTGAAATATTTGCAGTGGTGTCCAGTAGTCTTTGTACTGATGGTTTCCATAGCTGGAACTCCCTCAGGGGATTTTGGAAGCGTTGCCTCAACTCTGTTTCAATCTCAGAACTCATTTTGTATGTTTTCCCCTTCAGGCTGCAAAAGCAAAAACAGGAAAAAATCACAACTACATTTGAATTCTATGAAGTGGGGTAAGTCTTGCTTCTCCACTTCACTCAAAGGACAAATGGTCTGCTTGTGTTTTAACACAAATACAGTTCTGAATCACATATATTCTCATTTTCATTCTTCCTGCAACTGCTGTCTCTGTCAGTCAAAGGACTGACTAAACCTTTAAAAAAGAACCACATTCCTTTCCATTGCACCTGCTGTGGAGACTTACCAAAATCTGCCCTTATCACTAAAAATATAATAAAATAATATACTTTATTTATATTCTGCTCTATCTCCCCGAGGGGACTCAGGGCAGATTACAGAACACATTTCTGGCAAACATTCAGTGCCGTTATATGATTGACAAGTACTGACAATACATAAACAATACTTAAACAGAGGTATAGGCTTTTCTCATCTTTTTTCCATCTCCAGCAGGTGGAGGCGGTGTTTGACTCCAGCTATGGGGAGGTGCTGTTGCTCCATCTTCCATGCTGAGGAGCTTCTGTTGTCTGTACACAACCGCCTGATCAAATCATCACTCACTTAAAGTGGTACCTACTTATCTACTCACATTACCATTTTCAATATGCTAGGTGAGCAGAAGCTGGGCTGATGGCCGGGAGCTCACCCCAACCCAGACTTGAACTGTCAAACTTTCTGCAGCTGGCGGTTAACCCACTGTGCTAAAAACCAGCATATACACTGCAGAATTGATGCAGATTGATACTACTTTAAATTTCATGCCACAATGCTATGGAATCCTGGAAGTTATAGTTTCATGAGACACCAGCACTCTTTGGCAAGAAAAGCTAAAGATCTTGTGAAACTTCTACTCCCATGATTCCATAGCATCAAGCCATGGCAGTTAAAGTGGTGTCAAACTGCATGAACTCTACAGTGTAGATGCACCCTGAGATTCCCAACAACTTCATATACTATAAGCATCAGCTATAAGATCAATAGACAGAGGAAGTTGGCCCCATGGCAAAATTTTATGATAGTTAAGTTGCATGGAATGGGAAGGTGTTTCCTAGTCATGTGAACCTTTACTTGCACCAACAGAAATTCCCCATCCCAAGTTTAAACATAATGCTTTTTATGAACTCTAAAACAGGCATGGAAATCAAGTTTCTAGAAACTTCAATCCCAAATCTGCTTATATGTAGTTATAATATATGACTTTCCAGGTAACATAAGAATCAGGCTTCCTTTCCTTTTAACAGTTATATAGGAGAGAGATCAATGTCTAGTGTGTGTCTCTTTGAGTGAAACTAAGCCAGCTTACCAGCTGAGAGCTGAAGTCCAAAACACATGGAGGGCCAAAGTTTGTCCAGGCCTGGGTTACAAGAAGCTGCCAAAATTAATGAACTTTTGAAGAAATAGCTTCCTGGGTTTTTTTTTGTTGTTTTTGTCAAACACAGAATACTTATTCATTTATTGTATACTATACTGCTTGCCATATTCCATATGCTCAAACTATAAGTATTTAACAGGGACAGTTAATCCAATTAATACTCTGTCAACCCATTTTTTCAACTGCTTTTAAAATGTCCCGGTTTCAGTTATCCTGTCTATTCTCATCTTACATCAATTGGTGCCAATTTCATTCAAAACACAAAATAGCTTGCACTGGTAGGACAGAATCTTGCATTTCCCAGTAAATTGAAAAGCAAAAGGAAACTGCTGCAGCTTCTCCTAAATGGTGCATTTTTCCTCATATATTACTTATGCTATCTTGATCACACTCTGATGCTACCCAGCCACATATGTCCTCATTTTAAACTGCAAATTAATGGAAAGTATGGTATCTAGTCATTTCTAGATAGACAGAAAAGATACTAGAGAAAATATATTCTTACTCAACAAGACTCATAGAATCATAGAATTGGAAGAGACCTCATGGGCCACCCAGTCCAACCCCCTGCCAAGAAACAGGAAAATTGCATTCAAAGCACCCCTGACAGATTGCCATCCAGCCTCTGCTTAAAAGCCTCCAAAGAAAGAGCCTTCACCACATTCTTGGGCAGAGAGTTCCACTGCTGAATGGCTCTCACCGTTAGGAAGTTCTTCCTAATGTTTAGATGGACTCTCCTTTCCTGCAATTTGAAGCCATTGTCCGTGTCCTAGTCTCCATGGCAGCAGAAAACAAGCCTGCTCCCTACGCCCTATGACATCCTCTCACATATTTATACAGGGCTATCATGTCTCCTTTCAGCCTTCTCTGACAGAAATGATAGAATTCTCATTTTGACAGTTATAAAATCAGGAAAATTTGTGATAAAAGCATTTTGGGTAGAATGAAGGCCCCAAGTTTCCTATTTTTGCTGTTTCTTCTGTTGCCATGAAGTGCCACATGCTTATCACCCTTTCCTATAAACAAACAAGGCTTCTGGGGAAAACAATTTGGCAACAATTTGTCACATTTACTCCAGCACATGTTCAATATTTCCATTAGTTGCTACTCTGCATTGGAAAGGATCCCAGACTTGCTTCTGAAAATCTGAACAGCTGGTCCTGCTATAAATGATACATTTTAGCAACACAAACCTCTTTCAGCTTGCCACCGGGTTCTGCGCTTGACACAAGAAAACCAACTTTTCGGATGAAGTCAACATGTGACAAGCCTTTCCCTAAGTCTGGAAATGTTCTTTCTTTGTTCTCCTCACTTCCTGATTCCAGTTAGCCTGGAAGTGGAATTCTTTTGCCAAACCTCACCAGGGGAAGGGAGGGGAGAAAGATTGGTAGGCTGCAACTCCTGTCTATCTTGGCTGCATATAAGCAGGAAACAGGAGGAAGGGAGGGCAGACCTAACAGGAAAACTGTGAAGGGAATGTAACTAGCCAAAACAACTCAAAAACAAATCATGTACAGGCAAGTAGTAATTCATTATTATATGCCTAAGACATTGCTCTATGGGTAAAAATAAAACCTAGCAACAAGTAACAGAATGTTTTTAGAAAGGCAAACATAAAAGGTCAGCGCTGTCCAAGAAAAGCACAGCAACTGGCACGAGATGGCACAGCACAAATGTAGTACGGCAAACTGCAGCCAAATGGGTGCTGGGAAATCTTCCAGGAGTCTCTGTCTGGCTTCCTGAGATTTCTCCAAAGTGTCATGCCAATTCCCCAGGACATCATCATTGGGAGCTTTCCCATCTTTTTGTACAGGATGCTTCCCTTCTTAAAAAGCTGAAAGTCCCATCCCTCAAATCTTAATGATGGGCATTAACAACTTTAAGATAAAATATTTGGTGATCCAACCCAGTTGGTGCTTGACAAGATTCCTTATTGATGGGTCAGTTATTCTGCTCTGGAATGCAATCTGAATGCTAAAGGAGCTATCCAAAGTACTGAAGCCTATTGTCCATTAGGTGCTACTCAGACTAAAACCAAAAGCAGATTCTCCACCATATTAGCATGGGGGGGGGGGGAGTGGGGTGTCACCAAATGCCACTGTTCCTATCTTTTATCTTTGGCCCTGCCCATCTCTGTAATTGAATACCTTGAGCTCTTTAAGGTGCTGCACCATTGGATCAGAACACTAATTTAGAACTGTGGAGATCCTAATGGCCATTCAGCCATGAATCGCATTGACTCGATCAGTATCTTTTGGCCACTAATTTTTGTGAGCATGTGTGTAACATTTGAGTAAGTGAAAATTTGGGAGGGGAGAAAGGAAACCATACTAAATTATTTTGAACTCTATGTGGAAAAGGCAGGGTATGAATACAATTAATCAGTATATAAAGAATTACTATATCCCAGCTCTTCTATTATGTCACTTAAGGCAGAGTGGGAAATCTTTGCTCTTCCAAATACATTATTCAATTGGTCCTCCATATCTGTGAGTTGAAATTTTGTGAATTTGATTATTTTTCTCTCTCTAGGAATCTCTAGGGACCCTTTGACACAGCCATATAACCCAGAATATCAAGGCAGAAAATCCCACAATATCTGCTTTGAACTGGGATGTCTGAATCCACACTGCCATATATTCCACTTCAAAGCAGAAAATGTAGGATTTTATTCAGCTGTGTGGAAAGGGCCTAGGTTGCTGCAGAATCACACTAAATGACCTAGGGCCCTTCCAAACAGGCTCTACATCCCAGGATTATCCCAGATTACTCAGCAGTGCTGACTCATATAATCCAGTTTAAAGCAGAAAACCTGGGATCAGATCTGGAAAGGCTCCTAGAGATTCCTAGAGAAGCTTGCTCTCGTAACTGCCAAGTCCTCCAGGAAGATTTTATGACCAGTTTTTGGCAGCTGACATAGGCTTGTGCTTGAGAATCTAGGTATTTTTCAAGAATTATGTTTTTTTCTACTTTTGCAAGGGCCTACTCCCCTAAAGTGGAGGTTCTACTGTGTTTCATCTCCCAGAAGCACAAATATGGAAAGCAACAAGGAATGGCGGGAGCTGTAGTCAAAGCATTTGAAGGGCCAAACATCCCCTGTCCTTGTTTTAAGGGACCCTTTACAGCTGCAAGATGTTAATCATCTTAAAACATTTATTTCTACTTCATGGACCTGTTGTTTTTCAGGCTAGCAGCTTGGTCTCAATCAGTCTGCTCAGTGCATTGTTTCCATATTACCAGAGCCATCTAATCCCCTGACAGTTTATTTTGAACTGCTGCCCCTCCCTAACAGTGAAATACCTTTGATATTCACATATTGCACGAATCACACTGTCAGAAAGAGGTTGCAGGTCTTGTGAAAACTTGAACAACTCCTTAAGCTGTGTCTTCAGTCTTTCTGCCTTTGCTTCCTCTGCTGTAAGGGCTCCCCTTGTTGCCTTAAACATAAAAAGAGTATCATTAAATATATATGCATATATTTATTTAAACAGTTATCCTGTTATGTCTGCATATATGTCTGCCTATACCTCTGTTTGCTCACCTATTTTTCTCTCTGGATTTCATGCTACAATTGAGAAAGGCAATTTACTTCTTGCAAATTACTGTACAATAGGACCTGCTAATTCAAATTATATGACCAGTATATGATATGAACTTTATTCAATCAAATGTATGTGTTTTTGCATAGTACTATTATGAGCTCTCCCAATTCCTTGAGCAGTGAGGAATTCTAGTTTTAAATTTTGACATTTTTTATCATAGCTAGTCAGTTATAGCCCATTCTTCTATGATAAAAGTCAAATTAAAGGTGGCTTATAAATAAAAGTACAAAAAGCAACAAACATAAAAACACATCAAAAAGGAGAAAAAACTGTACTAAAAATGTAAGGGCAACAGAAAACTAAAAACATATCAAAGACTCATTTAAAACACAGACACATAGATAATATAGCAGAAAGAATCAACTGAAAAGCAAGCCAATAAATGATCTGATCGAGCTCAAATATCTAAGAAAAAACCCAAAGGAACTGAAAAAGCACAAGCCCAGCCTATTGAGAAAAGCACAAAACCAGTCAATTTTAAGTGGCCACAAAATGACATGTGTGTGTGTGTGTGTGTGTGTGTGAAGGTACGGCAGTAGTTCTCAACCCATGGGTCCCCAGGTGTTTTGGCCTACAACTCCCAGAAATCCCAGCCAGTTTACCAGCTGTTAGGATTTCGGGGAGTTGAAGGCCAAAACATCAGGGGACCCACAGGTTGAGAATCACTGAGGTTAAAGGGATGGAGCAGCATAGGAAAGGGCAAATCGGACTGGGATCTTGATTTCAATAACTTCACCCTGTTATATTTTGATACCTATAAAACATCAGAGGACCAGATGATTTAAATGTCTAGTAATCACAGCAAATCATTACTGATTGTCCGCATCTAACCACCTTTCTTTGCTCTCCATCTGTTACTGTCCCAGAAACACTTACCATATATTTTCTCCAGAGAGCAATTAAGTCATCTTCACTTCTTGTGCCATCATTTGGCTCAAAGGTGTTTCCCAGCCTCTGCAGGCTTTTACGAAACTCCTGAACTTCAGCTTCCAGTAACCTGGCTTGTGCGTGATAGGCATTTTCCGACTTAAGGCTTTTCAGCAACCTCTCCTCTTCTTCAGCACCCACCACTTTCAGCTTTTCGAGGGCTTTTTTCAGATCTTCCAGCTCAATCTTCATCTTCTCTGCTCCCAGTGGGGAGGTGTTTTGCATCACACCAACAGACTGAGCTTCAAGACACCTCAGTTTCTTTTCCCCACTCTTCACATCTTTGGCGATATCCTACAAGAGGAAGAGATCCACCGTGAATGGTTTCTAGTCCTGCAGAATCTCCTAGAACCTTTTCTTAGGGATGTAACTCTTTGTTCGTTATTGTTTTCAAGGTAAGCAATGACTAACATTTTTACTGCTGCTAGAAAATATTCACGACTAATACAATTTTCAAGACCACTTCTTTTGGTGTGTCAGAAGTGACTTGAGAAACTGCAAGTCGTTTCCGGTGTGAGAGAATTGGCTGTCTGAAAGGATTTTGCCCAGGGGATGCCCAGATGTTTTACCATCCTGTGGGAGGCTTCTCTCATGTCCCCACAGAAGAAGCTGGAGCTGACAGTTGGGAGCTTGTCCCATCTCATGGATTCAAACTGCTGACCTTCAGTTTGAATCCACAAGAACTGCCACTACAACTCCTTAAAAAAAAAAGACCACAATGTGAGCATCCACAGACTTAGTATCCATAGGGGAACTTGGTGCATTGAACTCATAATTTGGAACTTATTCCATGCAAATTTGCATGCTGTATTTATTAACAGAAATGTGCATTTTTTCTGCACAGGTAACAGCATTTTCTACAGAAAATAATATTTCTGTGCAGTGCTGGACATAGCGGGATAAGAAAAAAGATGTTTCTGAAGGCAAACAGAGAAACCATGTGCCTTCTTCTACCCAACTTTCTCTCTGACAGTGGAGCACATCTATGTTCAAATAGAATATATATCAGGCATGGGCAAACTTTTGGTCATTCAAGTGTTTTGCACTTCAACTTCCATAATAACAACTGGTAGGCTGTTAGTAATTATGGGAGTTGGAGTCCAAAATACCCGGAGGGCCGAAGTTTGTCCATACCTGGTATATTTGGATGAAACTCAATGCACAATGCACACTTCCTTTTAGAAAATTCCAGGAACCACTTATGTAAGATATGCATGCATGGCACATGAACTGAGCATTTTGCATTACAGACAGGGAAAATCTGGCGCATGCATGATAGGAGAGGAAGGTCATCTTTGTATGGAGGCAGGAATCATCCTATCTGTCCAATGGTCTATTCGCAAATGTCCCAACTCTTGGATATTCATGTACAGCACACAGCTTGTGGCTTTCATATTATACCTATTTGCTCTTTTAGAGCATACACAGATGTGCCTTTGTGTGGAATGCGAAAGATAAGCAAAGCTTTTTCAACAAAGTCTCCTGCTCTCAGTAACAAATAACAAGCAAGTACCTGCAAAGCCTTAATTCTATTTTCTGCTGGCAATTTTGCTTCTTGGCCAAGGCAGCCGTTTAATCTTTCTGTCACCTGGGTCAGCCACAAATGAAACTGGTCGATGTTGCTCTTATATCGCTCGTGTTCTTTTGTTATCTTTTCCAGCAGTCCCACTCTTCTCTGTGACAAAAGAGACATCAGAAACAGAGAGAGGAAGAGTTATCTTTTGGCTCATAATTCACTTTAAAAAACACTCAGAATCTGTTCTATTCTTTTTCCTACTGCCTCCTCAGTTACTCGGCTCTTTTCAAGAATTCAAAACAATTTTTCTTCAGTTGGAGAAAAAGAAATACATCCCAGCCATGCTTGTGCTGTAATTATTTAGGTTTTTTATTAAACAAATATACTATTTCAAGGGTGTATATAGTCACAGCCTTTTGATTTTTTAAAAAGAGAGAGAAAAAATAATGATATACCCACATCTTTGCAAATTATTGATACTAAAATTATAATTGTATGCCAAAGAAACCAAAATATATGTGTGTTTTTGTTGTCACTGTGTGCCTTCAAATTGTTTCTGGTGTATGGCAACCATAAGGTGAACCTATCACTGGGTTTTCTTGACAGTATTTGTTCAGAGTGGGTTTGCCTTTGTTTTCTTCTGAGGGTGACCATGGCTGAAGCCCCATCTACACTGTCATATAATGCTGTGGTTTCAACCCAGCTCACATCACTCAGCCATGGTGATAGTATAGAAAACAGGATGTTCTTAAATATTCTGCAGTTTGCCTCTGCAGGGTCATACTTTCATCAGGGGGCCTGTATTGGCCTTCCATGTTTCTACCACACTACACAGTTATAAGAGGTAAGAACACTTTGTCTGCCAGTCTGCTGTGGAGTAATAATGGATAAATACATACATAGTTCCAGTGGCAGTTAACTCTACAACTAACCACAGCTAGAGATGATGGAATCACAGGGAAGGGAGGCAGACTGGCAGTGGGATGCACATAGCATTGCCCAATATGGACACTCACCAAACATTGTAGTCTAGCTCCAAGGCTTGTTTGCCTATCTTCATGACTGCATCTCTTTCTATAAACCAGTGCGGGTTCTGAGATTCACAGGGGAGGCTCTTCTCTCGTCCCAAGCACAGTTAGTGAGGACAAGTGAGAGGGCCTTCTCTGTGATGGCCCCCTGGCTCTGGAATAGCCTCCAAAAAGAGATTATATTAGTCCCTTCCCTTCAATCCTTGCGTTCCAACCCGAAAACATGGATGTTTAGACAGGTCTTTGGCCCTGAGTAGGCAAAATGGACCCATATGAAGCTGATACTTGGCACCTTGTGAATTGACGATAATTCGTTTTATCTACTGTTGTTTTAAAATTATATTATTTTGATTTTATGCTATCTGTGTTGACAGGGGTTGTTATTATAATTTTATGTGACTTTTTTATTCTTTTGTACAATTTTTATGTGTTGGTCAGTGTTTTTTTTTTTTTTTTTGGGAAGCACAATGTTTGTGCAACTAGATCGTCTTTCAAGGCAGAGGTTGATGTATCCCAAATTGGCCAATTGCATATCCAGAAGCTTCCAGAGACACTCCTTGCCATTTTGAATTGAAAAGAGAAAAGGAGGTTGTAAAGTTTGGAGGATATGAATGCTTCAAAAGCAGCCTTGTTGAGTGTAATTTAATTGCTCTTGTCAAACACCCAAATTCCTTAACACTGCATGATCAGGCACAGCTTTTACCCATTCACATTTTGTTCTTTGTTGATTATTCATTTGGCCTCAGTTAAGGTTATATGAACTAAAATCATTTTGACACAATCAACAGCAAACAGCAGTCATTCTCTCCCTCTAATCAAAACTGAACAAGTATTAAACTGCCACAGCTCTTCCTGCTCAAGCCAAAAAGACAGGATGTCCCTGGTGATTATTTATATTACTTGAAGGGTTGCTTGCCAATAAACCTTTTAGACTGGGTTCGGCTCAAGACAGAGAATGGAAAATAAATGGAAAGCAAATCAGTGACAAAAATGTTTTGTAGATCTATTCTGAAAAAAAGGTTAGAGAAAGAAGTTATATATGTATGGGTTCCTGTCTTTACCTCCGTGGTGACATCGTGGCTAAGTAAAAACCAAGGCACTTACTTAAGAAGACAGAGATAGAGAAACTGGTGGTCATGAAGTGTATGTGACTCCATACTCTCCAATTGACTGTTGGCAACTCTAAGAATTTCATTGGGTTTCCTCAGGAAGGAATATCAGAGGTTTGGCTGTTTCCTTCTCCTGCAGCACAAGACAGGCCTTAGCCATCTCCCAGCCAAGTACCAACCAGGGATGACCCAGCTTAGCTTTCAATATCAGACAGGATCTGGCTTCTTTAGCACAGGGTTGTCAAGCTCATTTTCATTAAGGGCCACATCAGCCTTATGGTTGCCTTCAAATAATTGTTTGTAATTTAAAGACAAATTACTAATTAAAGACAAGCACTAGCTACATTTTCTGTCTGCTGCATTTGAAATGCAAAGTGTTGGAGATGAGTGAAATGGCAACGCAGCAGCACTGCTACTCTGGAGACTAGGTCACAGATTCAAATTGCAAGAAAAAATATTCCACCTGAACATTAGGAACAACTTTCTGACAGTGGAATACACTGCCTCAGATTCTGCTGGAGCCTTCCCTCTCAAGTGAAATCAGATCCTCTCCTTCCCTCATGACCTTCAAGAAAAAGGTGAAATCCTGGCTGTGGGATCAGGTCTTTGTGGACTAGACTGACATGATGGTAGAGCTATGGTTTAATTGGACTCTGATGGACTTGAATGGACTGTGTGTAGGATGACGATTTAATTCTGGTGATTGTTCTAATGTTTTACTGTTTTTATGATGTTTTTATAATGTTTTATACTATTTTTACCTAAGATGTATATTTATGCTTTTGTTGTCAGCTGCCCTGAGTCTCTGCAAAGGTCAAGATAGGATAGGATATAAACGTCTGAAATAAATAAATAAATTCTCTGGAGGCCTTTAAGCAGAGAATAGATGGCCATCTGTTAGGAGAGATTGGATTGTGCCTTCCTGCCTGGCAGAAGGTGGTTGGACTGGGTAGCCCTTGGGGTCTCATCCACCTCTAGGATTCTATATGTCTCTGAAGGTGGGAAAAGGCTAAAGGGCATTTTAAGTCAGCCATCAAATCCACAACCCTTGTATCTAAATCCAAACCTCCTGACTAAATAGAACAAATGGCTGCCTCCCAAATGCAAATGTATCACAAATCCCATCAGCTCTATTTGTGGTTCAATGATGTAGTAGTAGTCCAGCATCTTGAGGGTTAATCTTTACCTACTGTTAGAATAAAGCTAATTCATGAGCAGTTAACCTCTTTGGACATTTTGTGATTCCAGCTCCTATTGACATGAACAATAGGAGGTGATAGGACCATAGAGAGAGGGATGCAATTTGCCCAAATCTGCAAATTACCCCAACTAGGAGAGATCACTGTGGAGCACACAGTCCCTGTGTGCTGTACCGCATCCAGCCACTAGAGAGGGTGACAAGCACATATTCTAGTATGCATGTGTACCTTTTCCTGTTTTTAACTTGGCAGTTTGTTTACATGTGCCTGGACTTCATGGCCAAATAAATGAAAGTGGCGGGTTAGATTAGGCCCATTAGGTCTTGCATTTGACACACATGCTTTAGGGTAAGGTGTAGCAGACTGGTAGAGGCAGAGTGTACATACAGTACAAATGTAAGGGCTTATCTACATTAACCAAGAAATCTGGACTCATTTTGAATTCATTGTTGCCAGTCTCCATCATGCACAGGAGCATCTGGTGAGTATCCCAGGTTTTCTGTCTTCAACTCAACTTTAGATACAATTGAGGATACTCTAGACTTTGCAGGAAACTCCAAAGTTTTTGGGGGCTTTGTGGTAGTCTGGACAGCTGGATCGAACCTGTATTGGCTAAATTCGGTTTTAGACCAGTACAGCAGTCACTACCCTTCTCCTAGACCAGTGGTGGTGAACCTATGGCACACATGCCAGAAGCATGCAGCGCCCCCTCTCCTGACACATGCAATGTCACCTGCTCTGCCCCATGCTCCCCACTTAATCACTTGCTCATCCCCCTTGCTCGCACCCTCAAGTGCCCAGCCCCTGGTTTGTCCTTTTACCATTTTCTAGCTAAATCGTTAGTTCCTCTCACCTGTGCTTCATTCTTGACCTCTTCATATTCTTCTTTCATTTTCTTCTGGATCTCTTCATCCACACTTGGATCTCCAATCCGGTTATACAGGGAACTGGCTTCTTCCAGTAGCCGTTCTAGCAGAATTGCCTGATTTACCACGTCGTTCAGAAGGACTTGAGCATGGCTGAGCTGCCACTGCTTCTCCTTGAAACCAAGCTGTAGTTCTATGTCTGGCTCCAAGGTCACCTTCATGTTGTGAATCCACACATAGAATTCATCCTGGGCCTTCAAGTATTCACTCCAGTGCAGCCAAACCCATTCAATACGACTATCATGGGGAAAAAAGACAGCTTAATGTGTTAAGTGACACTTCCCAAAGGAGTCCTAATGCTTGGAAAATCAATTATGGAAACACAGAATCTCTTCCAAACCAATTTCAAGGCCCTGAAGTAACTTGCAAACATATCCTCCTTCTGTGCTAGAGAGGTTGTTATGGATGGTTTACGTGGGGCTGCCCTTGAAGACGGCCCGGAAGCTCCAGCTAGTCCAGCGTGCGGCAGCCATGTTGTTAACCGGAGCGGGACACAGGGAGCACACAACGCCCTTGCTGTCCCAGCTCCACTGGCTGCCAATTAGCTACCGGGCCCAATTTAAGGTGCTGGTGTTATCCTACAAAGCCCTAAACGGTTCCGGCCCAAAATACCTTGAGAACCGCATCTCGGCCTACGAGCCCACGAGGACCTTAAGATCATCCGGGGAGGCCCTTCTCTCGGTCCCGCCTGCCTCACAGGCACGCCTGGCAGGGACAAGAGAGCGGGCCTTCTCGGTGGTGGCCCCCCGGCTGTGGAACTCCCTCCCTGCTGAAATCAGACAGGCGCCTTCCCTCATGGCCTTCCGCAAGGGCCTGAAAACCTGGCTCTTTGAGAAGGCCTTCAACTAAGTGCTATGTTTTTGGAATGACCACCGGAATGGACCGTGACTACGAGATTGATTATGACCCTAAACAAGATGAAGCGGATTTTTAGTTAAGTAGCTGTGTATTAGTAAGATGTGTGTTGTGGTCCTGATTTATTGTAACCTGTTGTCCTTTGTGTTCTATGTTCTGTACACCGCCACGAGTCGCCTTCGGGCTTGAGAGTGGCGGTTAACAAGTGCAAATAATAAATAAATAAATAAATAAATAAATATCTACATGCATGTATTTTGAAAGACTTCTGGCCACATTTCTTCTTTTTGTTGCTTTTACACATGACAATTATCTCAATTTTCTTAGCTGGTGGCAACTCTTTGTTTGTAATTTTGTATGAAATTGTAAACTACGGTTTATGTTTGATTAGCAAACCAGGATAAAAACCATTAGTATTATTCCTGGCATATATTCCTCTACAAAACCAATACAGATTTACTTCACTACTTCCATTAGAGAAAATGCACAAGAAAGGATCGAAGAAACCTGAGCAAATATGTCCTTTTGCTGTACAAAATCCAGACATATGCTATTTTGTTAAACAGCTAACCTAGAATCATAGTTTAAGTATCTAATTATATATGTTTCAGCCAAAAGAGATACAGGAAATAATGCTGATAACATCTGTTTTGGTATTATGTCTGGGTTATCCTGAATCAACAAGTTTGGAGACAATGTACTTGGTTCATCAGAGAAGGCTCATGAATTGACTGTGAAGAAGCTGAAAATGGCTCCTTTTATCTGGTGAGGGTGGGCTAGTTGCACCAGTCTCAGCAAGACTATGTCATTCCCTCTTCTTGGGCTCTTCCTATTTGTTAACAAAGCATAGAGATTGTCTTGTATTTGTTATCTGAAACACATTATCCTATCTAGAAGTCATACATTTAGTTTTCCCATTGTAAGCTGGGACATTGTGGTCATGCTACAATAACAGATTCTCTGATGGACAACTTATAAATTGAGGACGCAATGCTGAGGTCTAGAAGTTACATTCTGATTTTAATGCAACTCTTGATATAGTTATATTTCCTGTATGGTATGCTACACAGGTTCTGTAAAATGGTATTTGTAGAATCTGTGGTGTATCCACGCTGCATAGGTACTACTCTTTGATAGCACTTCAACTGCTATCCCTCCACCCTATGGAATACTAAGAGCCATACTCCAGTCAGTAAAGTATTTAAGTATGACCTGCTAAAAAACACCATTGATATAAATTAGGGGACTGGACCAGAGAAAATTGCAAGTACCCCACCAAAATGCAATGGGTTAAACTCTTGTGCTGGTAGGACTGCTGACTGAAAGGTTGGCAGTTTGAATATGGGGAGTGGGGTGAGCTCCCCTCTGTCAGCTCCAGCTTCTCATGTGGGGACATGAGAGAAACCTTCCACAGGATGTTAAAACATCCGGGTGTTCCCTGAGCAATGTCCTTGCAGACAGCCATTTCTCTCACACCAGAAGTGACTTGCAATTTCTCAAGTCACTCATGACACACACAAAAAAAAAACCCAAAACAAAACATAAATCCAAGGATTCCTTGGGACAAACACATGGCAGTTAAAGTAGTAGTAAATTACTGTAATTGAGCATTGTGGATACATGCCAGATCTTGTTGTAGTTAGTTATCCTGGCCTCTGTGCAATAAAATACAAGACTGCCAGGATTCATTTTCTTTGAAATACAGACACTGTCACCATTGCCCTTCCACATCTGCCAGCACAAGATACTGGAGGCAACTGCTTCCCTTTTCCTAGCAATAGGGCTGGGCATGGGAAGTTTTGGAACAAGTGTCAGAGAAATAGGCATAAAAATCATCTGCCAGTTTTAGGTTTACCAGAACTCCACTGGCTAGACAGCACATGGCAATTGTACCTGTGACAATGTGTAATGTATATGGCTGTTTCTTCCCACATAGCTTTAATATCCTTCAGTTTGAATAATATTTCATGCTTTTTCTCTTCACTGGTGCACTGCAGGAGAGCATTAGCCTTCATTAGAACCAAATCCATTTTCAATTGGCCTTCTGGTTTCAACGCACGGATTTTCTGTTAGGAAGAATATACCGTAAAATTAATCTATGAAATTATTTCTAAATGGAAGCTTAAAACAAAAAAACCCCTATACTTCTAGAAATAAGGTACTGAAAATGGGCAATATGATGTGGGTGGTCTGAGTATTTTACTAGGAATTCAGAACACCAGAGTTTCAATCTTATTTCCATCAAGGAAACTCATTGGCACGTCCAACTCTCTCAGCTTCAGAAAGAGGCAATAGCACTTGGGGCTGCCTTAAAGATGGTCTAGAAATTGCAACTGGTGTACCATGAAGTGAACAGAAAAACAAGAACAAGAGTCATACCCATTCTGCATAGGCAACACTTTCTTTCTTGATTCTGTGTTAACTTCAAAAGACCACAATTACTTTAGGACAAACTGTCTGAAAGACAACCAGGATATGAAGAATCTGCTTTATTCCTGGTCCTGCCTTCTGGTTCACAAGAAACATTTCTAAGATTTATGAGTATAAGGAACAATGCATTTTCTATCATGGCACAATATATTTAAAATGCCATCTCCCAGGAAGTACATAGAAGAAATTTAAAGGTTCCCTTCTTCCAGTATGTACTTGCCCCATTTCTAAGGTTTTATCTGTTTCTGCTATTTTGATTATGAAATAAATCAAAATTTTTGTTGCACTCCAAGGCAGGGAACTACCTCTGTACTTAACACACACTCTCTCACACACAAGTCCAAGATAAAATAGCAAAGCAGTTTACTTTGAAGAATATATATGAAGGGCAATTCAGCAAAACAGTATAAAAAACCAAAGCCCAATTATCAAGAATAATCCACAGAAATCAAAGTACAGGAGTAGCATCAAAAACCAGGAACACAAAAGTAGAATAAATCCAAAATACAAGATTCAGGAACAGTCCTCAAAACTTGGAATCATGAGACATGAACAAAAGGAAACATTGAACATGGAAGTAGAAATCCCTTGACTTGACAATATATCTATACTCAAACATCAATGTTGCCTGGACTGATGGACCTATCTACCCTCTCTCCTGGGAAACTGATAAGGACTTCTTGGCTAATAGGCACCTTGACCTTTGTAAACTCTCCTGTGAAGCTCCATGTTGACATAACGTAGATCTCCTATCTAAATGCTCATTAGAATTTTCCTTCTCTGAGCTCAGATCTGTTCCTGGCCTTGATTCTCTAGGGATCTGCCTTTCAGGAAGGTGGCCTTCAGACACAGAATACTCATTTTTGGAGTTAAAATCCCTTGCTGGCTCTCCTGCTGACTTGCAGACCCAGAATCCCCACTATCAGGCCCAGAATCCCCATAAAAATCAGGTGCAGGCACAATTAAAGGCTGAACTGCAACAATTTTGTGATTTTTCATCACTTCTGTAATTGAATATTGTTTCCTTGGTTCAGTTATGTATTTTTAACTTTTTTATTAATGGCAACTGCTTTGCAGGCTATAAATATAAAAACAACAAAGAGGAATTCAATTTAAAATAAATACATACATATTCAAGGTGAGTAAAAACTATAATACAACCAAGCACCACACAACTCCAGGCCTAAAGAGCCAATTGCAATTGCCTTGACCTAGTGATTATTACGACTCTGGAGACCAGCTTTCGATTCCCCATTCAGCCAGCTGGTGACCCAGAAAACCCTATGATAGATTTGCTTCTAGTTCACCATAAGTTGGAAATAGAGTAAAGGCCCACAATAATAAAGCGACTGTGATCTTATTTCGAAACAAGATTTGCATATGCCAGTCTATAAATCCAGGTGTACAAAAAGTGAAATGATCTGGGGGCAAAACCATAGGTTATTTCCTCCAGTGCAGTAGAACTTGTGAAGTAGATTCTTATCCAGAACTATGTGACATAGAGAGATATGAATAGTTTAAAAGGAATTGCTACTACATAGCCAAAGAAACTAAGCAGTCTTGAGCTTGATCAGCCACCAGGACAGAGAGTTGATCTAACTATATCTTATAAATGTGGCAATGGCCACTTAACTGGACAGCTTTAGGATGGGATCAAACTAATTCAGAGAAATCAGGTTCATTGTGTCTCCTATTCCAGATGATCTTTTTTTTCCAGGACACCAAAGTGAACACTATTTGCTGAAATGAGTTGCATAGATATCCTATCTGTGGCCCATGAGAAGCTTCTGTTTGGTCACTCTAATAAAACAATGTTGGATTAGATAAGCCTCCAAACTGATACTGCAGCACTGAGTTAACATGTTAGCTTATAGCTCTCACTTTATGCCATGATCATCCATCCTCACTCTCTCCTCACCTTCCTTTTTAACAATGAGACATTTCAAACATATTTTCAAAGTACTCTGGGACTGAATGAAGAAGGCTGTCTTTACAATGCCAAAGTTTACTTAATGCATGCAGAGAATGGAAATTAATTTGTGCTTAAGTCAGAACAGGTACATTTAAGTGCAACTCCGCCACACACACACACACACTTTGGATATCATGGGGAAGAGTCAACACCCCTGGGTGTTTGTTTTACTGTCTGTTCAGAAGATTTCCCCTCACTTTCTGTCCGGTTGATAATTGGATTTTGAAAACATTGGCTTGTTGTGGAAACAAAGTATGGAGATAAAGCTTCAGTGGAGAACCCTTTCCCCCATGATAACTCTTTCAGGAGTGAATTTCCCTTCCGAGGGATAGATTTCTCTCACTTCCTGTTGTCTCACCCTTGTTTATAACTATGAGTTGTTTGTAAGTTGGATATTTGTAACTCAGGGACTGCCTGTAATGGCAATGTGAAATTTATTTTCCATCATTTGACTTTTTAAAAATCCTCCCCCCTCTATATATACACACACATGCACATAAACCGCTTTGAGTCCCCCTCGGGGTGAGAAAAGCAGTATATAAATGCTGTAAATAATAATATAATGAACTATTGAAATGGCCTTTAAAATAGCCATATGTCTTTCTTGCACTAGGATAAACAATGTCTCTTTTTGTGAATTATGCAGTAATTCCTGAATTAATCACAATTTGAAAGTATTACAGGATAGATAAATAAATAAATACATCTTAAAATGATCTACGTCAATCAGTGTGTCTTTGTACATGTATGTGCACAAATGCAGGATCCAACCCAGAGTCAGTTTTTCCTGAACAGGGATACTAAATGGCTGCAAGCCATGAAGAGTACTTCTGTTTGCCTGCAACATGGTTATTACAACAGACAATTTTAAATCCCAGTGCAACCCTAAAATAAATTATCAAGGCCCAGCTTGCACTATGATGTATAACTACTAAAAATTCCTTTGTCAGTACTAAATCAAACCTTTATACCCTCGCCTTTGAATCAGTTAATACCCAGTGTTGCTTTACAATAATTAAAATCCTTAACAAGCACATGAACCAACAATAATACTAAGATCCAAAATCACTGCAGTAAGGGAAAAAATCACCAGAAACGAAAACCAACAGACACAGCATTCTAACTAAATGAGACAAAACACCACATATGCATGAATGGCTGAAACAAACAAAAAACAGATGCAAGGCCTCTAGTATAAACAAGGACCTTTGTGTGGAAACAGGGTTTTTTGTTAACCCTTTGTCTTCTGCTGTTGTCCTGATCTGGACCAGATGTGGAGTTACCTGTTTGCACTGAGATGAAATTCCCATGTAAATCAACGGGAAGCTTTCTTCCAATTCAAAAAGCATGTGTGAGTTTTTTAATCTGGAGTAGAATTGGATTTGGAGGGAGGGGAAGGCTAAATACCTTCTTCCTTCCTCACTAGCATTAAGATTTTGCTATGTTTTGCTAGTCTCACAATGAAAGCGCTCTCAGCCCTACAAAACACCTGTCCTTTTTCAACAGAGATGGAGCATGAGAAAAAAATCCAGAATTTTGGTGATCTTGTGTACCACACTACTGATGACAGAGGCAATACTATTAGTAGTAGGATTGACTAGAACAGAAGACTAGTAGTAGAAGATTAGTAGTAGGATTGACTAGAACAGAAGAACAGAAGAGGTTGAGAAGAGGTTGAGAAGAATACTGTAATCTGTATAGGAATTTACTATGGCAATAAAAGAAGTTGTGGCTGGAATCCTTGGTAGACCAGAGCAAGTGGTTGAGATTCAGGACAGGACCTTTAGGGTTTGATCCCAACATACACTAATGAATAAACTGTGACTGGTTTGTTGACAGGGAAAAAAAAAACATGAGACTTTGCAAGGTCATGCCAAAAATCCAATTGAAGTAGGAAATACCAGGATTGCAATATTAAGAAAACTTCTACCTCAGACAATAAAGAAAAGGAGAGATTATTTTTTCCTGACAGATAAAGTTAAGAAAAAAGGCTACAGATTCAGATGGGAAAACCCAGAATAACTGATAGTATCTTCCAAAGGACAAAGATATTGGTTAACATCAGTCATGAAGATTCAGGATTTTTATGAGAAATTTTTTTTAAAAAGACTTAGATTCAGAAGAAAGCTCAGAAGATCAAGGAGAAAGAGAACATCCAAGAAGGCAAGAAGAGATGGCAACTTCAATAGATCCTGGATAAGGAAGATTTTCAAAAACAACAGGCTACTCCGCATGATGAAGAAGAACTGAATGATCATCAACTATCTCAATAACAAGGACTCTTAAGATATTTTCCTTAAATATAAATGGACTAAATTCTCCAAATAAGATGAGAAGAACTTTTCATTATTTGTGATTACTGAAGGAATTTGCGATTACTGAAGAAATTCCCACTCAAGATTTATAGATTACAAAAAATGATGAATCTGGTAGAAATGGACAAATTGATCACATTTATACAATCTCTAGACCCCCTCAAATTTGAAGAAAAAAATCTAATTATTGTCTATTTAAAAGAAGAAAAGAAAATGAAAATATTGCATTTTCTATTGCATCAAGGGAAAATTAGTACAGGGATGTAGAAATAACAATAAAAGAAAAAAAAAACAGAGAAGTTAGTGACAAGAATAACAGGATCCCCAATGATATCCAAGGAATCTGGAGAAGCATTTTAATGACAAAAATAATAGGTTTCTTTATTATGAAGAAGACAGCAGAGACAGGGCAGGAAGCTTTAATTGGGGCTATTTTCCATTTCTCAACTTTTCTATCTCTTTGTTTCAAAACACTGTGCATCCTCTTTTCTATCCTACTGTTTTAGATTAGAAAAGAAGTGTTTTTTTCCCCTCTTTTCTTTTTTAACATCATGGAAACCATTTTTGTTTTATATAACAATGGAAGAAGACGAAGATGTAAGACGTTAAAAATGCCCGTTCTATATCGTTCTTGTGCCCTTCCTCATTATCATATATTTACAATAAAATGTATATGAAAAAAAAAGGATTTTGTGAAAAGTAGTATAGTGGTCAGAGGCTTTATAACCTGAGGCATTTCTGTACAAAAAACAGACATCTCAAAACACAGCGGATCAGAAGTATCTTTATTCTTACCTCTGTGTCCCTCAGCCTAGCCTCCAAGGCAGATCGAGGCCCCTTGGTATTGTCATTGATCTTTAGTCTCTCGTGGATAGTCTTCATCCAGTCTAATGCCTGCTCCACACTGCTGTCAAATTCATCTTGGGGTTGCTGGGTCATTGCATTAGATGAAACTAGGGAAAGAAAATGACAGTACAAAGAGAAATTCAAAATGAAGCGAATTCCCTGAGGTATCTCGCCAGCTCTGAGCAGGTTTGGACATTCGAAGAATTAAGAGTATGCTGGGAAGCAAAAGACCCTGTATACTTCTTGTTCTTTTCTGTATCCCCTCAAATGGAACTTTGCCAGTTTACCCAACTCAAAGAGAAACATAGACATTTTTACCGTGGGTCCAGCTTGCATATCTTCATGACAAAAAGGGTAAAAATTCTATTAAGGAGAGGCACAAGCAGCTTGCTCATAGCATTGCACTGAAGTGTCATCAAATTGAAATGTGAAATATATACCGTATCTATTCCAATGTAAATTCCACTGACTTCATAGCAGTTGGAGCTCACTGTAGTCTTAGAACTGCTCTGTATATTCATGTAGAAGTCTACAAATTTTAGTCAAAAAATCAACTCAAAAAACTGGGACTCCTTATCCATGGGTCAATGAAACTACTGTACCTTGATTTTAATCAAAAAAGAACCATATCTTTATGAGCAGAGTAGCAAAAGGAAAAAAATGTAATCCATCCCAGGATAACCTAAAACAAGCACAAACCTTTCTATTATTTTCTCCATGGCATTGTTTCTGGTCCTTTTGAATGCTTGGGAGGCACTTCAAACTCCTGGCATGGTTTCACAAGTTTGTTTGTGAAATAGCCCTTACTCTGCTTTGTTGCCACTCCTGTTCTAGGCTTCATAGCAAAAATGACTGCAGGCACCAAAAGCTTCAAAACCTGGCTCAAGGTGAAACTACTCTAAAAACCAGGTGGAGTTCATCTAAGAACTGGGTGTGTTCTGCATGTGAAAAATAAAATAAAGCACCTGTATGCTGAGAAGCTAATAAACCTGTGTAAAAAAAAATCCTGTGAAAGATAGCAAGGAATATGGAAGACCCTGGGTTACACAATGCTTGCCATGATAACTGAGAATGTAAGATTTTTGCCTAAATTGGGGCTCTCAGATGTATTGGTCTGCAGCTCTCAGTATTCTTTGCCCTTGATGTTAGCCCAAACCTAGTTTTAGCACACTAGGTTTGAGCTGTTTAGTATGCAGAAATAATTCCTAATTTTCTGGTAATAATATAACAAATAATAAAACTTTATTTATATACCGCTCTATCTCCCCGAGGGGACTCAGAGCGGTTTCCAAGTAACATCATGAATACTAGGCCTGGGTAACAACGGAAAAAATTGTTTCTAAAATCGATTTGTATTTTTTTGTTTCGATATTTAAAATAATTACAAAATTTTCCCTTTAAAAAGTTCGATATTTACAAAATTTCGTAAATGGTAAAAAATTAACGAATCGATTTCCGAAACAATAACGAATCGATTCGTTAATGGCGGGCGCGACCGCGAAATACGCTAAAAAACCTCCAAAAACTTCTGAAGCTTCCCTCTCCCTCTGTTGTTGACTGTTGGTGTGATATTATTTTTTTTTCACTAATTAAACCATAAAACTGGCCCAGACATGCGGAAATAATAACGAAACGACCTCAAAACAATAACGAAACGAACACAATAACGAAATACGATGCATTTACAAAACGTATTTAAAAATTCGTTTTTTAAAATAATTGCTCCAGAATGGTTTGTTATCGTTTTGTAATTGAAAAAATTAACGAATTATTAACGAATTACGAATTAACGAAACGAAACCGCCCAGGCCTAATGAATACATACAGAGTAAACAACATAACCATAAGATTAACAAAACAATATAAGCATAAGAATTGTCATCATAACACATATATATTAAAAGTAATCCTGCATTGTTCAGGACAATTTAAGAGGCTGGGCTGAGATTTTTGCGAGCTCAAAAACCCTAGGGGGCCGGGAATTAAATGCAGTGCTATAACAGGCAACAACAATAATAGGTACAGGTCTATGGAAGTTCATTTCCGGGGCTATTAGAGGAAGTGACCTGGGTAATTGGTAGGAAGAATAAGGCCATATTCAACAATGTCTAGGGTTGAGCTAGAACTCAGGCTCTCTTTTTAAAATAACATTTTAAGCATTATCCACTTCTTCAAAAGCTGATGGAAAGCAACACTATTCCGTTTCCTGAATTGGTTTCCTGCAAAGAATGCTCACTAGCAGAGTTACTGCAATTGTGTTATCTTTGAGAGGCAGCAGTTTCATCACATACACTTTCTGATTAATTGAAGTAGTGATTGCTTTCTCAGAGCTTATCTTCAAACATAATTACTTACAGCTCTATAACTGACACAATTCAAGGTGCTGCTTATCTATCCACCTATCATTATAAAAGCTGAATATGTATATATGCGGGCCACATGACCTTGGAGGTGCCGACAGACAACACTGACTCTTTGGCTTAGAAATTGAGATGAGAACCACCTTCCAGAATCAGACATAACTAGACTTAATGTCAAGGGGTCTGAAAGTTCTGTATTGTTCTAAACTGATCTGTTTTAATTGCTTTTGTTATCTTTTAATAGTATTTTATCTTATAAGGTGTAGCTTTACATAATTTTGTTGTTAGTGTAATCCTATTTTAATAGTCATTTCCAGTATGTTTTTAGATCTATTGGTTTTTTTTTTAAGTATAGGTTATAGTGTTTGGTATTTACCGGTGGTCTCCCATCCATGTATCAAGCAGGATTGAGCATGCTTAGCTTCCAAAATCAGATAGAATCAGATGCCTTTAAGGTATTTAGGCCCTTTGGTATTGAATGGATAATGCTTAATGACATCAACAGGAACTGTCTCCTCCTCTCAAAGTTGGGCCTGGAACAATCCTAAATTGGAACCCTTTCTCTGACATCATTCTTGTATTACACACATAAAAGCTTAAAGGAATTATTTTTGTTTGTTTCCTTTTTCTGTAGCTCTACACCCAATCCTTTTATTGTTATTTTTTAAAAATCCATTGGTTGTCAGCTTGGTTTTTTTTTCCAACCACATTCTTTCCCCCCCTTCTTTATCTTTTCCTGGCTCAGCGTGACCTATTTTTAGCTGCATGAAAATACCATTCAGACAGACCCACAATTTTAGATACAGTCTATGTAGAGCTGGTTTTTCCTTTTTGAAAAATGCAGCTGCAGTCAAAGCTATCTGCCTTCTCCCATCACACTCTGCTATCACAAGGCAGCATGGATTTTCAACTGCACTCCTGCCATCTATTATTGTTTCATGTTTAATGCACACCACTGCTACAATAATATCATTAGTATCTCAAACATAACTGGCACAGCTTAAAAGCTAAAAAGAAACATATCCAGGCAAACATATTTCAATTAATTACTAACTTAATTAAAATATTTAATCTGAGCAATCTGCCTTAGTGCTACTGAAACTGGCTAGGTGACAAGCCACTGAACCAACTCAATGAAGGTTGGAAGCACAAAGCTGAAGGAAGGAAAAGCAAAGAGAAGACAAGGAGTGGCTGGTTATTTTCCCCAGATCATATGTAGCTGTGTGTACTACAGGTGCATTTCCAAAATCAAAGAATTTGTAGTCCATAAAAAGCAAAAAAGTGGGGAAACAATTTTTTTTCGTGACAGGAGTGATTTCAGAAACTTCAAGTCACTTCTGATATGGGAGAATTGGCTGTCTGCAAGGATGTTGCCCAAGGGACACCCGGATGTTTTGATTTTTTTACCATCTTTGTGGGAGGCTTCTCTCATGTCCCCACATGGGATGCTGGAGCTGACAAAGGGAGCTCATTCATGCTCTTCCCAGATTAGAACCTTCGACCTGTCTTCAGTCTTGCCAGCACCAGGGGTAAATACAAATAATGCTAGGGTTTTTTTAACCTGCAAGAGCACCTCTCTAGAAATCTCTAGGTCAGTGGTTCTCAACCTGTGGGTCCCCAGGTGTTTTGGCCTACAATCCTAGAAATCCTAGCCAGTTTGCCAGCTGTTAGGATTTCTGGGAGTTGAAGGCCAGAACATCTGGGGACTCACTGCTCTAGGTCTTCCAATGCAACTTTATAGTCAACCTTCACCAGAAGTTGACCACAGACACACACTGGAGGACCTACAAATGGGTGTGTACTGATTTGTTGGAAACCGCCTTGAGTCACCGATTGGCTGAGAAAGGCAGTATACAAATACAGTAAATAAATAAATAAATAAATAAATAAATAAATACATTTTATTCAGGACTATCTATAGCTTTCCATCAAAGTGAGGCTTCCAGAATGCAAGCCAATCCCAGAAATGTAGTCTAAGCAAACCTGTTGAAACACAAACTTAAACTGGATTCCTCACACACTCCTACCTTGGATTAATGTCCCTTCCGCAAATGTTGGGAGCAAGCATTTAATGATATTGACATTGCTTCAGCTGGTCCATGTCAAAGTGTTCTCATGCTTTCATTGTCAATATTTGCAAAGCAAGCCTGAGAACCTCCTGAAAGATCTGTATATTTGGGTAAGTATTCTTACATAACTGGACCATTTTTGTCCAATTGTGTAAATATACAGGCAAGCTTCCTAAGATTTCTTCCCTGGTTAGGCACAAGGCGAATTGAATTGCCCAACAATTGTTGTATGTACTTTAAATGGGAGGCATGACTATCCATAGGGTTTAAAACTGATTTAGCCAGTCTGATGCTATACTTACCAACTTAAACTGCTTTGAAGTTTGAGTAGGTATTTTTCATTGCCACAGCTTCACCATCATCAAGCTGTCCTGTTAAAGGAATAAGAGTTTTGTGAGTTGGCAGTTATCTTTTTCTTATCTTTCCATATCAAATCCTTTGTCTTCAAACAATCCGTCCTGAAGTAGTAACATACCCAAGGAGCTCACAACTACCGAAATGTAATCATTTTCCCAAATTAATGAATAATTTATTAATTACTGGCATGTTTCTATGTTCTCCTGTTACTTATGCTGAAACCAACTCAAAGAAAGAGAGAGAGGAGGGGTAGATCAGAATTAAAATACAGAAAAGGCTTGGTAGCATAGAAATATCTTACTCTGATTAAATTGCATTAATGAACTATACAATTTAACCTGCCTTTATGGAGATTAACCTGCAGACTGCCAACATCAGAAAAGATCTATTCTTAGAAACCATATTCCTAAAGATCACTTAATTCAACAAAGAACCACAGATTCCAAGTTACAGTCTACATTTCATAACTATGGAATTCAACCATGCAGAGCCCTCAGTGACACAATGGGTTGAAACCCTTGTGCTGTCAGGACTGCTGACCAACAAGTCAGCAGTTCAAATCCGGGGAGAATAGGTTGAGCTTCCTGTGTCAGCTCCAGCTCCCCATGCAAGAAGCCTCCCACAAGGATGGTAAAACATCAAAACATCTGGGCATTCCTTAGGCAACATCCTTACAGACAGCCAATTGTCTCACACCAGAAGCGACTTTAAATTTCTCAAGTCCCTCCTGACATGAAAAAAACCATGCAGAGCATGAAAATATTCAACAAAAATCCAAAATCTAAAATTTATTTTTTTCACTTTTATATAAGAGACACCATTGTACTATGCCATTGTATGTAATGGGACTTGAGCATCACAAATTTGGTATCCACAAGGGATCCTGGAACCAAACACCAATGGATATCAGGATCCCACTATATTTTGCTTGAGGGCTATTGGAAACTGACTGGCTGAACAAAGAGAGGTGTTTCTTTGTCTCATCAGCATTCTGCTCATGTGTATTGGCTCATTTGTGAAAATAAGAGAATTCTGTTAAATACTGAAAGTGTCAGAATGAAATTTGCTACATACATTGAGGGCACAACTCCAACTTCAGTGTTGGAGCAATGTTCCATTATTTAAGCATGTGTTCCAAGTTTGGCTATGTGCCCTGCCACAACAATTTTTTGAAGAGGAAGAACAAGAAATAATGTTAAAGACAACAGAATATAATATCTATTGAAAAGTTCAAATTACTCCTTACATTTCATATTCATTTATAACGCAGAAGGAAAAATGTGAAAAAGTATGATATAGTATCTCCCTTTAAGACTGCAGGTGAATTCAGAAAACTCAACAAAGCATTAGGGAAACATTCCCTATGCCTTATAGCATAATGGCTGAGCCAACAAATTGTATCCTTAAGCTTAAAAGCCCCAATCAGAAAGCACAGTTTGAAGTTAATGTGCAAACCAAGGCGATGCCTGAAATGAAAATGAAATGCAAAGATACAGAATGGGGGATACCTTCCTCGATAGCAGTACATGTGAAAAAGGTCTTGGAGCCCGCATGGACCACAAGTCAAACATGAGCCAATAATATCATGTGGCAGCTAAAAATGTCAAAGGAATTTTGACCTGCATAAATAGGAGTTTAGTGTCTAGATCCAGGGAAGTCATGCTACCCCTCTATTCTGCCTTCGTCAGAATACACCTGGAATACTGTGTCCAGTCCTGGGCACCACAATTGAAGGGAGATGTTGACAAGCTGGAAGGTGTCCAGAGGAGGGTTACTAAAATGATCAAGGTTCTGGAGGACAAGCCTATGAGGAGCGGCTCAAAGAGCTGGGCATGTTTAGCCTGCAGAAGAGAAGGCTGAGATGAGACAAGATGAAGGCCATGCATAAATATGTGAGCGGAAGTTATTGGGAGGAGGGAGATAGCTTGTTTTCTGCTATCCTGGAGACTAGGCTGTGGAATAATGGCTTCAAACTATAGGAAAGGAGATGCCACCTGAATATTAGGAAGACTATCCTAACTGTGAGAGCTGTTCAGCAGCAGAACTCTCTTCCCCGGAGTGTGCTGGAGGCTCCTTCTTTGGAGGCTTTTAAACAGAGGCTGGATGGCCATCTGTTGGGGGTGATTTGAATGCAATTTTCCTGCTTCTTGGTAGGGGTTTGGAATGGATGGTCCATGAGGTCTCTTCCAACTCTATGATTGTATGATTCTATGAAATGACAAGTTACAGCTGCCAGGCAATATTATTTTTACCACTTTTTCTCCTTCTTTGAAGCCTGAAGATCTATTTTGAAAACTGTAAACAACATTGGTGATGTGGTATGGAGGGCTAGAAGAAATATTTCCCATTTTCCACCAAGGATGTTTCTGTTGAATCGTAGTCACTTTTGTAAATTGAAAGACTGCTTCCGTTTATGAAAGGGTAGCTCAGAGTTTTATTCATTTTTTAAAAAGCCAATATATCTATGAAGGACAAGATAGAAAATGAAAAAAGATGAGTAGCTGCAAAACCTGTTTTTTTGAGCAAGTGGAAGATGAAAGCAAAATTGCACCTCTTAACCACAATTTGTCTGTTAGATATGCTCTGTTAATTCTTATATTCTTATATTTAAGTACATGTTTTTTCTAAGCCTTCCCCTGCTTAGTTCAGCCTATAGCACATTTAATGAATAATTTAGATGTTCTGTATTGAAGTTATGCATTATTTTTCATTCTGCATTCTATTTCTGTTGTACATTACTTTACAATCTTGGGAAGGAAGCATTTTACAAATATTCATAAATAAATGTTTGGTGGCTCAATCTAGTCTCTCTTTCTTTCTTTCTTTTTTAATCTGACATCTGAGAACATTTACCACACCTTTCCTTAGATATACAATGAAACCAAACATTTATACTGTACAGGCTCCTAAATAGCTTCAACATGTTTCAGATTATCCCATTTCACACACTTGACTGCCATCTAAAAATTCAATTCTTATGCAAATATAAAAACACGAAGATTAAAAAAAACACTAGAGGAAACTGAAATTGCATCCCATCTGAGACAGGGATTTCCACATTACCAAATGTTACAAATTTTCCATGTGGAAATTGTTTTGGTTCCAGATTTACTTGCAGCTGAGAAATGTAATCAAAATATGCCACTGCGCATTAAATCTTATGTATTGTGCATTTCATGGAAGCAAGTGTAATCTAAGGGATTGTCCAGATCAGGCTGTCAGGGGTCATTCTTCTCATTGTTACACATTGCATTGGATAAAAACACTTAAAATCAATGCCTAAATATGTGTGTTTCCTGAAACTGCTGGTTGAAGGAAACACGAATGCCACTTCTTTCCCATTAGAAACAAAATTAGGAGAAATACAAGTGTAGTTTTCACAGAACTAGAAATTTACCCATGAATGATTTATGTAACATATTGCATGTTAAACTGAGTAATCAAACAAATATACATAACAGTTTTTGCTCACTGACAGGTTTCACCAGATATTTATTTATTTACCATATTTATATCCCACCCTTCTCACTCAGAGCGGAAACCCCATGAATAAGAGACGTGCAAGTAACCCTTCCTAAACAGGTCTTGAAAACTCAAAGCTGTTGCTTCTCTGGTTGAATCTACCCAACTGAAATGTGGTCTCCCTCTTTTCTTAGTACCTTACACTTTTCTAGTGAGTCTCAGATATGGCTAAAATATTTGTTGTAGGATACATTTATTTTTCTTTTTGGCAGCCCATGGTATCCATAGACCTCTTCTTTAGCACCACATCTCAAATGAGTTGATTTACTTTCTATCAGCGTTCTTCCCTGTGCAACTTTTATAGCCACACATAGAAATGGGGGAATACGAGGGCATGAACCATCTTTATTATTCAGTGATATATCTTTACACTTCAAGATGTTGTCTACTACCATCATAAACCAGTCCTAGTACATTGACATATTGATGTTTGTAAGAAGAAGGAGGAAGAGGAGGAAGAGGAGGAGGAGGAGGAGAGAAGAGAAGAAGAAAAGAAAGAAAACACATTGTTTCAATGGGGAAATGAATCCATTCTGGATTTTAGAACAAATGTTTAAAAGGAGCTATCCAAAGTACTGAAGCATAAATAGGTTCAGTAAGTTGGATAACTCAGTTAAAGTTTAGACTAAAGCTTGGAGTTGCTTTTTACTCAGAAAATGGGAAATAAAGGTAATTCATCAAAAGATGTATTGAATACCTACAAATACAGAAAGCGCAAAAGAAAAGTGTCTGTGCATTTCCAACACTGCCCCTGGTGCACTTATTAATGTATTAAAAGAATGTTTATCTCACCCTTCATCCACAAAAGATTCACACAGTGGCTTACACAAATCAGAATTCAAACAGTCTTCAACCTCAGAATTATAAAGTAAAAAAGGAGACAAAATGAATGGGGTTGTGAGGAAAGAAGGGGAAAACACACAGAACTAGTGTGGATACTAGATTAAGGCAAGACAGGCCTAGGTTCAATCCATGCTCCGCCAAGAAGGTTATCAGATCACTTGTCATGTCTTTGCATCTTAAAAAACCCATTTAAACCATAGTTAAGTAAGTATGCAATCACATTCCTATTATTGTTTCCCTACCAGGTGTGTGTGTCTGTGTTTGTTTGTATGTGTCTACAAGTTACATGTCAATTTATAGTGACCCCATACATTTCATAGGGTTTTCTTTGGCAAGAAATAGTCCACAGTGGTTTTTCCAGTTCCTCCCTCTGAAATATAGCCTAGAGCACCTGGCATCAGGTTCCTAAAATCTGCCAGCAAACACATTTTTTACTTTACTCTGTGATCCCCATAGCTAGAGAACCAAGATACACAATTTCACTTATTCACTTAAGAGTCTCATCTCCAAGCTACAACCTATTCTCATCACGGCATTGGCTTCATTGAAAATAATAGGGTTCAATACTATCTGCAGTTTCACATATCCACATGAAACCCACAGACATATCCCCCAAGGTTATGGAGCTTGTAGTGTACTATACACTGTGGAAACTAAACTGTATTTGTTGCTAACAGTTTTAAGACTGGATAACAATGCAATTCAAGTATACATAGAGTGTGTTTGGACATTTTTATCTTCACAACAATACTTCAGTATGAGGCCAGGCCATCATCATCATCATCATCATCATCATCATCATCATCATCATCATGTCTTTACCAGCCCAGAAAATCAGGAGGCAGAGTTCTGCAAGTGAAACAAACGGTAGAAGAAGAGAAACATGCAGTCAAGAACCAACATTGAAGTCAATAGTAGTAAACTGCTTAAAGTGCAAAAGACAAAGAGTGAATATCGTAAAAACACAATCAAGAGCAGAAGAGAAAACTGGCAAAAGAAGGTACTCCATGGACAGTTCCTGGGAAAAATTGAGAGCCAAATTGACATAGAAAAAACATGGCTGTGGCTCACAAATGGAACTTTGAAAAAGGAGACGGAGGGCTTGATTCTGGCAGCCCAAGAACAAGCCATTAGAACCAATGCTATCAAAGCCAGAATTGAAAAGTCAATGACAGATCCCAAATGTAGACTCTGCAAGGAAGCAGATGAAACAATAGATCACAGCCTCAGCTGCTGCAAGAAGATCATGCAGACACACTACAAGCAGAAGTATAACACCATTGCTCAGATGATTCATTGGAGCCTGTGCCACAAATGCCATTTGCCTGTGACAAAGAACTGGTGGGATTACAAGCCTGAAAAAGTTACAGAAAATGAACATGTCAAACTCCTCTGGGACTTCCAAATTAAGACAGACAGAGTTCTGGAGCACAATACTCCTGACCTCACGATCATGTTAAAAAAACAAAGTATGGATTGTCGATATTGCAATCCCAGGTGACAGCAGGATTGAAGAAGAACAAATGGAAAAGATGACACGACATGAGGATTTAAAGATCGAACTGCAAAGACTCTGGCACAAACCAGTAACGGTGGTCCCAGTGGTGATCAGCACACTGGGTGCAGTGCCTAAAGACTTTGGCCTGCACTTAAACACAATCGGCGCTGACAAAATTACCATCTGCCAGCTGCAGAAGGCCACCTTACTGGGATCTGCACACATTATTTGCTGATACATCACATAGTCCTAGACACTTGGGAAGTGTCCAATGTGTGATCCAATACAACAACCAGCACAGTGTCTGCTGTGGACTCATCTTGTTGTGTTAATAATAATAAGAAGAAGAAGAAGAAGAAGAAGAAGAAGAAGAAATAATGTTTACTGTTCTTGTATCAGTAAACTAATAGTAATAATAGTAATAATAATAAAGAATAACTGGCCTGGAAACATGCAGTCAGTCTCATGGTTCAAGGAAAATGAGAGTCTAGATATGGTAAGTCAATGTCTAGTACTCTAGCCACTTCTCCATTCTGCCTCTCTGCCTAAAGATGCATACTCTCATTTATCTTTTTCATGCAACTCTCTTCAGGATCATGTCGAAAAACTCTACAGCTGATTTCAGCCATCTCCTTCTCCTCAGATTTCATTTGGCTGTTCATTCAAAGTTAAATATGACCACTGTTTTCATATTCTTTTTGCAAACATTTAGAACAAATACCTTGGGGAAAAACAGAAACTTAAGATGTGCACAGCTTAATTATTTCTGAAGTACAAAATTAAGAAGAAGCCTTATTGGATGGAGATGTATGATTATAAAGGAAACTGGCAAGCATGATAGAGAGCCGCAGCAAATGTATAGTGATAACTATTTTAATGCATTCCTGGTTTTGTCACAAGGGCACTTATCTGATCAAGATCTGCTGCAGGCATTAACATTTTGGAAGGATCTCAAAGCTATGTGCACCAAGATAATTAAAGTTTTGCGCCCACACAATCCAGCCTTTCAAACCCTTTTTATAAGTGTATCCACCCAAGTATTACAAAAGAACACTAATAAAAAAAACAACCAAACACCAGTTGTGCCAAGGCTTGCCTGATCAGAGGAGATCACACACACTTTAGGATCAAGCGGAAGCTGCTTCATGTCCATGCGGCTTCTTCAGAAACAAAACTGAGAGTTACAAACTTCAGATTGTGCAGATTACTTTAGAGCTATAACATGCGTTTGGGAAGAATTCAGGAGAATGGGTGGTTTTTGTCTGACTCATTTTTGCCTGGACTTTGCATTTTTCCACAAATTAGTCACCCATCCTCTCGCTATGCATTTATATATGCCAGGCTTTGTGGGTCAGAGTCACAGTAAACATCTGGTTTCAATCTCAAAGGCTGGGTCTTTCTCAATCAGTTGGTACATTCAGTTCTGTAAAGAGGCTGGAATCCCAGAGTTTCTGAGTTCTGTCCCAGTACAACCCACATACTTGGGCTGCTGGTAGTATTCATGCCAAAGGAAGTAGCACTCCTGTTCCGCATTCTTGCATGGGCTGGTTAACCAGCAATTGATACATACATATTTTTCTCCTGCAGCATTTTTTTCTTCAAACTTCAACTTTATAGCATTATATTGACTTCAAACTTCAACTGAACATTTAGAAATATAGTCAGCACTCCTGGGGTTAGTTAGGGGCACAGAACCTTCGTGAAAGCAAAAACCCACAAATGAAGACATTACTAATTTTCCTAGAGATTCCTAGACTGAACATTTCAATCAAATCCATTAATAGCCAAATCTACCAGAGACAGAACTGCAAATGTGGATGGATGACTGTATGATTTATGTATCGAAACAAAAGGAGCATCCAAAAGATGTGAACATAGGAAATATAAGACATCTAACTTTAAACTGTTTTCATTGTCTCATCTGCTTTGCTTCAAGTTTAGGAAAGGAAGGTACATTCCAATGGATGTTATAATTCTCATGGGGATAATGCCATAATACATTCCCCCATATATCTGATTATAATATGGTAATGGTTTAATAGCTGGGGTCCTTGAACAACTATAGAACCCAGTGGAGGCCCATGGGCAAGCCATACTATTTGCCTGTGGCCAAGCCAGCCTCATAGAAAGGCAATGGAAATCCTCCTCTGAATAAAGCTTGCTATGAAAATCCTGTTGCTGGGGAAATTCAAAAAGTATTCACTTTTAAAAATGAACTTTTTAATGCTATGGTGAAAAAGAAAATAAGTGGAAGCCATTGAGGACACATGTCACATCTTCTGAAAGCTTGGGCTTTCAAGCTAATATTGACATCTGCTACAATGTAGTTACGATTGTCTCTTCAAATCCAGTCCTGTTGAGAAAGCATTAGAGTCAAGCACCTCTGATCCAATACAACATTCAAGATTAGATCTACCATTTCCAGTTGGACCACCAGTTTGGGCTCGTTCAAGACATCCTCAGAAACAGATGCTATCTGGGCATCCAAAAGGAAGGGATATAGTGATAAAAAACTCATGAGCCTCCAGATGTTGTCAGAGTATAACTTCCATGATCCTTCACATTCATTACGCTGGCCAGGGCTGGTAACAATTCCCTGGTCTAAAACAATAAGTTACCAACCTAATTCTATAAGGGAAGAGCAACTCTGTTTAATATTTTTCCACTGCTGATATGGGGATATTTCTTTCTTTTATCCCAAGACTTCCAAAAATAATGGACACAATATCAAATTAAAAATAAACTCTTGATTAACCAGCACTCATTGGGATTGGTAGATGCCAGAAAATGTAGTTTCTGGTTGCTTGATAGATGTTACTAAAATTGGCCTAACTAATAATATACCCTGCATTATACCATACCGAAAACTTTGCATTGACTTGATATTAATATTGAAACACAGTAATTAAAAACAAATAAAGACAAACTTAACAAAATGTTTCAGTGCATTATAAAACTGATTTTATTTTATTTTTTATTTAAAGGGGTTTTTTTTTACTGGTTACTTGAGAGTTTCAGATGCTTGAGTTATAGTTAATTTATGATTACCAGAGACTCTACTGGAATGGTTTTATTATTTTTATTTAGTGTCAAAAGCATGGCATAAATAAGTATAAAACTGATAAAAACAGAGGGAGCACAAGTGACTAAAAATTTTTAGCCCAAAAACAGGCAACAGCAACCACATTGTTTGTAGCTTTAAACAATTCTTCCTCTGTGAATGAGGCAGGGCATTGTGGGCAATCATACAGATTCAAAGTTATTTTTTATGCTCCACAGTCACACAAGGTGTGGGATTCTTTTACGTAGTGCCATTTTGCCAGGTTGTCTTTTGATCTGCCCATTCTGCTTCTGAGTCTGTTCAGGGACTTCCAAGTTGCCCATTCTTGGTTTGCCCCTGGAGGAAGACCCTTGTGGGGGGCCATCCAGTTGGGATTTCCTGGTTTAGCTGTCCAGAGAGATACTCTTGCTGTTGCTGGAGGAACATTAAGAGGAGTGGTGGCTCTCATGAAGCTTTCCCTTGATTTGAGTCTACTGGGAGGAGGCTGACAGGCATGAAGTGGATGGCTTTCACAGTGTTCAACCTTATTTCTCTCCCAGTTAGCAGCAACTTTCCGTCACACATTGGGGGGGCGGGGGCGGGGGCGGGATGCCAGCTAGCTTGTAGAGTTTATCAACAGGTGTAGGTTTCAGACATTCTGTGATTATTCTGCATGTTTCGTTCATCTCTTCACGTGGATAGACTTCTGCCAAAAGGATGGCATATTCAGCAGTTGAGTAAGACAAGGCCAGGGCTGTCTTATTAATTAATTTTGGGCAGACCCAGACCCAAAATGATTTTCTAAATCTTCAGGAACTGTTGTCTGAATAAGAGAAATGCAAATGTGTAAGATTTAAAAAATGTCCACACCGTAGAATTATGTCAGTTTGACACCACTTTGACTGCCAGGACTCCTTCCTTTAGAAATATGAGGTTTATGGTTTGTTATGGCACCAAAGTATCTGATAGAGAAGGGTAAATATTGGACAAAACTACTCTTTCTTTAAAGGCATCCAGGTTGGCAGTCATCATCACATCTTATTTAGTCATGTGCAGCTATGACTGCAACACCAAATGACTCCTTCTCTAGGGATTAACTTTAAAACACTTGGAAACCTATTATTTAACTCCCTGTGTTTCTAACACTGTCAACTAGTTCTTGTTCCACCAGCATCTGTCACTAGTAATAATTTCAGACAGTAATCCTCTGTACAAATCAACCAGTTTGTTAGATGGTGACCTGAACTCCACAGAGAGTTTCTTGGGGATTATTGCTATTTAAATCTGATCTACCTTTTCTACAGAAGTATCCTGCTGTGCACTGGCTTTTTGTTTCTGAAAAATTCCAGTCTTCAAGTCATGCAATGGCGTGTTCTTTCCCCCTGCCACCAGCAGAGTCCTGTCAGATTAGCAAGAGGGAAATGCAACAAAACCGTCCTCTTCCTCTAATGTGTGAAACTGACAGCTCATAGTTTCGATCTTAGTTGATCTTCCTGAGGTAAAACTGTAAAAGTCTGGACTAGCATGGCATACAGGCCAACATTTTGCAGAGGAAAATTGGGCCATTTGTGGCCAAGCAAGATCAGAGAGTGATCAACATGGCAAAGTTTGTTTAAAGAGGAAGAACTCACAAGTCAGGAGAGGCTGCAGCATTTTGCTTTGGCTGAAGCCTACATCGATGGGAAAGATTCTGCTTTGATCTCATTCTAATGTGCCAACCACCAACCTTTCAGTCAGCAAGTTCAGCAGCTCAGTGGTTTAACCTGCACCACCAGGGGGTCTAGTGAATAATTAGTAACTAATTAGATCTTAACTGATGATGCCTTGAACAGTCTTGAATGGATGATGGCAACCTGAAACTCTTCACATGAGACTCTTTGAGACAAGAAACGGGATCTGGTATTAAGCAAAAAGAAGAGTGTGTAAAAGCAGCCCAGGTATGTCTGAATGGAATTACAGAATAGCATTCACTTAGAGACTGCTGAGTAAGGGCACATCTATGTGCATTCTTAACATTGTGTACTATTTCAGATTTGTATTAGCCTCTGAGACAGGTAAACAGGCTGTACATTGCTGTCCATAGGACAAAAATAGCATTGGGTATCTGCCCCTTGTATTGAGTCAGACTACTTTGTCTATCAACTAGTGCAGTTGACACTAAATAACAGCAATATCCAAGGTTTCATACAAAAAGGAATTTTCCTCAGTCATGCCTGGAGAAGTGCTTCAGCTTCAGCTTTTCTTCTTGCTGCTGCTGCTGGAAACCTTCAGAGATCCTTGACATGTGTTCTTGAGCAAAGCATAACTCCTCTGTCTTGTGCTAATTTTGTCCTCCAGCTAATGGTAAAATGTAACTGGATGAATAGAAGTTTGGTTGTGCTTTTGGGGTTTAACTCCTGAAAATGGCCCTTCTCAAATTGTTTTGCAGTGCAATCCTGTTAATGTTTATTGGGAATTTTATTCCCATGGAATATAGTGGGCTTTTCTCCTAAGTAAGGGAGACAGCCTCAATTTGGTTGCAATGCAGCTGTTTTGTTTTCTTTTTTAAAAAACTGGAATCTATGTGGATGGTTAGTGTTTTAACTTATTAATGTTGCTCTTAAAAGCTAACCTCCTTTGGAAGTCTTTGGAACGAAGTGCATTGTGCAAATCTTAGAAAAATACTACAAGGAGTATACAGGTCTTAACGGGAAGACTAAGATTATAAGTTACATATTTAGAGCTAAAACCTAAAAGTCCATGGTTTACAAGAAGAGAGATGAGCCGTCTTTAATCTTGCCTGGCCTACTTTTATTTTAACAGAGGCTTCATGACTTATCAATGCGTTTTATAGTAACAAAAAGGGAATACGCAAGGGTTCATACATTAAGGAACAGCAAATCTGTATTAAAGAATTCTGAAAATGCATTCTTCCATGTAATCCAACTGTTGTGGGATCAGTCCTGATGAATCCCCCATCAAACCACTTTTTCAACTACTTTCAAAATGTCTCAGATTTTCTCTCTGTCTTCCACTTCCCTCCTTTGTGCTCAGCTCAAAAAGTAGTTTTTCACTAAGTTAAGATAGCAGCTGGAAGAGGCAAGGAGGAGTTAATCTGGTCTTCTTGGCACACTCAGAAAACTGCTACAGCCTCCCAAATTGTGTATTCTTCCTAAAATACAATTCTTGATAGATTTACCATATATTCTGGTCCTGCTTGGACACATATGCCCACATGTTTCAACTCTAAAGAGTGGGAGGGTATATTCTTCTATATCAGTGGTTTTCAATCTGCAGGTCCCCAGATGTTTTGGCCTTCAACTCCCAGAAATCCTAACAGATGGTAAAATGCATGAGATTTCTGGGAGTTGTAGGCCCAAACACCTGGAGACCCACAGGTTGAGAACCACTGTATATCAATGGTTCTCAACCTATGGGTCCCAGATGCTTTGGTTTACAAATGAGTGATTTAGATAGTGACACCTTTGCTTTCTGATAGTTCAATGTAGTCAAAATTTGTTTCAGGTACACAATAATTAAAAATATTATATCAAATTATTTTTATGCTACACACACACACATGTGCACACATACACACAGTTGTCAAGTTTAGACTTGGGTCCCATTTACAAGGTATCTCATTATGCATGTATATATTCATGCATAAGTTGACCACATATCTTGAGGAAGATTTGGAAACCAAAATCATGGATTTGATATGACTCATGGATAAGTCAAGGGTCATTATGCAGAGAGGGGAAAGCACCAATACCACCTGAGGGGGCCAGTCTCTCTTGTTTGCTGCCACTATTTCCACAACCAGGCATTAAAAGAGGCCCGAGAGTAGAGGGAGTGGGTGCTTCTTTTAGGTTCTCCTAGGAAAGACTAGATCTGCATGCAGAGAAGGGAATAGTTCCTTTTTCGATAAGGGTTAAAGTACAGCACTCACCCATAGACACCCATTTACCACTTATATAAAAACCTTGATCTGTGACTTAAGCACCATGCAGATCTAGTGGGATTAAAGAAAGGATCCATGGATAGCAATGGTGCTGAGACATTTCAGAGTCACGAAAACCACCCAGCTGCCCAACCATAAGAATTTTCTCTTACGCCGCTCTTTGAATCAGATTTATCCCTGCTGCTCATCTCTAAGATTAAATTGGGATTTAGCACTCTGTGAAAAATAGGATTCCTTGACAGTGTTTTGGTACCAGTTATAGGATATTGCCTGGGGATGGTGAGATATTCAGAACTGATATACTTTTGCAGTTATTTTGTTAGCTCCAGGTGGTTGTCAATATGTCCAGGATCTGATACACAGTGATTGGTATATACAAAAAACAAAGGCAGATTTAAAGAGGGATTTGTGTAAAAGAAGCTTCTGTGGTTCTGAAGAATGTAATGAAGGGATTTACATTTTTCTAAAGCACTGTACAAGAAAACATGGTGACTCTGGAGAATTGTGGATTTTGTAGGATTTGCAGCTCTTTAATATTTTCATCCCCCCTCCCCCTACTAGAAGGGATTCCCTCTTCTACTGAATTCGGCCTCCATCCCTAGGAAGATGTGTTCTGGAGTCATTTTTAGCATCATTGACAAATATTAATAGCTGCCCAGTGCTATAAAGAGGGACGGTGTGTCTCTAGTAACTTTGCTATATACTTTATTGCTTGGCCTGGACAGTTTGGGGCTAGGAAAAAATATCAAGGCTGAACATGGACTGGGAGGGGGTGAGCTTTTACTTTTAGTAACCTGCTTATACAGTTCACCTGGATACAAGGGTTTCTTTGCTTCTACACTGTATAATCCTGGAGAAATAGCTTTCAGTTGGCTTCCCTCTAAGACAGGGATGTCAAACTCCTTTTCATCAAGGACCACATCAACTTTAAGGTTGCCTTCAAAGGGCCACTGAATTCATGCATGGACAATCCATGGATACAGAGGGCCAACTATCTATCTATACACATACACGTTTACATAATAGTCAGTGCTCTTTAGGTTTTATCCTGTTTGGGCCCCCAGATGTTATTAAATGATGTCTCCCATCACTTTTGATTATTTGCCTTGCAGACTGGGGATAACAGGAATTGAAATCCAACAGCATTAGTGGCTCTAAGGTTGAGGAAAGGTTAAAGGATATTTTAAAGTCAGACATGATATCCACAAGCCTTATATCTAAATTCAAACCCCACTATCCTGACTAAACAGATCTAACTGCAGGCTTCCAGATGGATGTTAATGTATCAGAACTCCCATCAGCTCTAGTCATGATGTCTAATGATGAGGAATACAAGAGTTGTTGTCCAGCATTTAGAGGGCCAAATAAAATGACATTACAGGCTGGATTCAGTCCACAGGCCTTGAGTGTCCAAGGGATGCACCCAGCACAAGGGCTGCTCACAGACAATCCCGAGGAATTATACTGCTGGCCAGGGATAGTCTGGGTAGAAATACAATTGGCCACCCACATTTGCAGGTTTAACTTTTGCAGGTCTGATTATCCACATATTTGATTAATATATTAACCCCTCCAACATGACTCAACTATGCTTGAGGACCTAGAAATTTCTATAGATAACATATAGGCATTTGTATATCCTCCACCATGGTTGTATGGTCAACTTCACAAGGTGATACTATCCATGAATGGGAAGGAAATGCAAATTGGATAGAGCAAAACTGAGACATTTTCAGTAACATTGCATAACTTTTGTATGTCATATTTGATTTTCCTTTGGACTGAAGAACATGCCAAGCTCCCCCTCTCAAAATTCCCAGTTTTGTTACCAACTTGTACAACCTGTCATCCACACCTCTCTACCACATTCTATAGGAGATGCACCCTAAGCTGAATCATGCATCCTAAGGACCACATCATATTAGCCAGGTGAGGCATCCCGCTTCGTCTAGTTTCACCTAGCTTTGCTGCTGAAATGAGGGGCAGCTGGGGTGAATCTGTCACCCTGTGTGCCTCTCCCTCACAGCAATGCTTTCCCCTTCACATGAGGAAAGCATTGCCCGGGTGGCACAGGAGTGTGCTGGCTCCATTGGATCCAAGATAACACGAGAAGCCTCCCGTGTTGAGAGGGAAATATCAGATGGCACTTCCACTCCAGTTAGAGAAGGGGCCTCCACAGGAAGTTCCTCTATGTCATGTGATGGGTGGTGTGTCCATCCATCCTCCAGCTGGATTAGATGCATTGTGCGACATTTCCAGAGATAAGTATGATGAGGTCGATACTTGGCTCCAGGAGAAGCACTGTTTGGCAAGGCATATAGACAGCATAAGCACCTATTTTCACATTAATGTGTCAATTGATTCAACTAAGAAGACAGAGTGTGATTTATTTTTTTAAGGGCCATGTTCTTGCTACCAGTAAGATAGCTAAGCTGCCTGTTAAAATCTGGAAGAAAGCCTAGCTCCTCTTTATTTCAACCACCAGATGCTGATCGGATAGTAATGATTTCCAGTCAACACTGATCTGATCTGTAGTGAAGCCAGCCATCCGGAGGTCTCAAATCTCTTTAGGAAAGCTCCTTCGGATTACATAGTACACAGACATCCTTGATTGCTTAGTAAATAGAGATATCCTTTTTGCTTAAGGGTACTACTGTACAAAATAGCTCTTGGAAGTACTGCTTCTTCGTTCATTTTAGGGGAGGCACAATATAATTGCTATTGCCAATTAATTAACCAGCCTAAGTATTAGCTCATATACATGACCACCTTAGGTTGCTGTATGTTCATAACCTAATTTAAGATTTGTCAGACTTTTTCAACTTTTTCCTATTGTAAATAAATTAAATCATATTTCAATTTTCCAAATAATTAAATATCTTTTTTTCTTTTCTGAGCCAAGTGTATACTTTGGACATTCCATGTTTAAAATTGTCATCCATTATGAAGCTGTATTACAGCATTTGTTGATTAATCAGTAGTTACTTTGGTCAAATGGTAAGAGCAAATGTAATCACCAGGTCTGAACATTAATTATGTTCTTGGATTTATTTTTCTTTCTCCTGTAGAGTTAGTCACTCTGAACATTTCAAAACCAAGAAAAGGAGGATGAAACTATTTTGAAATATCTATATATCTTCTCTTTACAGGCATGAAAAAAGGTTAAACAAGGTGGGAAACTTAAACCCTTAGATCCCAAACATATTGACTTCAAGTCTATTGTAAACTTATGGCAATCCCATGAACTCATAAAATTTTCTTAGGTAAGGAATACTAAGAACTGGTTTTGTCACTTCCTCCATGTGAAATATAGCCTACAATCCCTGGTATTCATTGATGGTCTCCCATCCAGTACGAACCTGAGCTTACCTTGCTTAGCTTCCAAAACCCAATGAGACCTGGAAACTTTCAGCATTTTGGTGGCTACACAATTGTGTGTGTATGTACTTCCAAGTTGCCTGTTAATTTATGGCAACCCCATGAATTTAATGAGGTTTTCTTACGTAAGGAATATTCAAAGGTGGTTTTGCCAGTTCCTTCTTCTGAAATATAGCTTACAGCACCTGGTATTCATTGGCAGTCTCCTATCCTAGTACCAGCCAGCACTTAGCTTCTTAGCTTTCAAGATCAAATAGGATCTGATACCTTTAGGCTATACAATTACTTACAAATAAAGCCCAGTGAATTCAAATTCCTTTCACTTTATAAGGATTACCTTCAGGGATAGGTTGTGCTACACAGAGATTATAGTACTGCATATGTTAAAAATAAAATAAAAGTCAGGCAAAACCAAAATATAGCTGGTAATTTGTTGGTATCACATACATCTGCTAAGGTCACTTATACATGGGGGTATAGCTTTTCAACAGTTGTAATGTGGATGTTCAGGTACCCTTCCACATTTCTGGGTTTAGGTTTTGCAGTAATGAATTCGACTAATATTGTCTCTTTATGACTCTCTCAGACCCCTAGTGTGACTTTATGGTCAATGTATCCTAGCAGTTGACCACAGAATCACAATGGAGGTCCCAGAGTTTCCTTGGGAAAGTGTTCTCTCCCCAAATAAATGTTGGCACAACTGGGGAGGGGGGGATTGTAGAAAAATTCAGAACTATTATAGTAAAATAAGAAATGTAATGGAAGAAATAAGAGGGAAAGAATTAATGTGGGATAAAACCAGATTCATGTCTCTCACAATAAAGGCAAAGGAAGATAACAATAACTGGACAGAAATCCTAAGATATATGACAGCTGCAATACAAGCCACAATAGCCCAGGGATGGAGAGACGATTCAAAATGGAATTTAGAAACTTAAGAGTTTGTTCACATTCTTACTCTTTCATGAGGTAGGCCCTAAACTCCTAACCCCAGCGAATGCAGAAGACTGTATTCAATTTGTGCTTGCATTAGCTGAGTTTTCCAAGTTTTAACCTGACCAAAGTAGAGCCAATGAATGAATGATTTATCTATGTGATTTCACGATTCAAGAACTGATTAAATAACCAAACATTCAAGAACTTATTTTACTTCACTGTAGCATAACCAAGAGAATTCTGTCTATGCAGTTGGACATTCTTGGATGGTAGACAACATTTGTCAATGCCTTCAAAGTATTATTTTCATTACTGAGATTGCAGAACAATCCATTATGCTTTCACCATTTCACAAGATGACAATAAACAGCCACACTGACAGAAACTCAGTCAGTTGCACAATGTTGTCATTCAGCAGGAGAGAGGTGTAATATAGCCACTGTGCAGCTATGCAAATTACAGAAAATATGCACACAATGTAAGACCACAGCATATGAATATTACTTAGTAAATGTTAGTCATGTAAATTCTCAGGTATTTCAACCTCAGATGCAAGGACAATGTTTACTTTATTATTCTCTACACTACAGGCGAAAACAAATATTTTTCTATAGTATTATCCTCAAATTGGAGCACCCCGAAGGGTTCTGAAGTATTTTTCTGCACAGAAAAATACATTTTTGAGCAGTCCTTCAAACACATTTATTTACAGAAAGAACACTGTTTCTATTCAGAAAACATTCTGTCCTGCATAGAAAGCGCAGTTTGTGCACAAAAAGGTTTAAATGATTCAATTTCAGGATATATGAATACTGGAAGAAATTTCTGCAAAACTCTTCCTGTTCTATTATTCTTCTTATTGGGTTTTGGGACTCTTAATGAAATGAAGGATTTCTGGACAAAGAATACCACAGAGTCACGCTGGAGGACTTAGAAAATGCCTGGTGGACCTAGAAAATTCTATCAGTGGTGGATAAATTAAACTGCAGATAACAGTTCCATGGAAGTCTTTGAAGACTTCTCAGAAACTTCAGTTAGTCCAACGGTCGGCAGCCAGGTTGTTAACTGGAGCGATGTACATGGAGCATACTACTCCTTTGTTGCGCCAGCTCCACTGGCTGCCGATTAGCTTCCGGCACAATTCAAAGTGCTGATTTTAACCTTTAAAGCCCTGAACAGTTCTGGCCCAGATTACTTGTCTGAACGTATTTCCTGCTATGAACCATCACAAAGCTTGGCCCTGCTCTCGATCTCACCACTCTCGCAAATGCAGTTGGTGGGGACAAGAGACGGGGCCTTCTCGGCAGTGGCCCCATCTGTGGAACTCCCTCCCTAAGGACATCAAGTTGGCCACCTCCCTCTTGTCCTTTAGAAGACAAGTGAAGACCTGGCTCTGAAGCCAGGTGTTTGACTAGATGATAGTGACAATAGAAAAAGGAACTTGCGATATTGGATTTCCAAGCTTGATTTTTGGTTTTACTGGCATGCTAATATTATTGTTAAATGAATTTATTGGTGATTTGTACAATGTTTTAAAATGTTTTTACTGTTTTAACTGTTATTCTTATGATGTATATGTTGTAAGCATCATTGATGCCTATGTGAGGCTGCCCTGAGTCCCTTTATGGGGAGAAGGGTGGGATAGAAGCGTATGAAATAAATAAATAAAATAATAAATATGGTGTTGTACTATACATTCTGATGGAAAACAAACATATCATATACATGGTGATGTTTTTCCTGCCCCAGTCTGTGAAGACTGATTATGATGCAAAACTCATTTCTACACTAGAAAGTCAAAACCGACACATCAAAGACTGTTAATAACTCACAAGCTATACCATCAGTACTGCTAGATCCATGCAAAAAAATTAAAAGGTTGTCATTCTTCCATTGTGTAGTAGAATCTTCTATCACAAAATGGGCTAGGGATGCTTAAATATAGCAGAAGTGAAAAACCGAAGCCCTTGTGACTCATTGCCTCTTCATTGTAAAGTGCCTGATGGCTTCCTGGGAGGAAGTCAATTCAATTTGCTGCTCTCAGGATGGGTTTCAGTGAAGGAGGAAGACGTCAAGTCTCCAGAGCAATGTTTCACTAGGCTAAAACTGAGTCATATCTGCACAATACAGTCCTTAACTAATTGCATCTGTTTGTTTTTCTCGTTGGCTTTGCAGGAACGAAAGTCATCAATATCTAGTAGCAGCATTCCCCTTGCAAAGCTGGCTTGCTCACAACTGCCTCTTCTCTCGATTGTGTGGTCTAATGTCTAAGGTTTTAGAGAATCACAGTTACCCCATCACATTCACTGGGTTTAAGGGTGCAGGACAACCCCATGAAAGTAGGAAAACAAATTTTAAAAAACATTAATTTGTTACTCAAGTAAAAACCTCCCCAGAAATCTCTACACCCTCTGCCTGAAGCTGACAATAGGATAGTTCAGGAGGACCAAAAATGCTCTCTAGGTCCTCCAGTTCAACTCTATTGTCAATTTGTGCCAGAGTTTGGCCATAGTCACACAGGAAAACCTAGAGATTAACCAGATGAATGAAAAATCAAATTTGCAAAACTGAAACTTGCAAATGTGGAGGACTGACTACAATTTCTTTACCCAACACTGGAAACAAGAAAGGCCTAAGCTGCAGCAAGTCTAGCTAAAAAAAAACCAGCCCAGTGCATTATTTGGTGATATGTTTTGGGCCAAAAGTTATTATTGAATGTAAACCCTGCATTTTCCTTGAGGAGGGACCCAAGGTGGTTAAAGAAATTTAAACAGAACTAAGTTCAAAGTTTGTTTTTCATGAAGTTTAAAGGTGGGATATCACATTTCAATACATGTTTGTTTCATATTTTTCAACAATTCATAGATGGAAAATTGAACACCTGTGGCCAAGCAACATCACAGCATGGTACAGATTGCAAAAGTTTTGAATGAGAAAAAACAAATAAGCTAGGAGAGGCTTTTGAAGTACTTCCTTTTTACTGAAATGATATCTTGAGCCTGTTTCATTTCCTGAATCAAGTTCTTTCTTATGTATAGTGTTGCAAAGAGTTTAGAAAGAGAAATTGGTATGTGATATTTTTCATTATCATGCTTTTTAAACCTCCAGCATTCAGAAATGATCCTCAAACCAGTGTAACACAATACTGAAGTGTTTAATACTTCAAAAGCTGCCAATGGAGTGCATGAAAGGTTAGGAAAATCTACCTCTATATTACTAAATAGACAAACGATGGTCACATCTACTCTCCAAGGAGAGTAACATGAATCCTAGATGTATGCACTCACATCTTCACATAGCTAGGCTTAATGCTCTTCTGATCGTTGTTGCTGTTCTTGTTTATTTATACCCTACTTTACCTCTCCCAAAGGAGACTCAAAGTGGCTTGTTTTAAGATGTGGTTTAAATTGTAGTGCTGTTTTCATGAGGCTTAAGGTTTTGCAAAAAACAAAACAAAACCCAAAACCTACAGTAACAGAACATGGGGAGCTATGAGTTTTCCAGGCTGTATGCCATGTTCCAGAAGCATTCTCTCAGTGGCAGGCAGATTAAAGTATTTCCCTTTTTGCTACTTCAATTAAGGGAGAACTTTGGATTTTTTATGGGAGGGGGAATTCACTTGCTTTGACAAATTTATTCCAATGTACAAGTTAAACAAAGCTTTCTAATGAGTTACTGGAGGGGGAGAAGGCTTCCTGTTGAGATGCAAGTCATGGAGGAAATTGATATGGGTTAGTTTCATTGGAAAATTTGCATTGTACTCCAAGGATTATCTACTGTGTAGAATGAACAGAGTTTGACAGCATATACCATGGCTCAGTATATGGGAATGCTGGGAGTTTTATAAGGTTTCTTTTACCTTCTTTGCAAAAGATTTCTAGTGACTTTCCAAACTACAAAGTCCAGGATTTCATAGTATTGAGCCATGGGAGTTAAGGTGGTTGCATTAATTCCACATCTCCAGAACAATGAATAATGGTAAGCATCAAGGGTTGGTATTGCTGGGTATCTTTTTGTTTCCAAGGGTCCTGAGGCTTCATCCCACAAGCACTGGTTCCACTTCACCACTGCCTCTTATGTTGACAAGCTAGAATGTGTCCACAGAAGGGAGACCAAAATGATCAGGAGTCTGGAGAACAAGCCCTATGAGGAGTGGCTTAAATAGCTGGGCATGTTTAGCCTGAAGAAGAGAAGGCTGAGAGGAGACAAGATGAGAGCCATATATAACTATGTGAGGGAAAGACATAGGGAGGAGGGAGAAAGCTTGTTTTCTGCTGTCCTGGAGACTAGGATACGGAACAATGGCTTCAAACTACAGGAAAGAAGATTCCACCTGAACATTAGGAAGAACTTCCTAACTGTGAGAGCTGTTCAGCAGTGGAACTCTCTGCCCCAGAGTGAGGTGGAGGCGCCTTCCTTGGAGGCTTTTAATCAGAAGCTGGATGGCCATCTGTTGGGGGTGCTTTGAATGTGATTTTCCTGCTTCTTGGCAGAGGGTTGGACTGGATGGCCCACGAGGTCTCTTTCAACTCTATAATTCTATGATTCTGGAAAATGGAACTAATTGGACCCAAAGCCAGAGGCAAGCAAACAGTTTGCTGGATTCTTGTTGTTTTCTTCTGCCTTCAGGTTGTTTCTTAAGGCCAATCTATCATGGGGTTTTCTCTGCTTTGACCAGTTTATTCCAATGCAGAAGTTCTTTGGGAGAATAAATCTTCCATTGTCTGTCTCTGAAAGAGAATGATTAGCCCCAAGGTCTCTCAGCTTGTTTCAGTGAGGGAGCTGCAATTGGAATCATGGTCTACCAGAGTTCTAAGTCGAAACTCAAATCACATTGGATCTCTCTGAGCTGGAAGATGTCACTAACCTGGCGCTGTTCTGATACTGGAGCCCAAAGGAGGGAAATTACCACAAAGTTACAGAAGTGACAAAAGGAGGAGAAGGCAAGTGAATGTTTCTCCTTGCTCTCTTGTGTTGTCTTCTTGGTGACCAGGAAGACACCTTCATATAATTTTTTTCAAGGCATCTTTCCTAAATACAGTACCATCCTCATATCCGTGGGATGGAAAATTGCAGTTTCATGTATCCATGTCAGACTGAAAAAGTCTTCTATGGACATTTTTTAGGTTCTCTAGCACAAATCCATGGTAAAATTGCACTGGAAATCCTTCATTTCAATATGGTTCAATATTATCTGTGCTTTTGCATACCCACACAAAATCTCCTGCAGATAACTGGGATGCATGGGATACATTTTCTGGTGTAATTTTTTGCAGGAAATAGTACCCTATATACTCGAGTATAAGCTGAGTTTTTCAGCCCTTTTTTAGGCTGAAAAGGCCCCCTTTGGCTTATCCTCAAGTAAAAGTAATTTATTATTTTACTCTATTTATTATTACTATTACATTTATTATTTTACTCCATTTATTATTATTACATTTATTATTTTACTTTATTATTACTGTTATTATTACAGTTCTGTTATTTTACTCTATTACTATTATTTTACTTTCTTTATTATTGGAAGGATACATTGAAGAAGGTTAGAATAATGGTTTAATCAGAGTTGGACATTTTTATCATAAATTAGTTTTATGTAAAATTTAAAACACATTTAACGTACTGAGGTCTATGGGTATTCAAAAATATAATTTCATGTTTGCCCAATGCATTTTGTCCCATATATGAAATGGCCTTCTTGTGTGGCTGATAAATTCTTACTTCTCTCTACAGTTAATGGCAGTTTATTTAACTGAAAGTAGGGGCAGACCTGGATCACAGGTGCCTGAGCACAGCAATAAAACCAAACTCTTTGAAACCAGGGGAAAAACCCCTGGACAAAGTTCACCATATTGTTATATAAATACAGGTTTTGCCCTTCTCTCTTGGCAGCAGCTAAAAGAACAGATGGCATCAAAGAGGATGCAGTACAAAGTGGCAGAAACAAAAGCTGGGAAGAGATGCTGTTAATTCCCAGGGAAATCTCCTACTAAGGTTTTTTAGAAACAAGAAGAGAGACTTCAAGAAAATGGTTGCAGGTGGAACTGTATTTGGAAACATTGTTTCCAAAGGGGAAAAGGAGAGGGTGATCTAGAAAGTACAAACCTTCAGTGCATACTAGCATTTCCTTTGATTTATAGCTTCAAAAAGAAATGAGAACAAAACAGGTGGGTCAAGGTATTAAGGGTGTGCCAGTGAGAAAACTCATTCTGCTGCTTGTGTTTTGGCTTTGGAGAGTAGGAATGCGAGAAGTTCTCTTTCTAAAACAAGGAGGAGAAACAGACACTTTCATGGGAAGGGTCCCTCAATCACACAGATAACCACTGTTGTGACAAACAAGGCCACAATCCTGAATAGATTACTACAATGTACTCTACGTGGGGTTGTGACTGGTGGGGACAAGAGACAGGGCCTTCTCAGTGTGGTCCCTTGTCTGTGGAATTCCCTTCTCAGTGACATCAGATCAGCCCCCTCTCTCCTATCCTTTAGAAAATATCTTAAAACATGGTTGTGGGGCCAAACATTCAAATAGATGCAGCAATCAAAATTGATACTGACCCCATGTTACTAACAATTGGTTTGACCTGGACTATTATTTGAATTTGCGTGATTTTAAATGAATGTTTTAATAATTCAATGTTTTAATTACTGTTTTAAATGCAATTGTCATTTATGAATCTGTTTGATGTTGTAAACTATCCTAAGTCACCCCTCAGGGGTGAGAAGGACAGGATACAAATATGCAAACTAAATAAATAATAAATGGATTTGGGCTGCGAAGGTCTGGCCATAATAGGATCCATTTCCAATTACCAACCTGCTGATCAACAGAACGCTCCCCTACCCTCTAGTCTCCTCTTCTAGGTATACTTTGAATGAGAAGAATGGGAGTGGGGTGATGGAACCTGCCCCCAAGGTGGACACCTGGGCCCCAGGTTTCTTTATGGAAACCCCTATAGCCAATGACAGGACTTCCATTACCTTCCTTGACTGGATCGAAGCGCGTAGTAAAACTGCCTAAAGTTGTAGGCATAATACATTAGCCTTCTTCAGCATGAACCAAATGTGAAGGAAGAACAGGTATGGGCAAACCTAAGCCCCCCCCCCCCAGGTATTTTGGATTTCAATTCCCACAATTCCTAACAGCTGGTAAGCTGGCTGGGATTTCTGGGAGTTGAAGTACAAAATACCCGGAGGGCCAAAGTTTGCCCATGCCTGGGATAGATGGAAGTCCAATTATGACCTGGCTTACAGAGTTGAGAGTGGCTGGATTTTTACCTAGGGGGAGGATTACTAAAAATCATTAAAATACTATAGGAACCATAAAACAGAACTTCCCATCACTAAAAGACCTCCACAGTTTATTTTTAAAGACCTGAGGGCATAAGAATATCTTGTCAGGGGAATGGGAACAAGGAAGGAATGGTTACTACATTATAGCCCATATAATTTATGCATGTGAAATACCTTCTCAAATGTTGTATCCATATGCATTAGCAAATACAATTGAAATCAAAGACTTCAGGCCCAAGAATACCAGAGTTGAGGTGTAAGACCTAGAAAATATCTAGAAAGGTCATATTTTGCTGGATGTAGATAAGTGAAACTGCAAATACTGGTCACATGGTATGGGGCATGTGTATCAAGATCACTACTATTTTTACCACGATTAGCACAATCACTATTTATTGAATATACTCTGTCATATATCAAGAGATCATCACCGCTGCCACCACACAATTAATTAATTAATTAATTTGTTTTAATTAATTAATTACATACCCAATTTTTCTCAAAACTGGGCCCCCAAGGCAACTTACAGAAATGAAAAAAAATAATTTAAATTAAAACAAAATAATAATACACTTTATTTATAGTTCACTTTATCTCTGTGGAAGGACTCAGAGCGGATTACAATACATATATGAGGCAAACATTCAATGCCTATTTACACACACAGTGAACAACGACATACAACACAGGCAAAGGTAAAGGGTTTCTCCGTTTTCCATCTCCAGCATCTGGAGGCAATGCTCAACTGTGGCCATGGGGAGGTGCTCTTGTTCCAAAAGCTTTTACTAAACTCTTAGTAAAAACAGAGAAAAGTATTTTCAAGTACCATAGAATTAAAACTACCGTATTTGAAACAAATCTATGAGAAAGCAAAGATGAAAATCGGTATTACCAGCACATCCTTAAAACTCATAGTTTGTAATATACTGTGGGAATGGAAATGTTTATGCTTCCCAACAAAAGGCTAGCAAAGAGGAAGCCATCCTAGCCTCCCTGGGAATAGAATTCCAAACTCAGGGAGCAAGCACTAGAAAGGCACTCCCTTCCTATTAAAACTGTGCTGCCAAAATTTGTCACTGGGAACCAGTTTTCCCATCCTCTACCCCAGTTTCCTTATTCTCTTCTAAAAGGGAATGGAAAGCTCTCCCCTGCCAGTCTACAGAGTATTATGGTGCAGAGTATTGGCTACTGGTAGCTTCAATATCAAAGAAGTGGTGACAGCACTTTGGGCTTTACCCTGAATTCACTGAGGTTTGGGCCAGGTTATCGAGTCTCATTTCGGGCTGTAGAGATATTGGACAGCAATGCACTGGCAAGTGATTACAGTCTACTCTAAATTTTAATCTGAACTTTAAATGTGCCATCCTAGGTGTGGTATCATAAAATGCAAAATATGTTCAGCACCTTGGAAAGCTTCTTCAAGGTTCAAAATACTGCACAGTTCTCCCTCCACATTTGTGATTTTGACTTTTAAAATATTCTCTCTTTAGGAATCTATAGATTCTCCATTGTGATTCTATGATTAACTTCCTTTAGTCATTCTGGAGGACTGAGATTTCTAGAGGGAACACCTCTCTGGCAATTTCTATGTCCTCCAATGAGATTCTATAAGCCACTTCCAGGTGAAATTAGTCAGAGACATCCCAAAAAACCAAGAAATTTCTAGAGGTGTCCTCTCCATTTTTTAAAAAGCAATTTCATTATTCAAATGTTCTTACTCTCATAGAGGTGCTGTGCCCCTAACCCCAGTAAATGTGGGGCAGCTGACTGAAAAACCCGTTTTCACCTTTCTGACATTGAAGCCTTCTCAGTGATGGAACCTACCATTTGGAATACTTTCCCTTTTATGCCTCAAGAGATAGAAACTGTGCTCCATTCTAAACACCTGCTGAGATCTATTTCTTTATCTTAGCTTTACCAAGCCAGTAATTATTATGATTTTCCTATTTTTATATTGGTTTACTGTTTGGAATGCTTACTGTTTTAAAATCTTTTAAATTTGCTGTATATGGGTTGCAATGTTATCTTATACAGTACACTGTAAAATAATATGTTTTAATACAAACTGCTTAGAAGAATGATAGGGGCTGCGGTGACACAACAGGTGAATTCATTGAGCTGTTGAACTTGCTGACTGGAAGGTTAACAGTTTGAATCTGCGGATGGGGTGAGCCTCCACTGTTAGCCCCAGTTTCTGCCAACCTAGCAGTTTGAAAACATACAAATGTGATATGAATAGGTACTGCTTTGGTGGGAAGGTAAGCAGTGCTCAATGCAATCATGCCGGCCACATGACCTAGGAAGTGTCTACAGGCAATGCAGGGTCTTTGGCTTATATATGGAGATGAGCACCTCTCCCAGAGTCAGAGATGTCTATGTCTGTATATGCTGGAATCTGCTGTGTCCCCTTGGAGAAATAAGGTGGATTACAAATAAATTATTATTATTATTATTATTATTATTATTATTATTATTATTATTAAGCCAAGGGTTTATTTTAAGAGAAAAGTGTATAAATAAGAACAACAGCAATATGAAAGTATTTGTTGTTGCATTGTTGCTGCTGCTTTGTGACTTCAAGTCATTTCTGACTCATGACCAGGCATGTAGCCGGGGGGGGGGGGGGGGGGGGCTTGAGGGGCTTCACCCCCCCTCCCCCCGAAATTCTCATGGTGGTTCGCGAAAAGGCCTTACTGGTGCATTATTTAAACTGTTATGTTTATTCATATCATGATCTGATCACCATACTCAATATATCCCATATGCATGGGGGTATTGGGGTAATGATACAAAAGGGTTTGCTAGGGTAGACCCTCTTTCACTCAGACTCAGCCCCCCTCGAAATTATACTGCCACATAATCCAGTTTGAACTGAACTGTAAGTGTATATTCATATAATGCAGATTGAACTGGATTAAATTAGTCTACACTGCCATATAATCCAGTTCAATGAAGTTAATCTGCAGGCTGCAACTGGATGAGGCCTTAAAGTTAGTGATTTGTCCAAGGTCAACCAATGGTTTTCTGTGACCAAAGCTGGGATTCAAACCCTGGTTTCTTGGGAGTCCTAGCCCAGTACTCAAGCTATGCCAACATTAAATAAATAAGTTAAATAACTTAAAGAAATAACTTCTAGTCAGCAAAAACTATCATATCGATTTCCCCCGGCTGTGCCTTTTCCAGTCAATTCAATGTCAACTCATTTATTCCACCCTTCTCATGTTTCTCCAGTCAATCAGCCTGGTCTTCCATTCCCAGCCGCTTGAAATGAAGCTTCTCCTCTGCTGGAAAGAACGATTGTTTATCTGTCTCAAACACAGGCCCACACAACAGCCAGTTAAAATATGTGGGCAGGATTCCCTGCAGGGAGCTGTGCCAATGGCACATGTCTACAATGCAAAAGGCATCACGTGCCAGTTGGTAATTATACCCCAGGGAAGCGCTCTTTTGCAAATTAACTCTTTGGCACCACAAGTCAGGACTGATCCTCAGCATTGATCTGTTAATAATGAATCCCTTGCATGCTGGGCATCAGCCAAGGACTTAACTCTGACTCAAGTATTGTAATACAACATGTTCTTTCTAAGATCCCATCTAGTGTTGTGTTCATTAACACATTTCCAAAATGAATTAGTGAAACACAGAGCTTCTGTTTGATTGTCTTGTTATAAACTGTTGTACTTCTGTTACTCACTAATAATAAAATGCTTAGCACTTCTCTAGAAACTTGAGGAGTCTAAGGCTGCATCAGTCAGTGAAATACTCTGCAACAGCCCACTCCAGAACTGCCCTTTGACTCAGCATGGGAAGTATTTTTAATATATGCATTGTATTGAATGTATCTAATGATGACGCATTTAACTGTGTTGTGCTCCACGTCAAGCTGTGAAGAGAGGTGGATAACCAAAAATACATGATAATGATGATGATGATGATGTCCTGGATTATTTACCTGAGCTGTTTAAGGCTTATGATAGTTGTTTGTTTCTCCTCTCCTCTGTTAGTGATACTGAAAACTTCTGACATATTTATTTATTTATTTGAAAAATTTATATTGCGCCCTTCTCACCCCAAAGGGGACTCAGGGTGGAGAACATATACAGGGCAAGCATTCCATGCTAGAACATAAAATAACTAATAACATACACAAACACTAAAATCAGATTATATCTACTTTAAAATCAATTGTGTTAAATCATCTCACACCATGCCGGCTGCGGAGTGGGTTTCCTATTATTGCTTTATTGCACTGTACCAAACGCTTGGTCCCACAGCCAGGTTTTTCCCATCTTTCTGCAGGACAGGAGGGAGGGGGTGATATAATCTCACCAGGAAGGGAGTTCCATAGCTGAGGGGCAATCACTGAGAAGGCCTTGTCTCTTGTTCCTGCCAAATGAGCCTGTGATGGTGGCGGGACCGAGAGCAGGGCCTCCCCAGAAGATTTTAGTCTTTATGGTGGTTCATAAAGGGAAATGCGTTCAGCCAGGTAAACTGGGCTGGGCCTGCTTAGGATTTTATAGGCCAAAGCCAGGAGCCCCCGGTGGAGCAGTGGGTTAAACCCCTGTGCTGGTAGGACTGTAGACCGACAGGTCGCAGATTCGAATCCGGGGAGAGGCGGGTGAGCTCCCTCTATTAGCTCCAGCTCCTCATGCGGGGACATGAGAGAAGCCTCCCACAAGGATGATAAAAACATCAAATCATCCAGGAGTCCCCTGGGCAACGTCCTTGCAGACGGCCAATTCTCTCACACCAGGAGTCACTCCTGACATGACAAAAAAAGTACTTTGAATTGTACCTGACAGTAAACAGGCAACCAGTGGAACTGATGTAACATGGGAGTTGTGTGCTCTCTGTATGCCACCCTGGTTATTAGCTTAGCTGCCTCTCATTGGACTACTTGAAGCTTCCAAACAGTCTTCAAAGGCAACCCCACGGAGAGTGCATTGCAGTAGTCTATCCTGGATGTAACAAGAGCATGGACTATCATGGCCAAGTCTTCCCAAGATACATGACAGGACACAGATATTTAAATACAAGGCATATTTAAACTTTCAGATTTTCTGGTTTCATGATACTAAAACCAACTACCTCCACACACATAGCAACATAAATTAAATGAAAAGAAATGGGAGAGAAGAATAGGGACTCCTACAATTTTTGGAGTGCATGGGAATTCTCATGGTCATATAGTCAACTCAGTCTCCAACCCAAAGAAGGATTCAACTACTGTGTTGATGGACATCCAGCTTGTGCTGAAATATCTACACTAGTATTGCAATTTTTAGGGTTCAAGTCCTGTTTGCTAAAAAAAAATGCTGCCTGTTACCAAGAACAAGATGGCAAATATTCCACCCTCTACAGCATGCACTGAAGCCAACACGGATCAAAGTTAAGTCATGTTTCAACACTGGCAACAAATGAACATCCTGTACCACACCCAAGAGAAGCAGACTAATTTAGAGGGGTTTAGTACCCAAGATGACTTAATAAAAGGCAATATTCCTATGTGTCCTTTCTGCCTGATCAGAATTTGCTCTAACCATCATCATGTACCTAAATTTCTCCACGATATCAACATATGAAACCATTACACTATCCTATAGTCCATCATGCAGATGAAGATAATCCCCAAGTCTCTTTCAACCATGTTAGCGTGCTGACCTCCACCTGGGTTGAACCTAGGTTCACATCTCCCATACGGCCACAACATTTGCCCAATTGCTTGGGTCATTTTCACTGAATTATAGAATCAGAGAGTTGGACGAGACCATGTGGAACATCTAGCCCAACCCCCTGCCATCCAATCAAAATATTCCTGACAGATGACCATGCAGCCTCTATTTAAAAGCCTCCAAAGAAGGCACTTCACCACACTCTGACGCAGAGAGTTCTACTGTTGAACAGTTCTGAAGGTCAGAAGATTCTTCCTAATGTTCAAGTGGAATCTCCTGTCCTGTAATTTGTACCCATGGCTCTGAGTCCTTAAATTTCTTTCCATCTGACCTACCATTCCGGTTTGTTGGGGAAGTAAAAATAGGATAACCCTGTACATCATTCCTCAAACTCCTTAGAGAAAAATTAGATTAGTAATACAATGAAGTACTGAATTTCACCAATTCTAAGATACATTTCCCCCTGTTTTAGGGGCTTCAAAACAGGGTGTGTCTTACAACTGATGACATCTTAGATTCAGTGAAATACGGTAATACATAAATACAGTATATCCACCATATCCATGGAGGATTTGTTCCAAGACTCACAGTGGACACCTTAAACTTTGATAATAGCAAAGTGTATATTTTCACAACTCCTCCTCCTACTAACAACAACAACATTATTGTTATTTATAACACGCTTTCTTCTTTTAAATGAGATTCAAGTCAGCTTACAATACTAAAAACAGTATAAGTTGTCATTTAAAACTTACATTTAAACCTATAAACATATCTGGGCTGGAAGCATGACATAGAATCACAATGGAGGACCTAAAGAAGCCCACAAACACTTCCAAGAGGAATATTTTTTAGATTGTGGGGAAATAAAACTCTGAACATTGAACTTGTGAATAATGGGGTAGTATTGTATATAAGCTGCATATTAACATTAAAGCCTCACTCTTCTGTCTGATTTTTTCCACATGGGTTTTTTGAGTGGGGAAAGGCATTTTTCTATACGCCCTCCCCAGACCCCCCCTGGTGGCACAGTGGGCTGAACCACTGAGCTGATGAACTTGCTGACCAAAAGGTCGGTGGTTCGAATCCAGGGAGCGGGGTAAGCTCCCGCTGTTAGGCTCAGCTTCTGCCAACCTAGCAGTTCAAAAACATGCAAATGTGTGTAGATCAATAGGTATCACTCTGGAGGGATGGTAATGATGCTCCATGCAGTCATGCAAACCACATAACCCAGGCCACATAGCCTTGGAGGCATCTAAGAACAATGCTGGCTCTTTGGCTTAGAAAAGGAGATGAGCACCATCCCCCAGATTAGACTTAATGCCTTTACCTTTACCTTATACGCCCTCCCTCCTTTTTGGGGAGAATGAGGCTGTTAAAAATTCTGCAACACTTCAGTAACACCTTTTCAAACATATCCATACACCAGCCAGCCAGCAATGTCTTAACTGAGGAAAGTGTCAACTCTAAAAGACATATTCCAAAACCTGCTATATATAGTATATGCTATACGCTGAGCCCAGCTCCTTCCTTGTTACACTATAAATAAACTGCTCCCATATGTTCACAAGAAGCATGCAATGACATAAGTTGCTCTCCCTTCGGCTTCACCTCTTTTATTTCTGTTTTACATTGACCCATTTTAAAAGGCCCTGTCGGCCAGACAGCACAAGTCAGCTTTGGATCCCAAATGTCTCTCTGTGGATGCATCTACACAGTGGAATGAATGCAGCTGGACACCACATAAACTGCTAGGGCCCAGTCCTATAGAATCAGACAGTTGTACATTTATAAAGTCTTTAGCCTTCTCTGCCAAACTACAACTCTCATGATCACATGGCATTAAGCCATGGGAATAAAAGCGGTTTCAAACTGAATTAATTCTACAGTGTACCTGGTGTGCTGTTAGGCTGTTAGGAATTGTGGGAGTTGGAGTCCAAAACACCTGGAGGGCCCAAGTTTATCAATGCCTGGCATAGATGAACCCACTGAAACACAAAAAGAACTCAAACTGGTGAAAATAGCAAACATCCCCCCTAACCTTCTGTAAACTACAACTCCCAGGATCTCATATCATTGAGTCATGGCAGTTCAAGCAGCACCAAACTACATTACTTCTGCAGTGGAGATGCAGCCAAGGCACTGGGCCGTCCAAGGGCCCCATCCATCTGGCACCCAAAGTGTGATCCTGTTTCAAGGTCCGCTTCTTGTACGCTTTTATTGGCCTTCTCCTTTGTGGTAGAGACTCCATCTTTGGAGGCTTGTAAACTGAGGCTGGGTGGCCATATGTCGGGGGTCCTTTGAAGGCGATTTTCCTGCTTCTTGGCAGGGGGTTGGTTGGACTGGATGGCCCATGAGGCCTCTTCCAACTCTATGATTCTATGATTCCACCTGAACATTAGGAAGAACTTGCTGACTGAGAGCTGTTCAGCAGTGGAACTCTCTGCTCCAGGGTGTGGTGGAGGCTCCTCCTTTGGAGGTTTTTAAACAGAAGCTGGGTGGCCATCTGTTGGGGGTGCTTTGAAGGTGATTTTCCTGCTTCTAGGAAGGGGGTTGGACTGGATGGTCCGTGAGGTCTCTTCCAACTCTATGACTCCACCTGAGCATTTGGAATAACTTCCTAACTGTGATTGCTGTTCAGCAGTGGAACTCTCTGCCCCAGGATGTGGTGAAGGCTCTTTCTTTGGAGGCTTTTAAACAGAGGCTGGGTGGCCATCTGTTGGGGGTGCTTTGAAGACGATTTTCCTGCTTCTTGGCAGGAGGTTGGTTTGACCGGATAGCCCATGAGGTCTCTTCCAACTCTATGGTTCTATGATTTTTATTGATTTTATGGTTATAATGCATGAATTGTTATTAACTGTGAATTGATGTAATTTTGTGTATGATTGTTTTATGATTCAGGCATCGAACTGTGCCTTTGCCTTTGTCAGCCGCCCTGAGTCCCCTTCGGGGTAAGAAGGGCGGGGTAAAAGAACCCCAAATACATAAATAAATAAACATTACAAAGAACTTCCTAACTGTGAGAGCTGTTCAGCAGTGGAACTCTCTGCCCCAGGATGTGGTGGAGGCTCTTTCTTTGGAGGCTTTTAAACAGAGGCTGGATGGCCATCTGTCAGGGGTGCTTTGAAGGTGATTTCCCTGCTTCTTGGCAAGGGGTTGGACTGGATGGCCCACGAGGTCTCTTCCAACTCTAGGATTCTATGCTCGAGCCTCTCTGAATGCCAATTTTGGAGGCAAAGCGGCATACAAACAAACCAGGATGATAGTAAGAGAGCAAAGTCCCTCTCCAAGGCTGGAAATAGACTGCTATATAATCTACACTCCTGAACTGCATTATATGGGTCTACGCTGAACCTGTAATGCGGTACCAAACCGCAATGTAGATCCAGCCCAGGACGAGTGGCGCCGCCGCTTAATCGAAAGTGACACTTATTCCAGCCGCGGTGGGGGCACCCAAACACCGCCCACTGGGTACCAGATACTACTGAGCCCATCATAATTTTTCTCCCAGCGTCGATGGCTATTAACCAGCGCCTTAACCTGCCACCTACCTGAGACAAGCGCGGGAGAAACCTCCGGGGAAAAGTCCCGTTGGGCAAGACGCGCGGCGCCCTGGCCTTTTCTGTCTTGGAGATGGAGGGCGTTAGGACCCGGGGAGGCGCTTGCCGCATCAGCATTTGATGGCAAAGGCGGGCAGGCTCCGCCCACTCCGCCAATGCCTCCTCGTCCCGCGTCCTGCAGCCTCTGTTGCTGCTGCTGCTGCTGATGGGCTCGTGACTCATCGTTCTAGCTCTGCTGCTGTTACTGTTGATCCTGCCAATTGCGGGAGGGGAAACTTCGCTTGTGTCTGTGTATTTATGTTTGTGTAAGCCTCCATCCCCAAAATGGGAGGCAAAGGCTGCCTCTACACTGCAGAACTAATGCAGTTTGGCACCTTTTGAACTCAAGAACGCGGCTGTGGCGCAGCTAGTGAGTAGCCAGCTGCATTAAATCACTACTGACCCAGAGTTCATCGAGTTAGAAGCCAGCCCGGGTCGGAGTGAGCTCCCGACCATTAATAGTCTAGCTTGCTGTCCACCTATGCCTGGCTTGAGAGCAGTACCTGTGAAAAAGATCTCGTGGACAACAAGTTAAACATGAGCCAACAATGTGATGTAACGGCAAAAAAAGCCAATGGGATTTTGGCCTGCATCAATAGGAGCATAGTGTCTAGATCTAGGGAAGTCATGCTACCCCTCTATTCCACTTTGGTTAGACCACACCTGGAGTATTGTGTCCAATTCTGGGCACCACAATTCAAGAAAGATATTGACAAGCTGGAATGTGTCCAGACAGGCATGTAGCCGGGGGGGGGGGGGGGCTTGGGGGGGGGGGGCTTGGGGGGCTTCAGCCCCCCTGAAATTCTCATGGTGGTTCGCGAAAAGGCCTTATTGGTGCATTATTTAAACTGTTATGTTTATTCATATCATGATCTTATCACCATACTCAATATATCCCATATGCATGGGGGTATTGGGGTAATGATACAAAAGGTTTGCTAGGCTAGACCCTCTATCACTCAGACTCAGCCCCCCCCAAAACTCAGCCCCCCCCTGATCCCCCCCTGAAAAAAATTCAGCCCCTCCCGAAACGAAATCCTGGCTACGGGCCTGTGTCCAGAGAAGGGCGACTAAAATGATAAAGGGTCTGGAGAACAAGCCCTATGAGGAGTGGCTTAAAGAGCTGGGCATGTTTAGCCTGGAGAAGAGAAGGCTGAGAGGAGATATGATAGCCATGTATAAATATGTGAGAGGCAGCCACAGGGAGGAGGGAGCAAGCTTGTTTTCTGCTTCCCTGGAAACTAGGACGCGGAACAATGGCTTCAAACTACAAGAAAGGGGATTCCATCTGAACATGAGGAAGAACTTCCTGACTGTGAAAGCCGTTCAGCAGTGGAACTCTCTGCCCCGGAGTGTGGTGGAGGCTCCTTCTTTGGAAGCTTTTAAACAGAGGCTGGATGGCCATCTGTCGGGGGGTGATTTGAATGCAATATTCCTGCTTCTTGGCAGAATGGGGTTGGACTGGATGGCCCAGGAGGTCTCTTCCAACTCTTTGATTCTATGATTCTATGCAGTCCAAAAGACAGTTGCTTCTGTCAAGTAGGAAATTTAGGTACCGCTTTATGTGAGGAGGCTAATTTCACTAATTTACGACGCCATAAAACCTTCCAGCAGCATACAGAAGAATGAGGAAGTACTCCATCAAAGGACTCAGTGTCACAAGTGGACGGTGAAGTAGCAGCTCCTTCCATACAGACTGGCCTGGTTAAATCTAGATTGAATTACTGTAACACATTCTACGTGGGGTTGCCTTTGAAGACAGTCCGGAAACTGCAATTGGTCCAAAGGTTGGCAGCCAGGTTGCTAACGAACTAATTATAGGAAGTGGACGGCACTCCTACTAAAGCAGTTCCACTGGCTGCCAATAAGTTTCTGGTCCCAAGTGCAAGTCATCACCTATAAAGCCCTGAATGGTTCGGGTGCTGCCTATCTTCGTGACTCTAAGATCTGTCAGGGAGGCCCTCCACTTGCTCCCACCACTGTCACAAGCACGGTTGGTGGGGATGAGAGAGAGAGCCTTCTCAGCGGTGGCCCCCATCTCTGGAACTCTATTTCCAAGGAGATTAGACCAGCCCCCACTCTGTCCATCTTCCACAGGGATTTGAAAACTATATGTTCCAATATGCATTTGATGATTATTAGTCCCTGTTCATGAATGTCTAGTCCTAATTCACTGATAAGGTTGTGTTCAGCACTTTACCCCCAGCCTGGTCCTATAATTTGCATTTTGCACAAGCCTTTGCCCTGCTCTGTCTAAACTGATTATGCCCACCATATTCCTGGTTACTGGTTGTTGATGTTGGTTTGATACACTTTTACAGTGTTTTTACATCTTGCCATTTTCAAATGTTATAATTAGATTGTTTATGTTATATGTTATTATGTTTTAACTGTGTTATTATGTTTCTAACTGTGTTTTAGCTGGTAAACTTTGCTGTATGTTGGCCTTGGTCCCCATGTAAGCGGCCCCGAGTCTCTTCGGGAAGATGGTTGCAGGGGTATAAAAATAAAGTTGTTGTTGTTGTTGTTGTTGTTGTTGTTCTTCTTCTTCTTCTTCTTCTTCTTCTTCTTCCTCCTCCTCCTCCTCCTCCTCCCCTTCCTCCTCCTCAATCTGGGAAAGCCCTGTTCTCTATCCAACCACAGATACATTTGGTGTGAACACTCATGAAGGCTTTCTCTGTGGCTGCCCCAGTGTCTAGAACTTCTCAAAGTATTTTTGTACTAGCAACAAGCAGGCAAAACTCTTTTTTATTCAAGCAGACTTTTAAAAATGCATCTTAAACATAAAATGCATTGTATAATATGCTAGACTTTTGTTATTGTACTATAATGCTTTATGTTTTTAAATGTGTTAAATTTTATGCTGGTTTAATTGCTTTCTAACTTTTATATGCTGTAAATTTTACTTTTGCAAGCCCACATTGGTCTCCAAACTGAAAAACACATGATAAAAATAAATGCAATAACAACAGGGCATCAGGTTAGAGCAAAAGTCTATATGGCAAAATGAAAATTGCAATAACATTGCAAAATATTGGGCAACATGAAAGAAGTGAGGAAACAGTTGTTACTGCATGATTAAAGAGAAAAAGTCAGGAAGAAACCCTTACAATTCATAGGAGAATTTGCTATAACTGAAAAGAGCTTGTCGTGGATAATCCCCAGTGTAATTTCTCCATCAGACAGAACATATAACAATCTATATATATAAATTTGTTAGGGGCATCCAACGAGGAAACAAAACTCAAAAACCCCCCAACGAAACTTAACCAAAATTCCCATGCCCATAACACAACCCACAAGATACAAACATATCTACTCAAAATGAAAAACAACACAACAACACACTCACAAAACGGCAAAACAACAAAACTCAAAAATCCCCCAACGAAACTTAACCAAAATCCCTGTGCCCATAACACAACCCACAAGGTACAAACATATCTACTCAAAATGAAAAACAACACAACAACTCACTCACAAAACGGCAAAACAACAAAACTCAAAAATCCCCCAACGAAACTTAACCAAAATCCCCGTGCCCATAACACAACCCACAAGGTACAAACATCCCTACTCAAAATGAAAAACAACACAACAACACACTCACAAAACGGCAAAACAACAAAACTCAAAAATCCCCCAACGAAACTTAACTAAAATCCCCGTGCCCATAACATAACCCACAAGAAACAAACATACCTACTCAAAATGAAAAACAACACAGCAACACACTCACAAAACGGCAAAACAACAAAACTCAAAAATCCCCCAACGAAACTTAACCAAAATCCCCGTACCCATAACACAACCCACAAGGTACAAACATATCTACTCAAAATGAAAAACAACACAACAACACACTCACAAAACGGCAAAACAACAAAACTCAAAAATCCCCCAACGAAACTTAACCAAAATCCCCGTGCCCATAACACAACCCACAAGGTACAAACATACCTACTCAAAATGAAAAACAACACAACACACTCACAAAACGGCAAAACAACAAAACTCAAAAATCCCCCAACGAAACTTAACTAAAATCCCCGTGCCCATAACACAACCCACAAGGTACAAACATATCTACTCAAAATGAAAAACAACACAACAACACACTCACAAAATGGCAAAACAACAAAACTCAAAAATCCCCCAACGAAACTTAACTAAAATCCCCGTGCCGATAACACAACCCACAAGGTACAAACATATCTACTCAAAATGAAAAACAACACAGCAACACACTCACAAAATGGCAAAAGAACAAAACTCAAAAAAACCCCAACGAAACTTAACCAAAATTCTCATGCCCATAACACAACCCACAAGGTACAAACATATCTACTCAAAATGAAAAACAACACAACACACTCACAAAACGGCAAAACAACTGAGCATGCGCATTGGCGCCCAGCCGCAAGTTCCATCGCGCGCGCACATGGCCTTCCGGCCAACGTTCCCTCTGCGGAAACCATGCCCACTCCAAGCCCCGCCGCGCCGCTTCCCGCACACACACACGCAACCCCACGCTCCATCACTCCCCCTGCCGCCGCACACACACACGCAACCCCACGCTCCATCACTCCCCCCACCGCCGCACACACACGCAACCCCACTCCCCCTGCCGCCGCACACACACACGCAACCCCACTCCCCCCCCGCCGCACACACACACGCAACCCCACGCTCCATCACTCCCCTGCCCCAATCTTACCTCCTTTTACTTCAGGCCACCTCCAAACCCCACCCCGCCCCTTCCCGCCCTGTCAAAATCTAGGAAAGACAGGAAGGAAGGAAAGAAGGAAGAAAGAGAAAGGGAGGTAAAGAAAAAGGGAGAAGGAAGGAAAGTTAGAGGAAGAAGAAAAGGAAAGAAAAGGAAAGATGGAAGGAAAGAAAAGAGAGACAGCAGAAGAGAAAGAAAAAGGGGGAAGGAAGGAAAGAGATAGAGAAAGAAGAGGAGAAAGAAAGATGGGAAGGAAGGAAGGAAGGAAGGAAGGAAGGAAGGAAGGAAGGAGGGAGGGAGGGAGGGAGGGAGGGAGGGAGGGAGGGAAAGAAGGAGAGAAAGAGGGAAGATTGGCCACAGCAACACGTGGCGGGTAAAGGTTGTTATTTCTATTATTATTATTATGATGCTATTGTTCCTCTGAGACCCTTTTAGGAGGAATGGGAGAGGTGTCAGGTCCCAGAGGCAATGCATTGCATTATTGTTATTGTTATGATGGTGGTGAAATAAAAGGAAATAAAAAGTGAAAGAAGGAAGCAAACAGGGAGGGAAGAAAGGCAAAGGAAGAAAGGGGGAGGGAATGAAGGAAAGAGAGAAGGATGAAACCAAGTAGTGAAAGAAGGAAAGAAAGAAAGAGGTAGAGAAGGAAGAAAGGAGAGAAAGGGGGAGGAAAAGGGGGAAGGAATAGGTAGGTACCTCTCTTTCATAATAGTCCAGAAATCTACCTCAACTTTGATAAGTTTTACTATAGGCCACAGCAACGCATGGCAGGGCACAGCTAGTATGGTATATATGGCAGGTGGTCATAGTATTTTGAAATATGGTATATAGTTTATTTATTTATTTATCGTGTCAGGAGCAAGCCAAACAGTTGTATTGCATTTTTAATAAACAAACAAAACACAAAGTTTGCAAGCTTGGTAGTTGATTAAATGTCCTTTGACCAGTAGCTGGCTACTTGGAGTGCCTCTGGTGTTACTATAAGGAGGTCCTCCATTGTGCATGTTGCAGGGCTCAGGTTGCATCGCAGCAGGTGGTCTGTAGTTTGCTCTTCTCCACACTTGCATGTCGTGGATTCCACTTTGTAGCCCCATTTCTTAAGGTTGGTTCTGCATCTTGTGGTACCAGAGCGCAGTCTGGTATATAGTAATAAGAGCAAAATGGAAAATGGGTGGGGGGAGTACTGAGATACATATATATCAGACCAGAAGAAATTGTGTGTTTTGAATATTGTGCTGTTAATCAAAGATTAAAAATAGGGGCTTCAGAGAAGTTACTTGCCGAGACTCACTCTGACTTCCCATCAGAAAGATGCTCATCAGGATGTTGGTGTTACTTTCAGAATTAGTAGTTCATGGTGATTAGCTACTCCTTTTATATAAAACTTTAGGGAGTTTTGTTTCAATAAGTACAATTTAAAATATTATAACAGTGAAATTGAGAAAAAAACACAGTACTTAATAAATAAATCAGAGTAAACTAGTAGCCTATATCTCATTCAAATAACTAGTTAATATTTATTTCCATGAAAAGGACAATTATGCAGTACAAACTCTGCTATGAATTCTATTAGCTTGTCCCAAGTAGAGCCTATTAATTAAATTATTTATAACATTTATATTCCACTCTTCTCACCCCGAAGAGGACTCAGGGCAGATCACAGAACACATACACAGCAAACATTCAATGCCGTCAAACAGACAGGACAGACAACAGTGGTATGTCAGCATTTTTCCCCCAACTTCGGCATTCTGGAGGTTGTGCTTGATTCCGGCCACAGAGAGGAGGGTGCTGTCACTCCATCCTCTATGACAAAGAGCCTTGATCACAGACTTCCTCCTTCTTTTGATCACCAGCATTGTTTTCTGGTATTTCTTTTATGATGCTGTAAAATACCTCCCTGGTTAAGCGGTGCCTAATTTTTCTACTCACAGCTGTTTTTTAACTGCTTAGGTGGACAGTAAGCTGGGCTGAAGGTCAGATGCTCACCTCACCCCAGGCTTCAAACAGACAAGCTTTTGATTGGTAAGATGTATTGCTGCTGGTGATTAACCAGCTCTACTAAAGCCCGGCCCTTTCTGAGTGGTGAGTCAACATTACAGATAGGACTAAACTTTGTCTGGGACCAAGAATAGATTAAGGTTCTGCACAAGTCAGAGACTGTTTCAGATAACTTTGTCTATAGAAACAGCATCATAGAAGAACAGGTCATATGTTTGGCAAAGGACTGGCCCAATACACCTTGCTACCACATCAGCAAATGACATACCCTCTCCGGAAGGCACAAACGTTATTTTTGAACTACAATTCCCAGAATCTAGTTGCCATCTGAGCTGGAGGATCCTGATATTTGTAGTCCAAGCAAGTAGTTTTTCAAAAACCTGGCTCTCTTCCCAAAGTCATGGTACATAGTAACTAAATCTATAGAATCAATTGGAGATATGTTTCAGGAAGCTCAAAACAAGTTGTCCTATTGGTTTAAAATTCCAGAGTGTTTACTCCAAAGGCACCAGATCCTATCTGATCTTAGATGCTCAGTAGGGTCAGTCTTGGTTAATACTTGGATGGTTAATACTTGGATGCTGTAGGCTATATTTCAGAGGAAGGAACTGGTACAAGCACCTCTGAGTATTCATTCCTTGAACACAAAACCCAATGAAATTAATGAGGTCACCATAAGACAACAAACAACTTAAGGATGCACACACATCTACAGTTAATGCATTCTACAGTGTTAACTGTGGTTATACATAAATATGTGATGTTACAATACTACATAATATTACATGAAATAATTAATACATTAATACTATATCTGCAGCTGCCGTGTGTCTTTTGAATCTAACTTGTTGCAATCAGGAATTCTAAAATCATTTACAAGACTAGCAAAAACATATGAACAAAGACTTCTTGATGTCTTTTTATGTTTTGTAAGCACAAGGCTGGAAGGAGAAGAAGATAACATTCAAGGACATAGAGCTGTATCTGGGGTAAAGGGAGAAGGAACTCTGAAATAATTCTCTAGAGTGGGAGGCAATCACAATCCTCCTTCAGGCCTATAGAGACCAAATATCTTAAATTTAAAGACAACTCTTGGGAGTTTTTGTTGATTATGGCACTGAATGTTTGCCTTTTTGTATGTAAACTGCTCTGAGTCCCCTTGGGGAAAAGAGAGTGGTTTAAAAAATGTATTTTTATTTGACTCTGCCTCTTTTTATAAGAGAATAATCTCATCAGTAGTTTATGCTTTTTCTACAACTAAAATCTTTCTCACTCTGTTTTCAGAATAATGTTATAAGAAATTGAACCCATGGTGGCACAGTGGGTTAAACCGCTGAGCTGCTAAACTTGCTGACCAACAGGTCAGTGGTTTGAATCCAGGGAACAGGGTGAGCTCCCGCTATTAGCCCCAGCTTCTGCCAACCTAGCAGTTCAAAAACACATACATGTGAGTCGATCAATAGGTACCACTGTGGTGGGAAGGTAATTTCTATCCTGTTCATCTCACCTCTGAAGAGGGACTCAGAACGGCTACCAACAGGCACCATTCGGTGCCAAACAATAAAACTCCATGCAGTCATGCCAGCCACATGACCTCGGAGGTGTCTATGGGCGACGTCAGCTCTTTGGCTTAGAAATGGAGATGAGCACCACCTGCCAGAGTTGGACATGGCTTGATTTAATATTGGGGAAAACCTTTACCTTTCCCTAAAATATGGCTCTCTAAAGGGGTAGAAATTTTTGTTGTTTCTTATATTACAAGGGGATTCCACTATGCATTTCTTGAATCTTCCTTGTAGTGCTATTATTAGCTGCTCCCAGGTTTCATAGAAACTGGGATGCACTAGAACTTCCTGGCTGAGGGTTCTAATTACTGTACCCTTTATTAAACTACAAATGAGAACCAGCATGCTATAGTGTTTTGAGCATTGGGTTCAAATCCCCACTTTGTCAATAAAACCCCAGTAGGTCACCTTAGGTCCCATCTGGCTAGTCACTTCTTACTTGAAGGTTTCATTCATGACCTAATTAGTTTAATTCATAAATATTTTTACCAGGCTTGTGACAACAGCTCAGGGAAGGCAGCAATAGATTGAAAAAATAGTACTAAAATATCCCACAGCAATCAGATTAAGGCAGATAAATTATTTGTGCAGAAACACCATCTGCCCATTGGCTTAACCCCTGCTGTTGAACAAATCCCAGCCCACATAAAAAGAGCTTTCTAAAGATGCCAGGACTCTTTCAAACATCATGCAAGGCTGCCCTGACTGTGCCTAACCCATGTTTGAAGAACTTTCAGCATTCTGCTTGATATGAAAATTGAGCATCCACATATGTAACAACTATCCTCAACCAAAAGCCAGAATGTTGGAATAAATGCCGAGGTTGATCAAAGTGTCAAGTTGACTTTTCTTGTCTTATCAAGGTCTCTTTCCTCCTCTTCCTCCTTTAACTATGACAGTAGCTATGTTCTGTGGTATTATTTATCCATTTCTTTTATTTATTAGGAGCATTTCTATCCTGTTCATCTCACCTCCGAAGAGGGCCTCAGGACGGCTACCAACAGGCACCATTCGGTGCCAAACAATAAAACAAAGCATAATATACATTTAGCATACAATAAAACAATTATAAATACATTAAAACAGTTCACCATTTCACATCATCTTTTTCCCCTTTCCCTCTCTCTCTTCATGAAGCCAAACATACCAGGAATAAAAGCACACTAAATCAACTAACCCATAGTTCCTCAAAGTGGACAGCAATCTCTCAAAGTGGACAGCAGCATGAGACATGGAGGCTGCTCTCTTGAAGCTCTAAAATGCTATATTCTTGTGCTAGTGCACTGTTGAAGCATAACCTAGGTCAAGTGACAGCTCTTAACTCAAAACTTTTAACTCTTAAATTGGGGATGCTCTTAAGTAGATGTTCCACTGTATATTGATACAGCACATGGAAGCTGGGTTGACAAAAATGATTTTGTGGATAAAGCTAAGTACAGGGACATTTTTATTTTAAAATGCATTTCCACTGAAACAGTGTTGTATAGAAAGTCATGATGGCGTCAGCCCCCCCCCCCCATGTTGTCATCCAATGTGGTTTGCACCCCCAACACTCCTCTAATATCACTGAAGCCACAGGCTGTCCAGACCTGGCCTAATATATGCTTAACCAGAAATTCCCACTATCGATTGTAATGCTCATTATCCTCACGTTTGACTGTAGCTGAACTTCCAGATAATGTTAAATCAGGGGTGAAAAATGTATGGCCTTCCAAATGTTCAACAGCAATTGGTGAGGGCTAATGGGAGTTGTAATCCAACAGTATCTGAAAAGTCACATGTTCCCTTTAAGAGCTTTAAAATATGGATACTATTCAGCTAAAGCATGGTGTCTTTATGACAAGAGCTCCAAATTCTCCCATAATAATGAATGAAATTTATGTCATATCTGAAGTTTAGTTCAGTCAAAGCTAGGCTTGTAAGATACAGATGGTAAGGAGCATGTTGGAAGCAGTGAGTGACAACCAACACCTGACTTCCTCCAAGACCCTCTCCTTCCTTCTCCCCTTCTACTATCAGCCAGTTTTAATCCTATACAGCAGCTGTCTGGTCTTTAAATAGTCCGATTGTCACAAATAGAATGGTGCACATAGATAAATTCTGGACTACAGCTAGCATGTCACCCCCCTCCCCCCAATATCTTTAAGGAAGCAAGTGGTAGCAATGCTAAAAGTCTCACGTTTTATCCAACTGTTTGTCTTGTATAAATGAAAAATTGCAGATCTGGTGTTAAAAACTCAAGAAAGCTTCCACTCTCTGCCAAAAAATAAGAAGAAAAGAAACCTCTCATATTCACATGTCAGCTATTGTTCACTCATTCTAATTCATGGTCTAGAGATTCTTAGTGTAAGAAAAGCACGAAAGTGGAACACCCATCCAAACGCTGCTTTTAATTTTCAAGATTCATAAGCTGCCTTTTATTTATTTGTTTGTTTATTTGTTTCCTCTATTTTTATCCTGCCTTTCTCTACCCCGAAGGGGACTCAAGGCAGCTTTACACATGGCAACTATTCAATGCCTTTGGACAACAAAAAGTTAGAATACACTTTACAATTAAAATTAAAATTAAATGCACACTAAAACATGAAACAGTGCATTCACTATTAAAATCACACCATCCTGTCGTAATCCGGGGCCATTCCAAAGATCAATTGCATGTATTTTGAGGCTATTGCACTATAGATTAATCTCTGAAGGCTTGACTCCAGAGCCAAGTTTTCATTTTCCTTCTGAAGGTCAGAAGGGAGCTGCTCAAATATCACTGGGGAGGGAGTTCCACAGCTGAAGGGCCACCACTGAGAAGGCCTTGTCTTTCGTTCCCACCAAACTCTCACATGCTGCTTAAGGTAACACCACAAATAGGATAAAATGATGAAAGCAATGTGGAAAGAAAAGCTAAAAACAAAGTTAACAATTACTCTTAGGGTTGATAATAGTACGTAATGCAATTGTCAACTATTTCAGAATCCAGAGCTGAGATAAAGGGAGCATATCCTTGTGACATCACAGGATAAGTACTTTGTGATGTCATAAAAAATAAGTTATTGTAATGTCACCGAGATGAGGCATGGAAGAGCTGGATAGGTGAACTGGAACTGCTTTTGGATATTGATTGCAGAAATAGTACTGAGAGCAGTAAACAGGCCCAAAATGTGGAAAAAGCCCCATTAACTGAGTAATAGGACAACTCAAAGCTGGGAAAGAGAACTTAAAATAATTTTTAGCAGCTAAGCAGGGCACAAAAAGCAGCCAACAGCTATCAGTTTCAGCCTTTCTATTCTATTCGTATCTGCCAATAGTTCAAAGATGCAAACCAGAACACGTAGCCATGCAGCATCAGAGTGTGGTCAAGATGACAAAAGTTATTAATGGCAGAGAATACAGAAGCTAGAAGAGGCTGGATCAGTTTACTTTTGCCTGAGTCGATTGGAAAGGGCAAGATTTGACCTCTCTTTTCCTCCAAAGCTAATTGAGTACAAATACTTCTACACCTTGAAGTCAGTTTACCCCAATTGAAGTAAGCTAAGGAGTTTAAATGGGAGGAGGAAAAAACTGGAACATATTAAAAGCAGCAGAGAAAGTGGGACTGCTGAGCATTAACTGGGGCTGTCTGTGCTAAATCAGGACAGTTGGAGGATATTATGGGTCTGACATCCTGAGCTCAAAATGTGGGACGTTTCCCCAAGTTTTTTTTTTTTTTTTTTGCCAATGCTGAAGCTTCTGGAGGCTTCATCAAGAGTCCTCTCAGGATGTTTTGTTGCCCCTTGGGAAGACGGCTGCCAATGCTTGTACCATATGACAGATCATTAATGATAATACTGGCATTCTGTTATCCACAGTGCTCCAAATGAAATTGCAGTTGATGATCTCATTTAGGGAATGCTGCTATATCTCATTAAGTAAAAAAGACAATATGAATAATAATTGGAGTTTTAGTTCTTATTGCCTTTTTTATAGAAAGGAGGTATGATGTGAAGTCCGAGCTGGTACTGAAACCTGACATATATGTTAATATTGAACATTGAACCTGGTAACAAAATTTCATTCCAATATATCACCGTCTAACAGAGTTACTAAGTTACTGACAAACTAATGACTGGAATGATGAATAAGCCAATTGTTTTCATGAATCTTTAGTTTGCTCTAGGGAGCAACACAAAAATCAAATCAACTAGTTTCACATCATTATGTATAATCAAAGGTGGAAACAAAATGTGGATATGTTACTTTTTGACCATTGTGCTCATGAGATTCTAGGACTTGTAGATCAAAAGAGCAACATTTCCAAGTCCTAGGAGGAACAAAATGATTTAGGGTGGCAATGAAAGCAGAAGTTTCCATTAACAGATACTTTCTTTTTCTTTTTCTAAAAAAATCGACACAAGTCAATGTTGCCGAATGTATTATCTTCTCCTGCTGGCAGGCGTCTTTTGGATGGGTGTGCCACTTTTGTGCTTTTCCTATGATAAGAATGGATGGGAATGACTAAACAATAGCTGGCATGGAAATATGAAAGATGTTTTTGGCACAGGACAGTCTTTGCTCAAGGTGGCAGCTTTAAAATAATGCCACATCACTTCTTTGTTTTTTTTTACACCTGCCATTTGTCCTTACATCTTTATTTGGACAAGGTGAACTGCATATGCCAAGCTGTTTCTCTTAGTACAGTATTAATAAAATCAGAAATCTACAACAAGTAGTTTGAAACCAGCTCTTTTTCTTGCCTAATTCTGTAAGTAAAAAAAAAAAAAGAAACTTAAAATGAAGTGGTAGGGGGAAGGAAATGCTAAAAGTAATATTATATAGACGGAAATCCAATGTTTCCTCTTTGTAGAATACAATTGGCCCTCCATATCCATGGTTTATACATCCATGAATTCAACCATTTACATTTTCAAAATATTCACCAAAGAAGGGAAAATAAAAAGAAATACTGCCCCCAAATCCTGATTTTGCCATTTTATGTAAGGGAAATGATTTTATTATGGCACTTTATTTAATAGTAGCCATGGAACCAAACCCCAATGGATACCAGCATTGGGCCAATACAGCTCAATGACTAGATACTATTGTTAAATGTGTTAGAAACCATAGTCAATGCACAACCACATTGCATATTATAGGATGTGCAATTGCAACGCAGAATGCACAGCTTACAAAGGAAAGCGAACTCATTAAGAATTTTCTTTCACATGACTTCATGGGAGTTTCTTGTCTGGCCACTGCAGTTTGAAGCAAATTTTGAATTTAATTGCAAGCCATACCTGTTTGCTTTGGCAAGCCATACAGGGCTTTATAGGTCAAAACCAGCACTTTGAATCATGCCTGGAAATAGGTTGACTGCTGGGAGAACTGTTGCAATAGGGGAGTTGTTTGCTCTCTGTATCCAGCCCCAGTTAATAACTTGGCTGCCGCTCTTTGGACCAACTGAAGTTTCGGAACACTTTTCAAAGTCAGCCCCACATAGAGCATATAATAGGAGTTCAACAAGGGTGTAACCAAAGCATGTACCACCGAGGCCAGATCCGATTTCTCCAGGAATGGGTGCACTTGGCACACTAGCTTTAACTGTGCAAAAGCACTGCTGATACCTGAGTTTCCAGGTTCTTAGCCAAATCCAGGAGTCCCTCCAAACTGCGAACCTGTGTTTTCAGGAGTGTGACCTCTATCTAACACAGGCTGGATCTCTATTCCTAGATCTGTCTTTTGACTGACCAGGAGCACCTCTATCTTGTCTGGTTTAAGCTTCAATTTGTTTTCTCTAATCCAGTCCATTACAGTGACCAGACATTGGTTTAGTGCAGGAACAGCTTCCCTGGAATTAGCTGGAAAAGAGGAATAGAGTTGGGTGTCAGCTGCATATAGATGGCACTGCACTCCGAAACTCAGTGGTTTCATGTATACATTGAACAGAATGGGGGATAACACAGAGCTCTGAGGACCCCACAGGCCAGTGGCCAAGGAGTCAAACAGGAGTCCCCCCCCCCCCATCACCACCTTCTGAGACGGTTCCTCCAAGAAATGGAGCTACTGAAGAACAGTGTCTCCATGCCCCATCCCAGAAAGGCAACTCAGTAGGATACGATGGTCAATCATATCTAAAGCCACTGAAAGGTCGAGCAGAACAGGCAGGGACTTATTTGCCCTGTCTAGGTCATTCACCAATTCAACCGAATTTGTCTCTGTCTCATAACAAGGCCTGAAACCAGACTGCAATAGATCACTCTAGATAATCCATGTCATCCAGGAACTCTTGGTGATCCTCATATGGAAGCCTGTTTATTCAAATACTCCTCACTCAACTATAGCATCTATTCATATTAATACATTAGGTTCATAAGCAAGAATAAGGATCAACAGCATATGCACAGGAGGGGTAGATGAAAGGCTGGTAATTTCACAAAGTTTGTTTGCCTGTTTAACAATGACAGTGTAAGCTGCCCAGCAATGTGATCCATCAAGATGTGTGACTAATACTGTATAATGAAACAAACAAAAACATTTAAAAATGGTTTTGGAGCTTTATATGCCTTCATTATAGACGGGTACAGAATATTTCCATGGGGAGGAAACAGGTGTGAGCCAAATACCATTTGCCAGATCACATTTCAGGCTCCTGTCTGAAAGAAACATTTATTTCCATTTCCGACTTGGCACATGTACCTTAACCCTTTCAGTTCCATTGTACTCTCAAACAGAAGAGTTTCCTTGGAGAGCTGGAGTGATGGTAATAAAAGTTGGGGGCAGACAAAAGTTTGTTCTGTTGTTGTCTTTTTATAAATGTAAGAAAGCAGGCCTGAGTTCTGAATTCTTTTCTTTTAGATCTTAATTAGCCTTCAGTATTAATGAATTAAGACGTCTCGCAGTCGAGTATTGTAAATGAGTACCACTTTTTCCATTTTTTCTGCCCTCAAGAAAGCCCTTTCACATGAATTTGTCTTCCAAGGAATTATACATTTCAGACTTCAAAATGACTATGCTGATTAAGGATGATGGGGATTGCAGTTCAAAATATTTGTTGGGCAGAAGTTGAGAAAGGTCACTACAAAACAGTAGTTTTTAACGCCTTTGAGAATTTGATGAAACCTATGGTGCCACCTTAGTAGAAAAAAATAAAACACAATTTCAAAATAATTGATGTTTAATTGACAGACATCATAAAATTCATCCTGGACCACAAGCTGAAACACCATCCTAGAAGGTAGACATGACAATTCTTCCCCTAATTGGCTTCTCAAAACCATTGTTAAGTTCTCCTTTGAAAATAACTAAAACATCTTACCTTGATCAAATAAGTTTTTTATTAATTGTTACATGGCTTTAAAATGCAACATTGTGCTACACTTGTTCCTTCCAAAGTAACTACTTACAGGTTATAATGTAATGCCTTATTACTATTCTAGTTTGGCACGGTCAGTACTGATTAATCTTCTAGAAGTCAATTTTATTGCTGTTTTTTAATTGTCCCAGTTTTTCTTCCCTCCTTTGATCTCCCCTCTAAATTTGTCCTTGGCTTATTTAAGTTCAAAGTGCAAAAGTAGTTTGCATTCAATTAGGAAGGAGGGAAGGGAGATGTAGAATCTTGACAGTGCCATTAAGGCTTGGGCAAACCTACTACATCTTCTCTCAGTGTACATACTCTTCTTCAGTATAACTCCTGCCATGCTGGGATGCATCGACACTGTAGAGCTATAGTTTGGTGAGGCAGCAACACTCCATGGCAGAGAAGGCTAAAGACCTTGTAAAACCACAACTCCCATGTTTCTATTGCATTGAGTCATGACAGTTATAGTTTTTGGAAATTGGAAATCTCTATAACCTTTTGGAAAATGGCTATTCATAATCTTTTGGGAAAATCAGGAATCTTTTGGAACAGCATGACCTTGTTAGAAATCATAACCTTTTGTAAAGTATGATCTTTCTGAGGAGAGTTAAAACTCATTTGAATCAATCTTCTCCTTAGTGGTAAATATTCACTAGTATTCATGCAAGGCAATTAGGTTTCTCAGTTGTTAGACTGATATACCTAGATATCTCTTTGAAATGTTAGGGACAAAGATATGCCAATGCACAAATATATATATAACAGAGTTTAAGAGTTGTTATTTCAATTGCCCAAAAACATCTACTCACCCTTAAAATATCTTGGTTTAAATAATGCACTCAAAAGACCAAAAATAAATTAGTCTTCATTAAAATAACATAGTTGATTTGCTCACAAACTTCATGCATTCAGCACACAGGTATATTGCTTATTAATCCAGTTATAGATAAGATTTGAAGTAGTTTCTCTGTGCAGGTAATACAGGGCATCAATAGTCCAAAGTCTAAAACATCTCTCTGTTCTCTAATTTTTTTTGTTTTGACAGATTTCTGTAAGGCATACTGTTTCTAAAATAGAGTCTGAGTCCTGAACAGTCCCAGTTCTGATCCCATGGTCTGCAGCCCCTCCCACAACATAGTTAAGGAAAACTGCATACCAATGCACACATATACAATACAGTAAGCAATCTGAATTATACACAAACAAATAACTTGTGGGGGCTTGAAGAAGGTTGCTATTTCCAACAATAGTAGTGTTGAATTGCATTAATTCTATGGTGTAGATGTACTCCTAACGATACTCTGATGTTGCTTGGCCGCATGCATCTTCATTTGTAAAATGCCAGAAGGTGTGCAATGTTTCTTATATCTCACTATCTCCCAGCTCTTTGGGCTACTAAGGGCTGACAAAATTTGTGCCATTCTTACTTCTCCCATGTAAAAATGAAACAGGAGTGAGTTAAGGGTAATAGACTCATGCTAAACAAAAATATTACCCTGAAACGTCTACGTGCACAGGCATGGCTACAGCAAGGCAGGTAAGTTAAAACTAAGACCTCAACCCAAAGGGTTTGAAGGTATTCTAACTACTAATTACAGTAGCATTTACATTAAATCCAATCTAAATTGTTAGGTTGGGAAACCACACATGTTCCAACCAGCTCCAATTCATGGTGAGATTAACTGGGCTCTGTGCAAGTATACACAAGAATTAACTGGAAAGCCCAGTTACAGAACACCTTGAAAAAATGTTTGATACCTGATTCCAGAACAGTATGTATTCCAGGCTTTTCTGCCGGTTCTTTCATGCCAAGCACTGACACATGTTACTGCTGCAGCAGAAACTTTATTGATAGTGAATGGCACAGTAGAAGGTAAACAGATCATTCCAGCCTTTTTGTTTGTGGGGTTTAGCATCCTCTCCCAGACAATAGTAGAACTGGGGCTCCAAATATATTAATACAATTTCAAGTTTTAGTAATCTCAGCCTCTGGTCATAAGGGTTGAGTCGTCACCAAAGATTATTGGGCGTTGTTCTGAGTTTTAAATTATTGTTTATATGCTATATGTTTTACTGTATTGTATTTTACTGTTTGTTTATTTTATGTTCTGTTTTAGGCACTTTGTGGCATATGTGAGCCACCCCGAGTCCCTTTCGGAGAGATGGGGAGGGGGGGGGGAGGTCCCTTCAGGGAGATGGAGAAGGAGGGAGCAAGCTTGTTTTCTGTTGCCCTGGAGACTAGGATGTGGAACAATGGCATCAAACTACTGGAAAGGAGATTCCTCCTGAATATTAGGAAGAACTTCCTGACTGTGAGAGCTGTTCAGCAATGAAACTCTCAGCTCTGGAGTGTGGTGGAGGCTCATTCTTTGGAGACTTTTAAGCAGAGGTTGGATGGCAATCTGTTGGGGGTGCTTTGAGAGCAATTTCCCTGTTTTTTGGGAGGGAGTTGGACTGGATGGTCCAGGAGGTCTCTTCCAACTCTAATTCTACAAGAATAAAGTTATTGTTAATAATAATAGTAATAGTAATAATAATAATAATAATAATAATAATAATAATAATAATTTTTCCTGCAGCTGTGGGCAATGCAAATGAGCCTCCAAGGATTATATAGTGTAGAAACAAGTAAAGAATGCAACAGTTAAAGAAGAATGCCCCACTTTCCCCAAATAGGTGTGAGAATTGTATAAGGATATTAGCAATAGACAGTAAATTCACTCCACAGTTGGTTCTCAGTCTTCTTACAGTTTCCCAGTCGCTAACTGCCAAATGCATGCAAACAAATGTTTAAACATAGTTGCTGTGTCACCTCTTCTGATTGAACATGCCCAGATCCCTATGCATCTCCTCAAAGGTTTCCAGACCTTTTTTATTGCCTTCCTCTGGACATGTCCCATCTTGCCAGTATTCTTGAAATCTGGTGCCCAGAACTGGACACAGTGTTCTATTTATTTATTTATTTATTTATTTATTTGCAGTATTTATATTCCACCCTTCTCACCCCACAGGGGACTCAGGGTGGATTACAACGCACATATACATGCTAACATTCAATGCCATTTAGACATACAACATATATAGACAGACACAGAGGCAATTTAACATTCAGGTTTTTCCGACTTCATGAGGGTATGCTCAATTGTGGCCACAGGGGGAGCTGCTGCTTTACCATCCACTTGTGACACTGAGTCCTTTGATGGAGTACTTCCTTATTCTTCTGCACACTGCTGGAATGTTTTATGGCATTGTACATTAGTTAAATTAGCCTCCCCACATAAAGCAGTACCTAAATTTCCTACTTGACAGATGCAGCTGTCTTTTGGGACTGCATAGGTCAACAGCAAGCTAGAGTATTAATGGTTGGAGGCTTACTCTGACCAGGGCTGGCTTCGAACTCATGACATCTCTGTCAGTAGTGATTTAATGCAGCTGGCTACTAAGCTATGTCAAGCTATGTCAGATCTGACCAAAACAGATGACCATGTTTAAATATTTGAAGCAAGGTAGACCAAGATGCTCCAGAGATCAGGAGAGCAGTCTTAAAACAATTTAGATCATACTACTAGAAATAATGAAAAGTAGTTTTAAAACAGAATAGTTAAGCCTGCACGGAAACCTCCGAAACATTTTCTTTTAAAAATTTAGTTCTAAAAGCCTCTACTTAAGACTCTTGAGAGAATGAAAATATCCTGCCAAAATACCTGTTAATATGCCTGTTGAGCAATATTTGAAAAATGAATGAAACTATCACTTGCTACACCAATAAGCAAGAGTTCCCAGAATCGTCCATGCACCATGCCCCGTGGCTTTGCTGGTAAGAGGATTCTGGGGATTGTAGTTCAACAAAGTAACTCTTCCAGGCTTTGCTCTTTTGAAGCATCTGATAGTCAAAACAATTCACCTCCATTCTACTGTTCTTAACAGGATCAAGTGTCCAGTATCTTATACTGTACTAGCCCCTAGTGGCCATAGGAAGGAACTACAGAAGGCTGTTTAAAAAAAAACAAAAAAGGATTACAGTCATCCCTTCCATTTGTCGATTTCCTTTTAGGAAATACTTCCTGATGGCAAGGACTGCTAAGATAGTGGAATACACTGCCTTGGAGGGTGATGAAGTCTTCTCTGTAGAGTTTTAAGCAGAGGCTGTATGGTCATCTGTCAAGAATGCTTTGATTCTATCTTCCATTTTCCAGCTGGGCCTTAAACATCACCATCTTTTTGGGGTATGCTGAAAGGAATTAAAGTTCAAAGGCATTTAACCTTCTAATTTAGGCAAAAGCATTCCGCGAAAAGGCCTTACTGGTACATTATTTAAACTGTTATGTGTATTCATGTCATGATCTGATCACCATGTTCAATATATCTGGGGTAACGATACAAAAGGTTTGCTAGGGTAAACCCTCTTTCACTCAGACTCAGCCTCCCCCTCCCCAAATCAAACTCAGCTCCCCCCAAAACAAAATCCTGGCTACGGGCCTGACAGCAGCCATCTAAAATTTTCTGAGAGTGCATCTAGAATTAATGCAGTTTTGCATGACTTTAACTGTCATGGCTCAATCCTAGGTGTTGCTCTTTTACAAAGTCTTTAGCCTTCTCTGCCAAAGTGTGCTGGTACCTCACCAAACTACAACTCCCAGGATTCCACAGCACTGAACTATGGCAGGTCAAGTGGGGTGAAACTGCATTAATTCTACCATGTAAATGCACCCTGAGCATCTTGAAAACTACGCTAGAACAAATCAGACTTAGAAATGGGTTGTTGTAGGTTTTTTTGGGCTATATGGCCATGGTCTAGAGGCATTCTCTCCTGATGTTTTGCCTGCATCTATGGCAAGCATCCTCAGAGGTAGTGAGGTCACTACCTCTTAGGATGCTTGCCATAGATGCAGACGAAACGTCAGGAGAGAATGCCTCTAGACCAGTGTTTCTCAACCTGGGGGTCAGGACCCCTGGGGGAGTCATGAGGGGGTGTCAGAGGGGTCACCAAAGACCACCAGAAAACACAGTATTTTCTGTCGGTCACGGGGTTTCTGTGTGAGAAGTTTGGCCCTTATTCTATCGTTGGTGGGGTTCAGAATGCTTTGATTGTAGGTGAACTATAAATCCCAGCAATTACAGCTCCCAAATGTCAAGGTTTATTTTCCCCAAACTCTACCAGTGTTCACATTTGGGCATATCAAGCATTTGTGCCAAGTTTGGCCCAGATCCATCATTGTTTGAGTCCACAGTGCTCGCTGGATGTAGGTGCACTACAACTCCCAAACTTAAGGTCAATGCCAACCAAGTCCTCTCGGGATTTTCTGTTGGTCATGGGAGTTCTGTGTGTAAAATTTTGCAAGACAATTTCTTCCCTGTGTTATTGAGAAAACAAACCCCCTAAAATAATAAATTATAAATATTTATGAATGAATTTATATTAAATAGCTTTTCCAGACAATCTCGCAATGCCAGTAGATGGTATCCCTATGTTTTGCCAATTTTATAAAGCCAAGTGGACTGTGTCTCCTTCCTCCCCATGACTGTGTTAAATCACCTTTGGAAAACTACCTAGTCCCTGGACATGGGTACTCAGCCTAACTAATCGTTTCATAATGGATTAGGAAAAGCCACTTAATGTATGCAATGCATATATTCCAAGTGCACTCCAATTCCATTGATATAGTCTCTTCTGTACTCTAGGACTGAAACCTCTTTCTACTGATAAACCCTTATTCCATTGAGAAACTTCCTGCAGTAATCGTGGAGGGTTTTCGGGCTCCCATTGATAAGATCAGGATTTAGTCACTGCTAGGCAGCAGTACATGAGTCCTCATGGTGGTGGGAAATTCAAAGAACTGTCATTTGATTGGTCCCCCTGGTAGTTGGTCCTCTGGTGATGGAAAATTCAAGGAACTGTCATTTGATTGGTCCTCCTGCTGGTTGGTCCTCCTGGTGGTTGGAAATGCAAGGAACTGCCATGTGATTGGTCCTCCTGGTGGCTGGTCCTCCTGGTGGTGGGAAATTCAAGGAACTGTCATTTGCTGGTTCAAAGCATGGGTCCACTCAATTGTCTGCCTCCATGAGGGATGCAAGCCTAGCCCATTGAACTGCTGATTACCCCCAATCATGCTTTGTGTTCTCAGGGCTATGTCTGTGTTCACCTGGATTAGTCATTAAGTCAATCATGAACTTATTTTCATTTGACATCAACATATTTCTGATGTTCATACCCCTCATGGAGGTGGACATTTAAATGGACCCATGCTTTGAATCAGCAAATGACAGTCCCTTGAATTTCCCACCACCAGGAGGACCAATCACAGAAGCTTGGAGCTCCCGGCCAACGGGAACCTGGATCATAGCCAGGCCTGTTTTCAGCCAATCAGAGGCTGGCACGGGTATTCTGAATAGCTGTCAATGTAAATAAATATGCTATGTCTTTTACATCAATACTTTCAGCACTAGCACTGCTGATATCCTCTTTGGCCACTGAGATTAACAGACCTCTGTTCTTGCCTTCACACCCATCTGTGTCTCATTCAAGCTTCTGGCTGCATGCCATGCAGGGCTTACAAAACCACAGCTTAGCAGTAGATGAAATCACTCAACACCTGGGCTGGAAAAATGAATTCTTGATATTCTGTGCATTCGGGGTGGGGGATAATCCTGCACAAGGAATGAGTGCTAGGAACAAGCTGGCAAAAGAATTGGGAAGGTTGTGCAGAAAAGTACTTTAAAAATATTTTCTGAACAGGACTTGTTAGAGAATCAGAATTGGTTCTATAGGTTCTATTCGTAATTGTTCACAAAGTATTTGCAAGGGAGTATGGGAGTATAATATAGGAAGTATGCAATGAGCCAGTGGAAATACCCATCTGGGCTGCTCTGGTCTGGGAATAACACAGCATGATAATGTGATGGCACTTTTAGAATAATGAGAGAAAAGCATTTCACATTTTGCTTTTAACTTAACATAGTCATTAATTTTTGGCATATGGCACAGTGAGTTTTCACTTGTTATTTCATTATTCTTCTTGCTAATCAGTGATGGGAGATAAGGAGCTATTTTAGAGCCTGGAACAATTGCATTCAAATGAGCTCTGGTTTTCCATCCCAGAAAGTTTTGCATGAAAAAGGAGTGCTGGGGTAAGATTCCTAAATCTTGGTCCTCTTCTACAAAAGTCCTCAAAAAAGGAGAGAGGAATTTCAGGGAAAGAGCATTTCAGGGAAAGAGCCCAACACACACTGCTTTCTTTTCAAAGCCAAACCTCAAACATTTTCTTAGGCTACACTACATCTTTCTTGTGTTCTTCAAAACAATGCTTCAAAACTGTTCAAACCAGAAATGGGAAAAATATACCTCTTTTTTTTTTGTCCAATCAGAGTATTGTTTCTCTTTCTCGGTCTTTTAGATTGAGGTTAATTATTTGGAAGACATGGGGTGCATCTATACAGTAGGATTAATGCAGTTTGACCCCACTTTTAATTGCCATGGGTCAATGCTATAGAGTTCTGGGATTTGTAGTTTGATGAGGAATCACGAATCTTTGCCAGATAATGTTATAGATCTTTGAAAATGACAACTCCCATAATTCCATAGCACTGAGTCGTGGCAGTTGAAGTGATGTCAAACCACTTTAACTCTATAACATAGCTGCACCCATAGTAGGGCTTCTTAAATATTTTCCACTCACAACTCCTTTCTGTCTGAGCAAATATTTATGTGACCCCAGGTATGTAGGAATAAATAAAAATAAAAATCAAACACTCTATGAGTGGTTGGATCATTTGAAGCTCCAAATGGTCCAACGGTCAACAGCCAGATTGTTCACTGGAGTGGCATACAGGGAGCATACAACCTCCCTGTTACGGCAGCTCCACTGGCTGCCAGTCTGCTACCGAGCACAATTCAAAGTGCTGGCTTTAGCCTACAAAGCCCTAAACAGTTCCAGCCCAGCTTACTTGTCCAAATGTATCTTCCCCTATGAACCATCTTGGAGATTAAGATTGTCCCGGGAGGCCCTGCTCTCAGTCCTGCCTACTTTGCAGGTGCAACTGGTGGGAATGAGAGACAGGGCCTTCTTAGTGGTGGCCACTTGGCTATGGAACTCCCTCCCCAGTGACATAAGATTGGATCCTTCCTCCTAGCCTTCAGAAGAAAAGTAAACACTTGGCTGTGGGATTAGGCCCTGCCAAATCCTAAGCTACTGACCAATATAAGATCTACCACCATACAGAGCTATTTTACTTCAGCCCTCATCCCAACTCTCCCTTCTCCTAAAGGAGATGTAGTCATGTTGGCCAATACAATCTTGGTTCCAGTATGCAAACTGGCAGCTTTTTCCCTTTTTTTAAAAAAGTTTTCTTTTAAAGGCTGCCTAACAACTCAGGAAATGAAAAAGAAATTGAAACGAGCACGGTGCTGTTTTTCTTCCCAACAAAAGTTAGGGAGCCTTTTAAAGGTTTCTTTACAACACTCACTACCAATTAAGAAAATGTATTGGTTTTTAAGCTAGCCTCAAAGTTTTAGCTTTAAAGCCAATATTTTCTGTGTGCTTATGCATGCACACATAGAGGGAAATGTGTGAGAGAAAGAAGAAAGAAAGAAAGAAAGAAAGAAAGGGCAGACAATAAAAGCTTTATCAGGAAAAAAAGCCAAAATAAATCAGAAATACCAGTATTGGAGTCATTACTCTCTCTCTCTCTCTCTCTCTCTCTCTCTCTCTCTCTCTCTCTCTCTCTCCCCCCCCCCCCCACCTCTCTCTATATATATCGTCCTCCTCAATATAAGTATCATTATACCATTTGTACAGGCAGTAATTTTCCAATAAATGACTTATACTACCTACAAACCAGCTTATCTGTCCAAACATATCTCTCTCTATGAACCATCACAGAGGTTAAGATCTGGGGAGGCCCTGCTCTCGGTCCCACCTGCTTCACAGTATATAGCAAAATAATGTATCTTAAATAAAAATGCAAAATCAAGGTTTGCTTTCTGGATTTTTAAAAAGTCAAACCATGGATGGCTGAATCCATGGATACATAATCCATGGATATGAAGGGATGCCTGTGTTCCCTTTTGTATCTTGGCTGCATTTCAAGACCACAGTGTTCCAAATGAGCTTTACAATGCAGGTCTATTCATAAAATTAAAAAGCAATACAAACCTATTCATAAAACCATATTAACTGGGTGTGCATGTGTGTAAAAAAGGAAACTAGTTTCAATAAAATGCAATTTCAGAATGCCTATCAGCAATGAATAACATGGAATTTTCAATTAAATACCAGAATGAATGAGCATTCAGAAATGGGTCTTAGAAGTTTAGTTATGGGACTTCAGAACATGGCTGATCCACTCCTTGAAGTGGCAAAGTCTGTTAGGGAAAGATAAAAAAATTGGACAGAGGTACATTTGCTAGGCAGAAGAAAGAAGTGCTGAAAAACAATAAGCTATAGAAACAACATTTCTTTAAACAGCAATATTAAAAAGCATAGTTCCAACAAGTGCAAGGTTTTCTTCAAAAAAAAAAAGAGCCATTTGTTTCACGTATACATAATTTTATACAGTATTTATGCATCCCCTAGACCTAGAAAGTTTTTTATGCAAGAACTGTAATCTACATATAAACGGTTTGAGTCCTGCTTATCTTTGCGACTGTATCTCCCCCTACAAACTGGCATGAACTCTAAGATCTGCCAGGAAAGCTCTTCTCTTGCTCCCACCATTATCACAAGCACAGTTGGTGAGGATGAGATAAAGGGCCTTCTCGGTGGTAGCCCTTTGACTCCGCAAAGACTTGAAAACCTAAATGTTCCAGTGTGCCTTTAAATGATGGTTTAGTCCTTGACTAGGTCTGTCCATCCCTAACTTATTGATTTGGCTTTTTCCAGCAGTTTATCCTCAGGAAGGGTTAGGGTTAGGGTTAGGGTTAGGGTATAGGGTATAGTCTGTATTTTGCACAAGTCCTTGCCCTGCCTGCGAATCTGATGATGCCCACCATTTTCATTACTGGTTGTTGATGTCTGTTGAGATATTTTATGATGTTTTTAGTATTCTTGTTTTAATTGTTTTAATTATATTATTTATATATATATTAAGCTTGTAATCCTTGTTTATGCTGGGCTTGGTCCCCATGTAAGCTGCCCCAAGTCCCTTCAGGAAGATGGTGGTGGGGTATATAAATAAAGTTATTATGTGATACAAAACAAGATTAGTACACAGCAAATAAGACCACTATGCTGGCTGTTGTATTGGTTCACATGGCGGAGACTTCCCAAGTGTCTAGGACTGTGTGATGTATCAGCGAATAATGTATGCAGATCTGAATGGGGTGGCCTTTTGCAGATGAAAGATGGTGATTTTATCAGTGCTGATTGTTTTTAAGTACAGGCCAAGGTCTTTAGGGACTGCACCCAGTGTACGGATCACCATTGGGACCACCTTTATTGGCTTGTGCCAGAGTCTTTGCAGTTCGATCTTTAAATCCTCATATCATGTCAGCTTTTCCAGTTGTTTCTCTTCAATCCTACTGTCACCTGGGATTGCAACATCAACGATCCATACTTTGTTTTTTAACACAATTGTGAGGTTAGGAGTATTGTGCTCCAAAACTCTGTCAGTCTGGATTCAGAAGTCCTAGAGTAGTTTCACGTGTTCATTTTCTGTAACTTTTTCAGGCTTGTGAAATAATAATAATAATAATAATAATAATAATAATAATTACACCTATGTGCACTTTGAATACCTGTTATAAATTTCAAAGTAAAGCCAAGAGTGAATTCACTACCCCACTGAAACTGGAATCAGCAACCTCCATTCAGTTTATTAATAGTAATAAAGAGGACAGTGGAAATCTTTGACCTGCAAGCAGTGGCTATCTCACTGGATCACAGCCTTAAAGGTGAGAGATTCTTGAAGTTGGAAATGAAAAAATAAAAAAATAAAAAAATGATAGATGATGTGCTAAAATTGTGACTTTCATGATGTCATCATATAATTATTTCATTATGTCATCATATAATTATTTGTTGCTTGCTATGAATTGTTTTTGGAGCAATGTGAAGTGGTGGAGAGTAGCAACCAAATAACAAATCCATTGCCATGCCCAAAGCCTTCCAAAGCAAAGCAGAAAGGCATCACTTTCCTCTTATCCTTCAGCTATCACCACTGGCTATGAATTTAATATGAATCAGCATCATAGATAGCTCCTTTTAAGTTCAGAATGAAACCCAGAGTAGATTCACAAGTTCACTTGTGTTCGAGCCACTGGCTACCATTGTTTGGAAGGGGAAAATAAAATACTAACTTGGCCCCAAAATTGCACAATAAAATCTGAACATCCTCAGTAACCATAAAATGTGAAACCTGATGGGACACAAGAAGGAAAATAGATAGGTAATTCATTTCTGATGCATTAATTGAAGATTAGATAAAAAGATACAGATAGACACCTTAAAAAAAACTATGGAGACAACCAAACAAATCAAATCAGAGCCCAATTGGATGAAAAGCAATGAAAAGTTCTGCAATTAAAAATGTAGCATCTATTCATTCTTAGCAAGCTTTACTTACTTATTTACTTAGGCGATCCCTTGTAGTTCAAGGACATTTCCCATTCTTGAGTTGGGAGTATAGTAACTGCTTTGGGTGACAGTTATCAAGCATTTGGACAATATGTACAGCCCAGCAGAGTTGATGGCGTAGGAGCATCACTTCAATACTGGTGGTCTTTGCTTCTTCCAGCATGCTGACATTTGTCCATCTGTCTTCCCAAGAGATTTGCAGGATTTTTCAGAGGCAATGATTTTATATGGATTTTTATTATGTGATATTAAATGTTTTAATTGATATTTATGTATGTATGTTGTGGCATCTAATTGTTGCCAATCTGTACGCTACCCTGAGTCACCTTTGGGCTGAACAGAATGGGATAAAAATGCTGTAAATAAATAAATAAAATAATAAAAATAATAAATAGTCCATGTTTTGCAGGCATATAGCAGGATTTTATAAACAAGCACCTTGCTCTCGCTACGGATGTCCCGATCCTCAAACACTCTCTACTTCAATCAGAAAAATGCTGCACTTGCAGAGCTCAAGCGGTAATTGAAGAGTAGATAAAACGATACAGATAGATACCCTAAAAAAACTATGGTGACACAACCAAACAAATCAGATCAGAGCCCAACTGGATGAAAAGCAGTGAAAAGAAATGCAATTAAAAATACAGCATCTATTCATTCTTAGCACGCATCCAGTTATCAAAAACCTGTTTAAACATAAAAGCTATTTTCTTTTCAATGTAAGGACAGCAGGTGGTAGGGAATCCCAGTGCTCCTTACTGAGGTGTCTCAAGTCTAAGAGCAGCCTGATACAAATTGAAAAAAAATATTTTACTAATGATAATGGTTGCAAATTAAGGGAATTTGTCTTGTGGAAATGTAGCTGTTAACAATCATAATTCTGAATAATAGTTGGAAGCAGCCAGTAGATGGTGCTCCTTGACTGAAAAAAATGAATTGTCTGCCATATTTACCTAGGAAAGGAAAAGAATTGAGTAGTTTCTCCCTGAAATTACTTATTTCACACAGAGCTTACTTCATCTCATAATCTTCCAGATGTATAGACTTAATGTTTATTTCAAACCCCCAAAGTCAATGGATAAAAATTCATACACTTGCAAAGTACACATGAACATTGTTTAGTAAATGAGAGAAATGAATCTAAAAATAGGGGGTTGGGGTCCAGGTTACAATGTGTGACTTTATTTTGATACAACAATAATGTTGACGCAATATGAAACCATGAGATAGAATTGTGGTGATGTGCCATTGAGGAACCGCATAGCAACTTTTTATTGTAATTGACTAAAATCTACATAGAATCATAGAAAAAAAACCCACACAGTACACTACTTATATACATCACATACTCTCTACCACTACTACCTTACACTGCAAACTATATGATCCTACACTATTATCTATAAACTACAAACTACACAGTGCTAATACAACCACAAAAAAGAAAAGATACAGACAGATTACAAAGGATTAAGAAACGTACATGAGTTAAAAGTTGACTTCTAGTTGTATTGTTACCCATTGTGTTGTTGTTGTTGTTGTTGTTGTTGTTGTATGCCTTCAGTCATTTCCAGTTTATGGCAATCCTAATGCAATCCTATAACACATCTGTTTGCAACTAAGAATGTGTGACTTGTCCGGGGTCACCCAGTGGATTTTCATGGCCAAGAGAGGATTTGAAACCTAGCCTCCAACACTCAAATCCCTTGTTGTTGTTCATTCGTTCAGTCGTCTCCGACTCTTCGTGACCTCATGGACCAACCCACGCCAGAGCTCCGTCGGCCGTCACCACCCCCAGCTCCTTCAAGGTCAGTCCAGTCACTTCAAGGATGCCATCCATCCATCTTGCCCTTGGTCGGCCCCTCTTCCTTTTGCCTTCCACTTTCCCCAGCATAATTGTCTTCTCTAAGCTTTGCTGTCTCCTCATGATGTGGCCAAAGTACTTCAGCTTTGTCTCTAGTATCCTTCCCTCCAGTGAGCAGCCGGGCTTTATTTCCTGGAGGATGGACTGGACTCAAATCCCTACACCTATGATAATAAACCCTAATTGCCATACATTCATAATATTTCACATTTCGATTGCGTAATCTACCAATTCCCAAATTCCATAGTTAATCCATCTTTTCCCCTAGTGCTTTTTTAATTATTGTGTGTCTGGTGGGAAGGTAACCAGAAACTTCTCTGCTCCTGCCTGCTCACTGCAAAGCATGGGATGGCCATATGGGGTAAACATGAATGGATGCACTTTGGGTACCATGGAAGGCAATACGAATTCTACAGCACTTTAAAAAACCAAACATTCACACATACAAGAGACGTTTACTCATATATACATTTCCAATAGAATTCCATCCAAGATGCCCTGTTTTGCACCACGTGCCACCATTGTACAATAGAACACTGCAAAAGCTGGGGATTCTTTTTTAGCTGTTTCAGGACACCCTTCAGTGTCCCTTTTCTTGTATTAGCAGTGTCTCATGGCTCTGTAGAGGTTCATGGTCTCCCCCACACTCTTAACACTGTTATTGTGCAAGGGCAGCCTGCTCCACAAAGTGCTATACTATTTTATACCGCAACTATTGTGTAATGTTCATGTTGCTTCTTTCACATGTGAAAAGGTTTCAATGGTGCAACTGCAACAAAGTTCCCCCTTGGGAATATGGTTGTTGTGCAAAGCCTCATTTTGAAACTCCTCAACTGTCAACTGGATTATTACCTTGATCATTCCCAACAAAATGATTGTTGGGGATATTAGTATCAAAATCGGTGTGTACAATAAGGAACACATGAATGCAAAATGTATAGGAATTTGCATATGAGAGGCAAAACCGCAGAACTACATGTAAAGCAAGGGTGGGAGAAGAACATTCACATAAAACCTAGGGAGGCCTTGAAAGATTTCTTCCCCTTTCACATCCTCTTTTCTTATTATTTGCTAAACTGTTGCATATAATGGGACGTGTATAATCATGAATTTTGGAATCTATGAGGGGTTCTTATCCAAACCTCAGAAGATACCAAGAACTCACTGTATCTATGCTATTTTAACATGCTGCAAGGAGCTAGTAAGGTACACTAATCTGAATTCCCCTTTTCTCCCAATGCCAATGTGCTCAAAATATTTCCTTATAGACAAGGAGAAAAGTGTGGAGTCCCAGCAGGCATAAAAACCCTTTGTAGGATGGAGCTTTGGTATTTTTAGTGGTTTTCTTAACTGAAGCATGCCTGTACACAGGATATATTGTAATTATTTATGGCATATGCAAATTTAGCTTCTGTTCTGATGCCTTGCTTTGGTTAGAGATATAAATCATCATACATTTTGTTCTTGGGAGCAAGAATGAATAATTTTGTCATTTTTCTCTCCATTACAAGAAAGTAGTCAAATTCCATGCAGGACTATTTGCAATTTATTTGGAGGGGGGCTGTGGGTGTTTTGAATATAAAACAATAGCACAGAAATGTTATTTTTATGCAAAAAAGTTATGTTTTGTGGCAGAAATTTACTTTCTATACTTTTCTAATGTTTTTATGTATATACATATTTTGCACAGAAAAGCCTTGAACTGCAAATATCCTCATCTATTCAGGATTCTCCTCATCAGGATTTCCCAACAGGCAGGAAACCCATTTTTTATTTATCATTCCAATATTTGAAAATATTCTCTCCATCTCTACTTTGTATCATATTAAGGAAAGTGTTTTACTTTTTTTGCAGTTGTAGCTTATCTCCTCTTAATTTGGTACAATCAATTAGCATTATTCTTTGAATTAAAACAGTTCATTAAGACTCACTGGTAATTTATTCTAATTTCTTTTGGTATGTGCTAGAACTATATATTCACTTCACTTCTTAAGGTTCATTGCTTTTCTCTCCTACTTGTTTGGCTCAAGATTGGACAACTGGTAAATAGTCTGATATTCTAATGATGAGTCTACATATGCACGATAACCTGGATTCACAACAAATCGCTTCTGACTTTTCACATGATGTTTGCCAACGTCCAGTGAGTATCATGAAGGTTTTAGGGTTAACCAGTTTTGCCCCACTTTGGGCAAAGTTGGGAATATTCCAGGGCTTGCTAGAAACTCTGAATACTTTAGAGTGCAAAGACATGCTGGTGTTGCTGCTGGAGCCACTCTCAACAATCCACAGAGCTCTATCTAAGTTCCTGGATGTAGTGGTTGCCCTGTTCTAACATCAGCAGAGATACTTACATGACCAGTTATCTCTCCTCCTCCTCCTTGATCATAAGGGTGCCTCTGCAGATGTCAAAATGCGATGCCCATGATAGGATGCCCATGATTGTCCCACTCAGATGAAGTTCTGTGACCAGCTGGGAGCAGTGGTGGAGTAAGAATAAGGTCAGGGCTGATGTCAACTTGACCTGACCGGACCATGTACACACCGGCCTCGCACCACAGTGGGTTTGACCATGTGTGTCTGGCCCCAGATTTAGCAGCCAGTGTAGACTCACCCTCAGAGTGCAACTCTCATAGAGTTGTAAGAGACCTTATGGGCGATCCAGTCCAACCCCCTGCCAAGAAGCAGGAAAATTGGATTCAAAGTACCCCCGACAGATGGCCATCCAGCCTTTGTTTAAAAGCCTCCAAAAAAAGGAGCCTCCACCACATATCAACATGTCACCTCCTTGACTGTATTGATGGGAATTACACCAAATAATATCTGGAGTAGGAGCCCCCGGTGGCAGGGTGGGTTAAACCACTGTGTTGCTAAACTTGTTGACCGAAAGGTCACAGGTTCAAATCCGGGGAGCGGTGTGAGCTTCCTCTGTCTGCCCCAGCTTCTGCCAACCTAGCAATTCAAAAACATGCAAATGTGAGTAGATAAATAGGTACCGCTCTGATGGGAAGGTAATGGCGCTCCATGTAGTCATGCTGTCTACATGACCATGGAGGTGTCTAAGAACAATGCCGGCATTTCAGCTTAGAAATGGAGATGAGCACCAACCCCCAGAGTCGGACACAACTGGAATTAATGTCAGGGGAAAAGCTTTACCTTTACCTTACTATATGGAGTGTCACAGGTTTCTATCTCATTTTCGATACAAAAGGGAACCCAGCATAGTACCAAAGAATATAAGAAGAGGACAGGCTGGGCAAGAGATTTTTGTACTTTGTTCCATTCAAAAATGTATTAACTAGGCACGCAGCTTGAGCTAAGGTTCTGTCTGAAGAATCCCTCACAGCTGGTTTCTACAAGCTGTATGATGAGAGGCAAAAGGTACAAGCTTCTCTGTTGTTTCTTCTGGTTGAGTGTGCAATGCCTGTGATGGGGGTAGCCTCGGATTGAGCTGACAGTGTAATGTCCTCGTAGCTTCCTCTGCTGGAAATAGCCATGCCAGATAGATGGGAGTTAACTCTGTGTATAGAAATAGCTCTGAGAATCCTATTCATTTATTAATGTTGTCAGACAGGTGACTCTGACTATGTCGCTTTGTTCAGTACCATACAACAACAGTTGTTGTCCTTTCTTCAATTATGGTGCCAAGCGGGGATGGAAGACTATTTACAGTTATTCATTTCTACATTGAAAAGCAGGTTTTCCAACAGTTGGGAAAAGCCTATCAAATCGAATAATAGAGCAGCAAGACTTTTATGTTCTGGGCAAATTATTGTGCAGATAAGAAAATTTTGGTGTGTGTTCAAAACATATATTTCATGCAAAACATGTTTTCTACATATAAAACTTTTTTTTGGATGGAAGATGTGTTTTGGCTCTGCAGAATGCTTTCTCTTACAATGCTTCAGGATATTTGAATATGGAGAGAAATATTAGATTTCTCCCACATAAGTGAGAAAAGTACAGATATTTTTCATTCTTGGATTCAGGGCCTAAATAATCAAGGATTTTCACCACAGTGACTAATCATAGAACGAGTTATATACAAATTACTTTACTAATGCCTGCACTGTAAACAGTGATAGCTGAGTACTTCCTTGCCAGTGGCATAGTGAATATATTCCTGGATTTAAAATAACTATTCAAGGCATGGTTTCATTGCCTCCAGTATGCATGACCATGACTCAAGGTAGGAAGTCTTCAAAATATACCACAATACTGGAGCTCTTCAGATTGTTATGGATTTATAGGGAAGAAACCACCCATTTAACACAACCCCCTGCCATGTTGGTGACAGTTTCCATCAGACCCCATCAGTCTGGCCAATGATAAGGAGGTTTGAAGTTGAAGTCCAGCAATGTTTAGAGGAGCAATGTACTCCCCCAATCCTGCTTTAGAATGAAGCACATGCAGAAGTGACTCACATATATTCTCCCTTCTGAGGTCTGAGGAGCTCAAGCTGGGAGACCTGTGAAAAGATGCTGAAGTTCAAAACTGACTTGTTCATCTGATGCAGGAGGCTGACTTGCAGATAGAAGCCATCTATTTAATCAGAAGCAAAGATGCAGGAGATACGTCCATAGCTCACAATAATAGAGTTCAGGACCAAAAAGTCCACCTTAAACAAAAGATTGCAAGATACAGAAAAAAAAGTTCAGTTAGAAGAACCTCTATTGTGATCGCTATCCACACCTATGTTGGAGATAAGGTTGAGGACTGAGAAGACTGTGGTTGAAACAGATCCACATCCTTTACCTCCCTATTCATCACCATGTTGCCAGTGTTTGAAGGTTAGCATTCCAATTTGGGGGATGGAACAGACATAAAAACCTATAACAGCGATTCTCAACCTGTGGGTCCCAAGTGTTTGAGTCCACAACTCTCAGAAATCCAAGCCAGTTTACCAGCTGTTCAGATTTCTAGGAGTTGAAGGCCAAAACATCTGGAGGCCCACAGGTTGAGAACCACTGACTTATAGAATGGTTGAAAGAAGCCAGGAGAAGGAATCTAACACAATGGAAAGGGGATTTCTCTTCCTTTCTAAGGCTCCTGGGACTTTTAGAAGTGATTGCTAGAAACATTTTAAATCTGTTCCTAGACTTTACCACCTCATGCATGTTTCAGTTAGCTGAGTAGCTTGATGCTTTGGATATTTAACCTTTTGCAAGACTTCATAGTGTTTTCAGTCATACACAATATCTTTTTTGAAACATCCAGAAACCAAATCCCACAGAGTCTACTTGGCTGGGAGCTGAGGTTATAGTGGATGCAGTTATGTGGCTATAATTGGTTTCTCAGAGTTGATTTACTCCTCTTATTAGCATCCTGGAGTTGAGAGTTCCACTCTACTTACATTTAGATTGGCTCATGAGATTAAATAGACCTTGCTAGCCCCCATATATTTTAAGTGTCTCCTGTCAGTCTCCCTCCGGCAGCCAATGGAATGGATATAAGTTTGAATTTAATGTACTGCCATGTATTTACTCCATCTGACCATGCACTAAAGTATACCTGAAAAAATGCAGGGTTTAGTGTAGTGGAAAAGAAATGTTATTTATACATTTATGCTGTACTGATGATTTGATACTTTTTTATTCTGTGAGATTGGGAGGTTTGTTTGTTTGCAGTGCAATTATATCACCGTATTACAGAAGTTACAAACATCCAATTTACAAATAACTCATAGTTAAGAACAAGGGTGAGACCAACAGGGAGAGTGAGAAACCTATTCCTAGGAAGGGAAATTCACTCCTGAGTTATCATGAGGAAAATGTGTCTCCAGAAAAGCTTTTTCACCAATCCTTGTTGCCACAACAAGACAATTTTTTCAAAATCCAATTATTTCAGGGACAGAAAGTGAACTGAAATCTTCTGTACAGGTGCAACAAACATTTCAGGGGTGCTAACCCTTCTCTATGCTATCCAAAACATTATATATACACACTTAAAATGTACCTGTTCTGACTTACATACAAATTCAGCTTAAGAACAAACCTACAGACCTTATCTTGTTTGTAACTTGGGGGGTTGTCTGTATTTGGAACTTCAGGAACTCTTGCAGTCAGGTTAGGTCTGCCATTGGATGATCAGCCATAGAGCATCCTAGTACAGTGGTATTATATCTTTAACTCTCAAAGAGTGCTGTCATGCAAAGAAATGGTAGGCAGAACGAAGGACCTCTTCCACAAGAGTTGAGAAATCAAAGGAAATTCAACTCAGAGAGGGGATGCTCAAAAACCAACAGAGAAATGCATTACATTACCAAGTATAGATAAAAACACTATGGACAAATATAAAAGGGAGGAAAGGGTGATAGATCCCTTCATGGAAGAACCATTTCAAGACAAAACCCCAGGTTAAGAAAGTGAAATGGAAGCTGCACTCTGAGCACTTGGGAGAAAGAAAACATCAGGAACAAATAGCATACCAGTGGAGCTGCTTTGTATTAAAGTGATAGAATCTACTGTAGTTCAAATTAAAAGTTGTCTACAAATATGGAAAACAAAACAATGGCCCATTGATTGGGAATTTTCAGCATAAAGAATTTTCCAATCCCCTAGAAAAGGGAAACCAGGAATTACAGAACCATTGTATCATTTCCAATCTAAGCAAAGTGATGCTCAAAATTCTACAACAAAGACTTTTTACCAGATATGGAGTGAGAAATGTCAGATTTCCAACCTGGTTTCAAGAAAGAAAGAGGCAGTAGGTATGACATGAGAAACATTTCTTAGATAATGGAACACACAATAAAATTCAAAATAATTTAATGGATTACAGCAAATCCTTTGATTAAATAGATCACGGTAAACTATGGATCACTGTTAAATGGGTGTGCCACAACACACGATTGTCCTGATGTGATCAGGACAAGAGGTCACTGTTAGGACAAAATTTAGAGAAACAGAATGTGTTCTAATTGGCAAGGGGGTCATTTTCTCACCCTATCTTTTAACTTCTATGTTTAACATATATACATAAAGGAAGTTTAGGCTTTGAAGAAGGAACCATGAATAATGAAGGAAGGAACACCAACAGTTTAAGACATGCAGATGACACTATACTGTTAATGGAAACTAGAAAGGCCTTGGAATGGTTACTTAAAAAATCAAGGAAGAAAATACAAAGGAAGACTTGTAGTTAAACCATAAACAAATAAAAAATAATAACCATGGATTATTTATTTAACTTAAAAGTAGACAATGAACACATTTCTATATTTTGACTCAGCCATTAAGAAGCCAAGAAATCAGAAGACTAGAACATGGAAGGGCAGCTATGCATAAAATAGGCAAGATCTTAAAGTGTAAAGACATAATAATGAATACTAAGTAAGGATTAACCATTCCATCATATTTACAGTTTCTATGTATGTTAGTGAAAGCTGAACAGCGAAGAAAACTGATAGGAAGAAAATTGATTTCTTTAAAATGTGATGCTGGAGATTGGTGGCACAATAGGTTGAACCCTATTGTGCCACAGGACTGTTGACAGGACTGAAGACTGACAGGTCACCAGTTCGAATCTGGGGAGAGCACAAATGAGCTCCCTCTGTCAGCTCTAGCTTCCCATGCAGGGACATAGGAGAAGCCTCCCACAAGAAAGGTAAAACATCAAAAACATCTGGGCATCCCCTGGGCAATGTCCTTGCAGATGGCCAATTTTCTCACACCAGAAGCAACTTACAGTTTCTCAAGTTCAAGTTCTATAGATACTGTGGGCACCTAAAAACAAATAAATGGGTCCTAGATCAAATCAAATTGGAACACTCCCTAGAAGATGACTAAACCAAGGTTGTTCTACTTTGACTTGATCATTAGAAGAGGAGACTCACTAGAAAAGACAGCAATGCTTCGCAAGATGGAAGAAAATACAAAAAGAGAGAGATGACCAGAAGATAGAATCCTTTAAGAAATCCACAGCTCTGTGTTTGCAAGATCTGAACATGTCAGTTGATGATGGTATGACTTGCAGATTTCCCACTCATAGAATCACCATAGGAGAAAATTGACTTGATGGCAGTTAAGAACAACAGGCTAAGACACATGTATTTCTGGGGAACGCTCATTGTGGGAGGAAAATTGGTTAATTGGGGGGGGGGGGATACAATCCTATTGACTTTCAACCACTGTCAGTTTATATCTCTTCCTCACTACAAGGAAAAAATGACCTGCATTCAGTATTGGGTACTTATTCATCCCCACTGATGTCCATGGTGCCTTTAGTCATGGATAAGTCAACATCATGATAGCATCTCTGTGAAGCCGACTTCCACAGAGTTTCTGGCAATTTTCACCACTAGAGCAAACCTCTTTTGTTGTGTTAGCAATCTTCTCCTGAAAATTGCTCCATTCCCAGGGGGTCCACTCAGACTGACAGCTTGCCTATAGCAGTGGCTGCTTTCTTCAAGGAATTGCTCCATGGCTAAACGCGTGTGTGAAGTAGCTCTAAGGGTGTCACTCAATGGGAGACTGTTTAACTCCTTTGGCACCTCTCTATTCCCCATTCTTTTGCAGCGCTGTGCTTTGCATCAAAGTCTACTTAACTGCTGAGTCCTGTTCAGTCCCCTTCTTATTTTCAAGGCAGCGATCTGCTCTTCATTCCACCAGCATCATGTGGCAAGGTGACTTTGCTTTCCCCAACCCACCTCTTTCCTATTTTTATCCCGTTCAGCTATTACATGCCTTAGATGAGGTTGATTGTCCAGCGTGCACAACTTAAATAATTTGTATCTCTTTTCTATGTTATTTCCTTACTTCTTTAAGGTGCCTTTCACAATGCCGCAGAAACCACACTTTGTTCTTTGCTTGATAGCTCAAATTGGGTCACTAGTAGCGCAGAGCAAAAGGTTTGTCTTCATGTGTAAAAGAAGAAACACAAGCATGGCTAATATTTTTGACTTAAAAATACATGTTGTCTCTGGCATCATATTTTGGATCTAGATAGGGGGAACTGTAGTTTTTCAAACACTCCAAATATCTCCTAGTTCAGTTTCTAAGGACCTGCATAGTACAAAACAGAAGCAAGGAAGGCATCAGTTCACCCAATCACTGTTCCTGGATTATTGTTTTTTAAAATCACCCTATATGCATTTATTACATTTTTGACCATATTTAGAGAGACTGTATAGTGCAATGGGTTGTGTTCTGGACTTGGGCTTTGGGGGACCAGGATTTAAATCCCCACTCAGCCATGGAAACTCATTAGCACTCTCAACAGATGACCATCCAGCTCTGTTTAAAAATCTCCAGAATAGGAAACCTCTACTACGTATTCCACTTTTGAACAGTTCTTAGCATTGAGAAATTATTCCTAATGTTTAGGTGAAATCTCTTTTCCTATAGTTTGAATCCATTCTGCATATCCTAGCATCCAGAACAGCAGAAAACAAGTTGGCTCTATCTCCAATATGAGGTTGTTCCATCTTTTCAATAGGTAAACATGGTTATTGTGTTACCTATTGACCTTCTGTTCTCTAGACTGAACATACCAAGCTCCCTAAGCCACTCCTCATGGGGTATGGCTTTGACCATATTTGGTCTCCCCCTCTGGACATGTTCCAGAGGAAATGTTCCTTTTTTTGTACTATAATTCTCCTACCTTTTTAGCCAGGCAGTACCTCAGCTGAAGATGTTGCCTGAGACAGTACAGAAATCATGACTGTAGTATTCTCCCCCTTGTGTGGTGTATTGAGAGAAATTTGTGCTTTGACCCTGATGGGTGTTTCCAGCAGTACCTCAAATACCCTCTAGTGGGAGTGCTGTTTGATTGAAAATGTAAGGATCTTCTTTGGCATCGTCAGATGGAGCAATGATGATGGAGTTCTGCCATTAGCTATCTCTGATGATGATGGATGTTATAATTTCTTTAAATTCTCACATATGTTGTGTCCCTCCCCCAACAAAAAAGGAGAGGTAAAAATGACTTTCATGGAAAGAATCCAATCCAACAAAATATTTAACCCTCTTTAACTTACATAAAGCAATTGATTAATTTCAGTGAATTGATTAATATGTAGCTGCAACCTGGGAACACCTAGCCTGGGAAGCCACCTTTCTTTTCCCTCCTGGAATGACTGTTGTTGCTTGTGCTACTTGGTGGGTTCAAACTCAGAGAAAATTGCAAGAATAGACACTCTGCCTAAATATTAGGATGACCTCCTTGCCAATAAGAATTTTTCAGCAATGGAATATACAGCCTCAGAGTGTGGTAAAGCCTCCTTCCTTCTTTGGAGGTTTTTAAACAGAGGTTGGATGGCCATCTGTCAAGAGTGGTTTGAGCTATCAAGCTTTGACAAGCTGGAAGGAGTCCAGGGGAGAGTGACTAAAACAATCAAGGATCGGGAGAACAAGCCCCATGAGGACCAGCTTAAAGAGCTGGGCATGTTTAGCCTGAAGAAAAGAAGGCTGAGAGAAGACATGATGGCCATGTATAAATATGTGAGGGGAAGTCATAGGAAGGAGGGAGCAAGCTTGCTTTCTGCTGCCTTGGGGACTAGGATGTGAAACAATGACTTCAAACTACAGGAAAGGAGATTCCACCTGAACATTAGGAAGCACTTCCTGACCATGAGAGCTGTTCAGCACTGGAACTCTCTGTCCCAGTGTGTTATGGAGGCTCATTCTTTGGATAGCTGGATAGCAATCTGTCAGGGGTGCTTTGATGTGATTTTCCTGCTTCTTGTCAGACGTTGGCCCGCAAGGTCTCTTCCAACTCTATGATTCTATGATTCTTTGATTGATGGACTGGACAGCCCTTATGGGCCCTTCCATCTCTAAGATTCTATGTGGTGTTAATAGCACAATCCTCACAAAATATTTAAATGGGTTCAAAAGAGGGTTAGCTAAATTAAACTAATTAAATAGATTAAATTAAAGTTTATGGAGAACAAACCTGTCAGTGGCTCCTAATCATTAAGATCATAATAGTCTACCTTCAGGAACAGAAGTACTAAATATCTAAGTACCAGTTGCCAAGGAATACAATTAGGGACTGCTATTTATTTATGAGAGAGAAGACCTTAGGTCTTTGGTCCCTTTCTCCTCCTTGGAGACAGAGCCTGCCGAATACCATCAGTTGATGTTGGCTTGACCCTGCTCCATTGACCACAAAGTGGCAAGGAAGAGTCACAAGATGCTTCCTTGTCAACTATGCAAGGTAAATTGTGGTTTGGATAGCTCTGGCATAGCTACCCACATTTTTCTCCTGCTTTCCCCATCTGATAGAGGAAAGGGCAACATGGTAATGTGCACTGCTGCCCTTTTCCCTGTCTCATGGGACAAGGTGCCAACGGGCCTTGTCCCGATCTGCACATATGATGAGGAAAGGCAGGAGGGTGCATGGAGTACCGTGAGGCACCCCCCACGCCTGCTGTTTTGCTGGCAATTGCAGTATTCTACTGCTGAACAGCTTTCACAGTCAGGAAGTTCTTCCTCATGTTCGGATGGAATCTCCTTTCTTGTAGTTTGAAGCCATTGTCCTGCATTCTAGTCTCCAGGACAGCAAAAAAACAAACTTGCTCCCTCCTCCCTATGACTTCCTCTCACATATTTATACATGGCTATCATGTCTCCCCTCAGCCTTCTCTTCTTCAGGCTAAACATGACAGGCCATTGGTGAGATCCATTTGGGGGCACTTGTTATATTGTTATTAGCAGACTCAGGAGAACTCTACTCTATAGAATTATGAAACAGGTGTTGATTGATGCTCATGGAGTGGGATCAAGAGCATCCCAAAGAAGACTGACTATATTGAGCTGACTGAATGTTTAGGGCCATGAAAGAGAATTGTTGGATTCCTACTCATTCAGTGTTGATGCTTTAATTCTTATCTGGAATTCTATTATTCAAGATCAAGGAAAGGGACTGGGAAGATATATGTCTTCAAGTGGTTTTGAGAGTATTTATTGAGGGCAAAACTGCCTCCTGAAACTGCTGCTCATATGTGTCCTAGTTCCTGTTGTTTTCAAGCTACAGAAATATCTTGCCTCAGCAAAGAATTCCAGGTACTGACCTATGTGCCCTGGAGCAAGATGAATAATGGGCTTGATCAATGGTTTCAGCTCTTTTGATGTTGGTTGAAAACTGTGACTAAAGTGAAGAAAGAATAATGAGGGGGGTTAGAAAAGGACCTATGAATTATGAAAAGTGACTCAAACTAATGAGGAAAGGAAGACTTTTTATTTTAAATAAAAGACCTAGTTAGGGAGAGAAAAATGAGATTAAAGGGTTTGGTATCCTCTTTACAACCAAACAGGCGCCTGACCTATGTGAATCGCTGAAGCTACTTTGGTCACATTTCATTAAGTAAACATTACCAACACACTGAATGGAATCAATTCCCCAGATTTGCCCATAGACTTTTTCTATCTGGAACAGAGAGAAACAGAATATGAGACCCAGTTCTGTGCTATGGTTACTTTCAGTTACTCTTGAGGTCAGGGAAGAAGTGACACTCAATGACTTTGTAATATAGATACTGACATTTGCATTAAATAGGTTCATTATGGTTCATTATAGTTTCAATAGGGTGAAATGACCCTATATACACAAGTATAAATCTAGGAATTTTAATCAGAAAATCAACCAAAAAATCCTGGGTTGACTAATCCATGAGTCATGAGTCAATGTGAGTAGCACTGTACCTTACCTTTTATTAAAAAGGAGTAATCTCCTTCTCTGAGTAGAGTAGTGAAAGCCAATGGCTTAGTCCATCCCAGGAGACCCTAAAACAAGCACCAACCCCCTCCACTTTCTCTGCTTTGATGCTGCTTTTATCCTTTTTAATACTGCGTGGAGAAATGTTGGTGGGAGCCGGGGCAACTGATATTGAAGTGGAATTGCTATTTTTCCCTCTCCATGGAATGACTCTTGACTTATCCATGGGTTGTATCAAAATCCATAATTTTAGTTCCCAAACCTTCCCTTGACTTATACATGAAGCTGATTTATGCACAGGTATCATATGATATAGGACTGTGTGTGTGTGTGAATAATGCCTTTGCCTCTGCAGTCAAGAATTCTACCCCCCCACCCCAAGAAATTTTCCTTCAATGCCCAAATTTCTCCAGTGTCTGCAATTACTTACAATTTTATGTCAAACTCCTAGAACTGGGGTGGGCGAAGTGCAATCTTCAGGCCAGTTTTGTGACTTTCTGTTCCACGGGGGTCTTTTTTTTTTTTTGCCAAATAGTTTACTCCATACTTCCCTCAGAAGATTACTAACTTACTTAGGCAATCCCTCATAGCCTGAGGATAGTGGTCCTCCATGTGTAGCGTCTTGGCGGTGGGTCCATTGGTATCTGTAGAGCCCTTTTCTTGATCCGCATGTTCTCCTGCAGTGAGGACATTGTGTTGTTGTAGGTTTTGCAGGTTATAAGTCCTCACAACCTCTGAGGATGCCTGCCATTGATGCAGATGAAACATCAGGAGAGAATGCTTCTAGAACATGGCCATACAGCCCAAAAAACCTACAACAACCCAGTGATTCTGGCCATGAAAGCCTTCAACAATACAGTGAGGACATTGGTTTCCAGATGGAAGTCGGTCGCAGTCAGGGTTGGTTTGACGTGCCTTCCTCATTGAAGGCCCAGAAACCCACTATGGGATGTAGAAGGCATTTCTGCTCTCTAAGGGTCACATTTTTTTTTTTGCAATAATATATTGAAACCCAAAGCATAGTGGAAATATAGCATTTGGAAGCATTTTGTATGTGTGTGTGGTTGGGGGGGGGGGGAGCAAGTGGAACCCTTCAAGGTCTCTCAGGGACTAATGCAGCCATACAGCCTTCTAGGATTGTCCACTTGTGATTTACAAAAATAGTTTAAACACCAAAGGCAGTTTAGAAAGCAAATATAAGAATCCCCCATGCAGACCCGTAGCCAGGATTTTGATTGGGGGGGGGTGAGTTTAATTTGGGGGGGGGGGCTGAGTTTGGTTCGGGGGGAACTCAGGATCTACCTTAGCAAACCTTTTGTGTTATTATCCCAGTACCCCCATGCATATGGGATATATTGAGCATGGTGATCAGATCATGATATGAATAAATATAACCATTTAAATAATGTACCAGTAAGGCCTTCTTGCGGACCACCCTGAGAATTTTTTGGGGGGGGGGGAGGCTGAAGCCCCCATGTTAATGGTTTTCAGTTTCTCTCTATCTCTGTAGTGCTAGAAATTGTTCTCATTTCCCACATCCTGTAGCTTTATCCCTGATATAAGCTAAAATAAATCCAGAAGAATTGGTCCACATTACCTTCTTCCAAAAATGAGATATATGCATTATAGAATCTTCCTGTATGATGTTAACATATTACAGAAAACGTTTAGTAAACTCTGCAACTTTTGCTGCAGCTTCTAAGCCAAGGGATGAAATAACCGTTTATAATGCCTACTTTGGCATGGGAGGCTTTATACTTGTGTTACTTCTGAAATGGTTGAAACATCTCTCAGGGCTTTATCTCAAGTTTGTGACTTTCAATTATGAATGTGCATTATTTCCATACAGACTCAAAACAGTGTTTTATCAGATTAGATCTTTCCCCCAAAAAACAACTGGAGTTGTAGTTGGATGAGTATTGCAATAGGAATCTCTAGTTCCCTTCATATACCTATAGTTTCAAGAGTTTCAAGAACAATTATTGTTCAACCAGTTCAAAGCTGTAATGCAGGGACACCCTGGGAATATGATGCAACTAACTGGTTTGCCTCAGATTGAATGGTGATGAAATATCTAAAGTGGGGTTTTTACGGAGAATCTATAGGAGCAACCCTTTTATATATAGCATAAATGAAGATGCTGCTCATGAAGCCTTCACAGTCCCACTGGGACAGTTCTCTCAGGCTCAGGCAGTTTATGAGGCTAATTAAAATTTCCAACCAGGTTTCATTTGTTTACTAATTACATTTCACTGCAGAGATGGGGAGGGGAAAAGACATTTATCTTTGCATAAATCACTATCAGTAGTATTGCCAAGGAGTGCAACTCTTGAAAACCAAGGGAGTCTGATGTTCCTTCTACTTTCTGCAAAAAAGGATTAAGATACAGTTGGTCCTCCACATCTGTGAGTTTAACTTTTGTGGATTTGATTATTCATGGGTTTGATTAAATTTTTCTGTCCAGGAATCTCTAGGACCTTTTGCTTGACTCTATGAAGTATAGAATCAGGAAGGAGAACACAGAGATTCGTAGAGTGAACACTTCTCTTGGCATTGTAGATCTTCTGGTGTGGTCAACCTATGGAAGTATGGTAAACTTCTACAGAAGACCAGTTTGCTTTTGCCTCCGTCTATGCAGTGATTCTCAACCTGTGGGTCTCCAGGTGTTTTGGCCTACAACTCCAAGAAATCCCAGTGAGTTTACCAGCTGTTAGAATTTATGGGAGTTGAAGGCCAAAACATCTGGGTAATTGAATGCAAGCTACTTTTGCACTTTGCACTGAGTTTGCAGCACAGGAGGAACGAGAAAATGGGATGTTTTAAATGCAGCTAAAAAGTGGTATAGAAGAGCAGAGGTCCCCAAACTAAGGCCCAATGGGATGGATGTGGCCCTCCAAGGCCTTTCACTTGGACCCTGTCCTAAACTTTAGACTTAGGGTCACCCTAAGTTTGAAACAACTTGAAGGCACACAGCAACAACAACAATCCAAATTAATGTGACTATCTCATCAGCCAAAAGCAGACCCACACTTCCCATTGAAATACTGATAAATTTATGTTTGTTAAAATTGTTCTTCATTTTTAAAAAATCTGCATCAATTCTGGACAATGGAGGCAGCAATCCTGGGACCAACAGGTCTGTATGTGGACCTCTCCTGAAATCCTGTGATTTTTTGCCCCTCACTAAAACCTGTGATTTACAGCACTATAGTTATCAGACCTCCTATCATTCCTGGGCAACAATTGTATTATGGGCTTTGTAGTCCAATATTGAAATGTGCCCCCAGGGCCAAGGCTTACAATTTATTTTCCATTTTCTGTAAATCCCATGAAGCATCCAAAACCAAACCCTTCCAATGGAAAACTTACGATAACTTTACTAAACTCATTGTAACACAACTTATTTATTTTGTATCAAAAGCATTGCATAAATTAGTATAAAACTGATAAAAATAGGAGCACAAGCGGCTAAATATCTTTTGAACAAAAACAGGCAACAGCGACCACATTGTCTGTAGCCTCTAACAATTCTTCCTCTGTACATGAGGCAGGACATTGCGGACAAGCATGCAGATGCAGAGTTGTCTGTTCTGTGCTACAGTAGCACAAGGCAAAGGATTCTTCTAGGTAGTGCCATTTTGCCAGGTTGGCTTTTGATCTGCCCACTCCCACTTCTGGGTCTATTTAAGGACTTCCAAGTTGCCCATTCACTGGAGGAAGACCCTCGTGCGGGGCTCTCCAATTGAGATTTCCTAGTTTAGCTGCCCAGAGGGATAGTCTTGCTATTGCTGGGGGAATGTTAAGAGGAGTGGTGGCTCTCATTAAGCTTTTTCTTGATTTGAGTCTACTGAGAGGAGGCTGATAGCCATGCTGATAGCCATGCAGTGGCTGATAGCCATGCAGTGGATAGCTTTCACAGTGTTCAGCCTTATTTCTCTCACAGTAAGCAGAACTTTCTGTCACACATCGCGGGGGGGGGGGGGGGAGGGATGCCAACTAGCCTGTAGAGTTTATCAACAGGTGTAGGTTTGAGACATCCTGTGATTATTCTGCATGTTCCATTCAATGCTATGTTCATCTGCTTCACATAGGCAAACTTGTGACAAACGGCAGGTATACTTGGCAGCTGCGTAAGTCAAGATCAGGGCTGATGTTCTTATTAATTTTGGGCCTGCACCTCTTGCGCTGCCAGTAATTTTCCTCAGGGTGTTATTGCATGCAACTACTTTTTGCTAGGTATTCATGCAGTGTTTAATAAAGGTTAATGTTTGATCTAAGGTTACACCAATATATTTAAGATGGAAACAATGTTCAAGCTCTTGGCCTTTCCAGGTAACTTTCAATTTCCTTTTGGCTTCATGGTTCCGTAGATGGAAAACACACTTGTGACTTGGAAGGTTAGACTTCAGGTGGTTATCTTTGGAGAGATCTTTCGAGGCATGAGCAAGTTGGATTTCGACTGTTTCAAAGTCTTTTGCTTGTGTTGTTAGACAAAGGTCATCCACATGTATATATAGCTCTTTGTGAGTGATGGCTGTGGCTGATCATTAGTAAAGACGTTAAACAAGGTTGGTGCAAGAACGCTGCCTTGAGTAAACCATTCTTTTGCCTCCTCCATCTACTTTTCCTGCCTTGAAATGTAACTAATGAAAGAACTAATTATTATTGTTGATAGCAATGAATTAATTCCCCAATTTCTTTAACAATGCAGAATTAATTTTCAAACCTAATGCTCCATTTTTTGTACCCACTGAGTGGCCACTATAGATGAGGAGTAACGTCATTTCCTAACCAACCCTGCTCTGGGATTCACTGTCCATTCTCCATCTTTGGGACTTTATATTTCTTTCCACATCTCCAGACAATGCGTATGCAATTCTCAGATGTATGAAGCATATCTTTGAGAAGAGAGAAAAATGTATTGATGAGCCTATTCACTTATGTTAGCTGGGGGCAGAGGGAGACTGGAAGAATCCATTTGAAAAAGCACAATAGTTCTAACCTGAAAGATTTCTGGAGGGCAACCAATCCATATTGAAAAGCTAACTGTCTGATGCAAATGATTCCTCCCTTTTCAAAAGCTGGAATAAGAAAGCAGGATGGATCCAGGCATAAAGATTCTTTTTTTCCCCATGTGGAAGCACTAATAATAAGACAGCTTTAAAGGAGTTAGAGATATAATCACACCTCAGAACAAATTTTTAATTTGATTTTTACCCAGTATAGTCTATGTCTAAGATGTTAGCATTCTCTTATGGGTTATGCCTAAATTGCTCTCCCTTAAATATGTATAAATGACAGTGACACTATTTGTCCTGTCACAGAAGAACCTACAGCTATTTTCCAAAGCAATTTAGATATTATTGCTGTTAATACAGGTGCTATGCCTAGTTAGCTGAAGGACAGATAACTGTCTCATGCCTTGATTTGCATGACAATCTGACAAGTCAGAAATCTATTCAGCATTGGTGATAAAAACAAAAGTTTTATTATTTCCTGTTTAGTTTGTTTTTACTTTCCCCCAGGGTAGTTTGAAAGCCTAGTATGATGGTCTGAGCATTGAACCAAGAACTCTGGAGACGAGGGTTCAAATTGTCACTCAGCTATGAAAACCCACTGGGTGATCTTGGGCGAGTCACGCTCTTTCAGTCTCAAAGGAAGGCAAACCCCCTCTGAACAAATATTGCCAGGAAAACCCCAATAGGTTCACCTTTGGGTCACCATAAGTCGGAAGTGACTTGAAGGCACATGGCAACACAACAAAGTTTGAAAATGTTTTTATTTCACATCAATTTGAAGTATACACCCCAATTTCTCCAGTTACTGCACTTTAAGTACATTTGTAACAGAAAAAAGAAGATAACGAATTTACTGCAGAAATGATTACGGCCCTATTCACACTACAGACTTCTATGACTAGTGTGCTACTTTAATTGCCATTGTGCTTTCCAATGGAATCCTTGATGAGACACTGCAGTGTTCGGGGTGAAAATTCTAAATCTCTCTCCCCCCCCCCCCCCCCCTCAACTGCAGCTTCCAGGATTTCATAGGATGGAACTGTGCCAGTTAAATAATATCTATGTCTTATCTGTTTGTATTTTATCCCCTCCGCTCATGCACACATTCACATAAGGAAAAAAGAGAAAAATAAAAGAAATATAGAGAGATGCCATGTATCAGGGGTTTGGAAATGGAGGTGATTTGATATATTGTGGCTGCTTGGGTTGTAGCTTGGCTGGGGGAAAAGGGAGAGAGAAGCTCTGGAGGTTCACTGTTGTGGACCGGCTCAGGCTGAACAGTTGAGCGTCTCTGGCTGAACACAAGTGTGTGTGTACCCATGTGGGGGTTCTTAGGCTATGGAGTTGGGGTTGCTAAAGGTTCTAAGAAGGGAGGCTATGTGGACAGTCACTGTTTCTATTCATCTGGCATTCTATCCTTTGGAAACTATAATTCCTGAGGGTACATCAGCTCCTCAAAGTTGCCACATGCAACAATTAATCTTTTGGATAAACTGCAAGTTTCCTCCATACAGTTTAACATCACAAAATACCAATTTTGAGGACTTAGAAGCAGACTTTCAGCCACTCTAGGTTCTAGTAGTCCATGCATCCCAAGGAGGTTGCTAATAATTACGTAATATGTCTTCAAAAGTGCCACAGTTCTAAAAGACTTGTGCAGTTCAGTATGCATTTTAGCCAAAATTTGCTCATGGTGTTTTTTCACATAAAAATTTCTGCATATATATTTTTTCTTTTGCATAACAACCATACATAGATCTGCTACAGGGTTGTTGTTAGGTTTTTTGGGCTATATGGCCATGTTCTAGAAGCTTTCTCTCCTGACGTTTTGCCTGCATCTATGGCAGACATCCTCAGAGGCTGTGAGATCTCCTACCATAATAATTTCTTCAAAAATTCAGTATACAATTCTTCTCATTACTGTTTCCTGGCAATCATGAAACCTGTTTTTTAATCATTTTACAAATATTTTGTTTCCTGGAATACAAAAGTGGCCCCTGGATCAACTGCAGTTGTCCCCATTGCCTTAAGTAGACTGCTGTCTCTCATTGCTGGTTAGATACAATGGTTGAAAGGCCACATAGATTGGATGAGGACCTCACTGCAAATTCAATGTAGTTTTCGCCCCTCACAACAACAAAAATATAATCAGTGGAAGATTTAGCTGATTTAACATGGAAGGCTGTCCATTAGCTATGAAATGATGCTGATGATTCTGAGGGTCCTTGTGGAAATTTATTTTGTAATGACTGTGAGCCATGCTTTGATAGATGCCATCAGATATTTCATCATCCTTAAAATGGGTCTGACCAGGAAGTCCCTCATTAAGACTTCAAATGTTATCACAGTCACTCAGCTTTAGTCAACACATCTTTTTCACTGAAATATAGATCAAAGCAAGTGCCCATGCAAAATTCAGCAGATTAGTCTATGAAGTCCACCTACATCAATGCATGCACTGCATATTAATATGAAAGTTTTGCACATGAACGGATGGATGGGTGATATGGAACCTCTATGTGCAATTCAGTTTCAATTTGCATATAATACCTTGAATTGCATATAACACCTCCAATATACAGACTTTTCTGTGGTAAAGGATGAGTTGTCGCCCATCATGTTTCAGGAATACAAAGTTGCATGAAGTTGATACAAAGTGAGTCTGGCATATGCTTGTGTGTTATTTGGTTTGAAGGGAGATTTTGACCACACTTCTCTGTCTTGTGGCCCACTAAGCATCACTCTACTGCTAAAACTATTTTTCCAAAGCAAATAGTAGCTGTGAATGAGTGTGATTTTCATTATGAGAATAATCCTTATTTTCCACAGTCCCGGTTGAATTATTTCCCAACCTTTGCCTGCTATTTGATCACGTGTCAAATCTATGTATCTGTGGTGTCCCTGAAGTCAAAAATCTGAACCACACTTTACACCACTGCAACCTATATGAAAAAGAAAGAAAACCATACTTATGGTCTTTTATTTGCAATAAAACAAGCTGGAGTACAGCAGCCAAAACCTCATTTTTGTTGGCTGGTTATAACCCCAGTCTGACAACAAAAGTTGCCCTTTATTTGTTTAAAGCTGCTAAAAGGACATCAGAGTACATAGATCAGATTAGGGTGCAGTGTAGGGGGCACGAGGATAGTGGATGCATATATCTATGGCTACCTGTATATTTGTATTTTATTTTAAGAGGACTAGATGTATGTTGTATCCCAGACTAGATGTATCCTGTACCCCATAGCGCCAGAATGTCTGCACCCGGCTACTGATAGCAAGGACTTCCATCCATCTTAAGATAAGTCCCTCCTGAAGAAGCCTCTTGATAGCAAAGCTCATTAATCTTACGATAAGCCCTGCTTGGTACAGGTTGTGTCTGCACTGTCTGTTTTTGATAAGGCCAACTGGCTAATCAATAAAAATTGTTGTTGTTGTGTTAAATGTATGGTCTATTCAGGGATTGTTAGATGTACCCACACTCTAAATCCCCCTGATACTGGAATGGCAGGGAGAAGGTTTGAGGAAAAGAGACCAGAGAGAGTTCCTGGGGTCTGTAAAAGCACGGTTTATTCTCGGTTGGCGCCAACCGGATATGGACCTTGCTGGTGTTCCAGAGAACAGGGTGCTGAACAAAAGAACTGCCTTAGTTTATATACCCTTTAAAATAATATGCATGCATCATACAAGCATCACAATGTGCATCACAAAATTCCACTTTTACATTGACTTCAATAGCATATTTTAACTTCAACACCTTTAATCTTCCATTAAGCACCTTTATCTAAAGAGCTGCTCATTAGAGGACCATCCTGTACCCCATAGTGCCAGAATGTCTGCACCCGGCTACTGATAGCAAGGACTTCCATCCATTTTAAGATAAATCCCTACTGAAGAAGCCTCTTGATAGCAAGGCTCATTAATCTTATGATAAGCCCTGCTTGGTACAGGTCATGATATTTGCCAGAAGCCTTAGACAATCCTTTCCTTAGACCTCTTTCTGGCCTCTTTGTAGCACCTAATTTGCAGCTTTTAAGAAGAGAATATTTTCCCAAGTGAAATGAAGTTCATGCATACATATCCCCTTGTGATTTCATATATATTTTCTAATTCCTATTTCTAATATAATTACATCCAATATATATTTTCCAATATATGTATTATGGATTTCCATCATGCCTTCATCAAAACTACTTTAACTGAATTGACTGAGAATCAACTCATCACCATGGAGTTCGAAGGCTGTAGTTCAGGGGAGTGAACAAGAGTTCAATAGCAGAGGAAATAATCCATATCTCTCCAAACCCCATGATTTCAGAGGATGTAGGTATAAAATTTAAAATGGCATCGAACTGCTGTAACAATGTAGGGTAAAGATGTCTGGTTGCATGAATGACTACACCTATCTGTGAATTACAGTGATGGAAATACAGTGAGTCGTCTCTGATAGGATCTGCCCCGACTTCCCAAATAAATAAAATAAATAAATTCACATAAAAAATGGGGACATATATCAAGATTCTTTAAAAAACATTGCTTATTAGTGAAAAAATATCAAGTTTCAGTAGCCTAGTGAATGGTTTGAGAGCTCCTGGTTTAGAAACATCTGAACATTGATTCAACATACCCCTGGGAACAGCCTTGGGAACATATATGGGGAACACATATTTTAATTAAGAAAATAAGCATCTTTTGGGCATTTTGAGAAATTGCCCTTGTTTTTGTTTATTTTCTGTAGTAAAAGGCATGCCAAGCCAACAGAATAGTAGATATCTGATCTGATGAACCCACCTCATAACCTCATTGAGAACAAGGTCAAAGGATAAGTTACCAAAAAGGAGGAGTATTTTTGACCTCTCAAACAATGTCAGGAGAAAATTGCAAATCCCTGCATTTTGAATTAAGCATTCTGGTCATGTTTAGTCTGAAACACAGAGATCATTGCCCCCTTTTGCGTCCACAATATCTAGTGAATTTCAAGCATTTTACACACATCCACCTCCACCCCCACATACATTTCCAACATCTTCAGTAACCTGACATTCAGAGCAGGCTGGCCTTCCAACTCATGCAATTATTAGGTATGTCATAGTAATAGCTCCGTCTTGAGGGTTTCCCCATCAGCATCTGCATCTACAGCATCTTCCATATCTACAGCAATCATCAACATTGTTTGCAATTGCAGTTTAGTCAGCCTCATGTATCATTATTACTGCATAGAGTGGATGCACCCGCTGGCTATCATAATATACAAGACTAATAATGCATTCAGACCAAATGTGTGTTACTGTTTCTCCGCACTCCAGTCATCAATTCTAGTTGCATGTCAGCAGCACAGCTATAGCTCAGGAATCTAGCAAAGGAATAATTTCTATAATTCTCATTTTGAAGGCTTTAAGTGTTTCACTCTGATAAAGAGTAAAGCTGGTCCCAATATTAGCTCCCAGTAGCATAGTAAGCATTTTGTTTTATTTTTAACATCTGGCTTCAATAATACTAAAATATGTGGGAAAATATAGTAGAAAATAGCAGCAGAGGTTTATTTGTAGCTTAGAAGCTCCAGGTAGATGTTGTTTGTGAAATAACACTACTTATATATTGAGTTCGTACCTTTCCAATGGTATGCATCCCCTACCCACATTATAAGTTGAAATATTCCCTATAAACCAGGAGCCAAATTTTATTTATTTATTTATTTACTGTATTTGTATACCGCCTTTCTCAGCCTATCAGCAACTCAAGGCGGTTTCCAACAAAACAGCATACACAGTATCATAGAACATATTAAAACATTACAATTACATAAACCACAACAACAATAAAAACAACATCATTAGCGTTTCCTTATTGTCAAGCATTGTCCAGTTCCATCGTCTTCAGTCCTGCCGGTACAGGGGTTTAACCCACTGCGCCACCGGGGGCTCCAGCTACGGCAGTTAAAGTGGTGTCAAACTGGGTGAATTCTACAGTATAGATGCAACTTCAGAGTGGATTTACTGCAATTTACTTCCTGTTCTTTTCTTTTATATGGATAAGAGAGAAGATGTCTTATTTTCAATCATTTCCACGAGGAACTCTGGTAAGATATTTTGTCTGAAGGCTTTTGGAAATCTGAACAGATATTGCAGAATTACTAAGTTCTGAGGCAAGTCCTTAAAGTGTGGAAATCTCTCAGGCAAACATTACCAGACAGAGCTGAACTTGGACAGAGAACTCTTTCTGAATACGATTTTGGGCTTAGCCTGCAGAAAGCGACAAAGAGTTAAGTCAAATGCATAGCTGTAATAGATTCAATAGCTTTATTGTGGGCCTCACAGCATCACTAAGCTTGGTTCATTGGCAAGTCTAATTGGTGCTTTTGGGAGAGTTTTCAGCCTATCAAGACCCACACCCACGAACAGTGGGTTTTCATCCAGCCAGAACGTTCAAGAGGGCTGTCAGAGAAGCCAACTCCGCTTAGCTTGCTAGCTCTGTTTCTTGAGCTGACAAGAGACAAGATATTACCATATAAATGAGATAAGGTCTTAGATAATTGCTGACTGAACCTTTTTTGAAAAAATGTACTGGGTTGCCTTTGTCCGGAACTATTAAATCTACTATTCTGTCTTCCATCTTCTCTTTTTAATCTGCATAATCTCTCTCTCAATTTCTCTCAATTTCTGCCCACTCATAAAAAAGTACAAATGCTAAAAAATGCATTCAAATAGTTTTTTAAATAAAAAATGTAAAACTCAGGGATGCTTATCCATTCTGCCCCTCTCCCAAAATTTTGCAAATAATTTGTGTGTCACTAGAGGTGGGATTTGTTAAGTGCCAAAAATAGTGAGAGAACTTTGTATGCCAATCAAAATGAAAGCAAATCTGAATTATGCAGAAACATAGTCTGTAACTGTCAGAACTTTGACTTCCAATGGAGGCCAATACCTTTATTAGGTTCAGCTGCAGAGCCAGTGTTGAACAATGACTCTGGAGACTGGAGTTTGAATCCCCACTGAGCCATGAAAACCAACTGAGTGAGTCATGTAGTCTCAAATCCAGAAAATCCTCTCATAGGTTTGCCTTGGGTTGTCATCAGTTGGGCATTATTATTTATTTACTATATTTATATACCGCCCCTCTCAGCCCAGAAGCGACTCGGAGTGGTTACTTGAAGGTACACAGGAATAACAACAGTTGCAGAATAGTGTGCAAGATTTTAGCTCTCCAGAATTTTTCATCAGGGTGGTCGACCATAAGACTAGGCAGAGGGAAGGATGAGTGTATGTGTGTGTGGAAAAGTATGTACATTCTTAAAATGACAGATGTTTTTAATATAGGGAATAAAACACAAATAATGAGACCACACATACCATGTAATTGTAGAAGTAATTAGGTAAAGGTAAAGGTTTTCCCCTGACATTGAGTCCAGTCATGTCCATCTCTGAGGGTTGTGGGGGGGGGGGTGCCTTTGAAGATGGTTTAGAAGCTTCAAAAACTCCAATGAGAGGCAGCAAGGTTAATAACTAGGGCGGCATACAGGGAGCACACAACTCCCATGTTATGTCAGCTCCACTGGCTGCCTGTTTGCTACCAGGTACAATTCAAAGTGCCGGCTTTGGCCTATAAAGCCCTAAACAGCCCTGGCCCAGTTTACCTATCTGAACGCATCTCCCTTTACGAACCACTTCAGAAACTAAGATCTTATGGGGAGCCCCTGCTCTCAGTCCCGCCACCATCACAGGCGTGTTTGGCGGGACGAGAGACAGGGACTTCTCAGTGATTGCCCCCCGGTTATGGAACTCCCTTCCTGGCAATATTAGATCAGCTCCCTCCCTCCTGTCCTTCAGAAGGATGGTGAAGATCTGGCTGTGGGACCAAGCCTTTGGGGCAGTGCAATGAGGCAAAATGGTATCTGAGATGATTTTAAAGCAATTTTTAAGTTAATATAAGTGATTTTAATGTTTGTATATTTTTATGGTCTTATGTCCGGGCATTGAATGTTTGCCATATATATGTTGTGCTCCGCCCTGAGTCCCCTGCGGTGTGGGAAGGGTGGAATATAAATGTTTTAAATAAATAAAATAATAATTGGGAAGATGATCCAGCCTAGAGCAGGACCTGCCTGTTGCTATTGAATTCCCTATTAGACCCAGCATAATCAAAACCGCCCACTGTAAGACCAACTGTCACACGGCCTTTTCCTACAGTCTTTGCCCTCCTATTCCTATTGCCCATCCTGCCTCACAACAAGAAGAGGGCAAGGGCTATAGCTGCTACAAATATTTCCTTCAGTATTGTTGTCCTTGTCTTTCTTCTCCTGGAGAAAGATGATGACACTAAAGGAGATTTTTTTTGCAGCAACAGAGTCTGTCACATGCATGTTTACGGGTGCTTAAGATATTCACAGTTTTTCCAATTTCACAGGAATTCTGCAGCCGTAAATCCTGTGAAAGCTGAAGACAGATTGTGTAACCGTTATAGTGCAAAGGGGTGTGTGTTTTCTCTTATCACATTATAATTAAAATATGTCTTGGGTTATGCTCACTTATTGGGTGGGTGGGAAGCAGTAATTACAACTAACTCCAACTAGATTTAGCTAAGCTGTGCTATGGCCACACTACATAATTAATGGGATATATAATAGAAAAACACATTTATGAACCTACATCACTATTGGGAAGATTGCAGATACGTGGGAACCCAAGATTCACCAACTCAGTCTGATGGAAAAGACATAGAAGTATGCAATTCGGAGTCTCAAATTTGTTTTTGTGTACCAGAGCAGAATGGAACTTGGAGTTCTTCCATACAACATTCAATTCAAATTACCCCCAAGCTTTCCTACTTTCAGCAATATAATTTATAGTGTAGAAGTATAATTTATGGTAAAGCAAGGAGTTCCTTTGCTGTTACTAGTGATCAATTATTGAGAGTTAGAAACCCCAATTTGATCTACTGCAAGTCTCTGAAAGATCTACCACCAGCTTCAGGTCTACTTTCCAAGCTTTCCATTCTAAATCCAAGAAAGCAAACTAATCCATATTCAGAAACAAGTAAGAAAAATGTAGTGTGTGTTAGGAAGCTATTCATTATAAAAAGTTGTGTCAGCCCAAAGTGTTTCATAAATTAAAAGAGCTAGATCCCATATTATGTCAGTTCCAACTACATTTCTGTGCTCATGATGCACTTTCCCCCATCCTTAACAAAGGCTCAACTCCATTGCTCGCTTCTTCTGAGCTCCTCCCTCAGACACATACTTCTCTATTTACTTATCTCATACAGGGTTTTATCAATTTTATCCTGTGCATTTGGCCCACTCACTGTGTTTTACTTCTCTATCATGTCATTTCACAATTGTTTATTTTATATTCTGTTATTTCATGTATTTTATTTTAATGTTATTATTTGGTTGTCTGGACTATATTTTGTTGTATTGTAATTTTGGGCTTGGCCTCATGTTCACCGCCCCAAGTCCCCTTTGGGGACATGGCGGTGGGGTATAAATAAAGATTATTATTGTTATTATTATTGTTGTTGTTGTTATTGTTATTATTATTATTATTATTATTATTATTATTATTATATTATACAAAAACACAGTATGTCACAGCAAATGAGATTTATATACTAGATTTCATATCACAAAATCACAAGTCAAACACTTCTCAAGCATCTAGGACTATATGATGTATTTTCGAATCATATGTGCAGATCCAAGTAAAGTGGCATTTTGCAGTTGACAGATTGTGATTTTGTCAATGTTTATTGTTTCCAAATGCCAGCTGAGGTCTTTTGGCACTAGGTGACCACTGGGACACCTGTACTGGTTTGTGCCAGAGCCTTTGCAGATGATGATGGTGATGATGATTATTATTATTTGAAACGCAACAAGTAGAGTCCATAGCAGAGAAGACAACAGTATTGGATCACACATTGGACACTTCCCAAGTGTCTAGGACTGTGTGACATATCAGCGAATGATGCGTGCAGATCCCAGTAAGGTGGTCTTCTGCAGCTGGCAGATGGTAATTTTGTCAGTGTCGATTGTGTTTAAATGCAGGCCAAGGTCTTTAGGCACTGCACCCAGTTTACTGATCGCCACTGGGACCACCTTTACTGGCTTGTGCCAGAGTCTTGGCAGTTCGATCTTTAAATCCTCATATCATGTGAGCTTTTTTAGTTGTTTCTCTTCAATACTGCTATCACCTGAGATTGTGACATCGACAATCCATACTTTGTTTTTGTTGTTGTTGTGCTTGTTGTATAATTATGTAATGCAAATGGATTAATAGACTAGAGATCTGTATTTCTCTTTGTATCCCCCAAATGTCAGGGTTCAGACTCTCCAGTCTGACGCAGCAAGCGTGTAGTTTCAAAAATAAACAAGCTTAGGCAGCATTCTTCTAAGAAAGCTTTACTAAAGCGTCTATACACATAGAGACTACATGATGGAACTAACAAGATGGCGACAGACACACAGTATAAGACAAGCAGACAAAAGTAAAACATCCTGTTCGTCAAGCTGGGTAACTCCCTTTTTCTTCCCTGGGCAAAGGAATTTCTGTTATCTCTGTCTCAAGGTTCTTTCTCTCTCTGCCTCTTAATAACAATTCTAACACTCAGCTGAATCCATCTTTGAAGACCAATACTAATACATTGTAATACATTATAATACTAATACAAACACATTGAAAACATACATACATATGAAATAACTATAACCACTCTGACAATTCCCCCTCTTTTTCAATGTGTTACAATTCTTCTATTATATACATCCATGTGGTTTGTATAATAGTAACTTCTTGACTCTTGACTCTCAACTTCAATATTTACTTATTTTTTACTCTTTAACTTTATTCTTCATTCTTACACATTTGTCTACTATTTTAACTTTTATAATAACTTTATCATATATTTGTTTCTCTTAACTTTTCTTAGCAATCTAATAACATTTTTATTACATACAATCATGTCTTTGTTTGTTTTTATTACATCTTAAACACATATAATATTTCTTCCATATTATTCTGTTTTGCTTCATGATAACTTTTCTACACACAGTAACATTTTTTATTACATAACACATTTCTGCAAACTTATAATGTCTTAGTACATATAATCATGTCTCCAAACAATTCTGCATTTCTTTTATATATTATCTCTATATCATTACTGCTATTCATTTCATAATGTCTCTTTGTGATTTTATAATCTCTTCAATATACACAATTATTCTTTTTCATTATTTCTTATTGCATATCATTCTCTTAATACACATCATTCTTTAAGTACAATATTTATTTGTTTTCTCAATATATCATAGCTACTTAATATATCATATCTTTAATATAACTATTATTTTTCGTTACCTCAATATTTTAATAACCATTACCTTTAATAATCATTTCATAATAATTGTAACCTTTTACACTCTATAACTTTACACCACATGATATGACTTCTTAGTCTTAATATAACAATATAGGGGAAATAAATGCATCATAAAAATCTTAGCAATACACATAGCAAAACTATAAAGAACATAAAACACATTGCATTTTTGCAAAGGCAACTACGCTTTTTTAGTTGAACACAGTTTCAAACATCTTGCATTATTACATTTTTGACAATCTAAACCAATTCATAACAAACTCATTTCATTTCAAAACGTTCCGGTATTTGCTGGTTCTAGAAATCACTATCATCCCAGCTATAATCTTTCCCTACTGCAACTGTATCTACGCCCCCAGTGGCTGAATTATGGTACTGTATGTATTTCACTGCATCTCTCTCATTCATGACACTAACTTGCTTTGTAACTATTGGCTCTTCAGGTTTCTGTTTAACTTGCAAACTCTTTCTTTCAGGTGTTTTTGTCATTTCTCCTCTACTTTTTGGTGATTCTGTTTCTGACTTGTATGTGGCTTCTCTTTCCTTTGAATGTGTACCTCTTTCTGCCAACTCCTGCACCTTCTGCATCATTTCTGCATATTGTTTAGCTATTTTCTCACTCTTTGTCTGTGTGTGTGTTCCTGACTCATGTCTCTTTTTCACTTCTGTGTCTGTGGCAACACTCCTTTCCTTTCTACGTGTATCTGGCTCAATCTTTACCTCTTGTTTCTGCTTCTGCTCAACCTCTGTATCTGGTGGTGCAACTCTTCTCTCCTCTTTCTTTGTGGGTAAACCATGTAAATTCTCTTTGTTAGTGTGTATGTCTTTCCAGTCTCTCAATCTTTGAAAATATGCCACTCTAGCTAACTTGACTGTTTGTGGTGAACTCAAAAATTTTAGATAATTCTTATAATAGCCTATGAAAAACATCTCACGATAACGGTTGCGTTTGTTTCTCTCATTCACAGATAATAACACATTTGCACAGTGTCCAAAGATTCTCATGTGTCTGAAACTTGGTGCATAGCCATACAACTTACGAAAAGGAATATCATCCAACACCTGATCCCATAAACGATTCATTATATAATTAGCTGTGTGAATTGCTTCTGGCCAGTAAACATTCTCAATTTTCGAGTCTTTGAAAATACATGTTTTTATTTCATTTATATATTCCATTCTTTTATCTGCAATCCCTTCCTCATTCTTAAACTGACTTATTTCAATGACTTCAATCCCTTCTGACTGTACAAACTGTTTTAGCTCATCTTTACACACTTCAGCTCCTTTATCAATATACAGCGTCTCTAGTTGTACATCGAAAACATTCTCAACCATTTTTAACCAATTTCCGAGCTTCTCAGTGGCCTCTGACAAATCTTTCAAGAAATATACAAAAGAAAATTTAGATAATCTCTCCACTATCAACATAGTAAATCTAGAATTTCCACCACTTTGTTGATAAGGTCCTGCAATGCTAATGTGTCCTATTTGGAAAAGTCTCTCAGCTCTAATTTTGGATTTTTTGTAACACTTAATTGGTTGTCTTTTTACCTCACTGCAGATTGCACATTTTAAATCAAAATAACATTTTTTAAGCTCATATTCTGGACACAAATTTAAAGTTTTCTTCAAGACTTCCATATCAGCATGCCCCATAATTCTATGAAGTAAATGTATGCACCTGTCATGTTGAATCTCATTTTTAACACATTGCACTTGTACATTCTCATTGCTCTCTGTCTGATTCAATTTCTCAAACATTAAGTACATTTTATCTTTCTTCACACCCTTGGCAATCAAGACACCCTTGGTGTCAAAAATATAACAATAAATTCCCTTGAACTTTACTTGATAATTATGTTCAGTCAAAGTTGCTACACTTAACAGATTAGTTCTCATTTCTGGTACATACAATATTTTCTCCCAACAAACATTAAGACAAGGGATATAACAAGTACCAAACTTTTCAAACATGAGATAAGACCCATCAGCCATTGTTACCATACTCCCCTGGGTATATTGGGTGCAATTAAAGTTACGTAGAGAATTCGAAATATGATGTGTCGCACCCGAATCTAGAACCCATCTGTCTCTTTTGATGCCATCCAGTTCTCCTACAGCAGCAACCATGATCCTTGCTTCTTCGGCTTGACTTGAGCTATTTCTCCCATAATAGCCCCCTCTGCTTCCGCGACCTCTGGAATCACGAGCACGACTGCTTCTGGGTTGATCTCTTCTCTCAACACAATTACGTGCCAGATGTCCAATTTTATTGCAGTTGAAACATCTCCGGTCAGTTGTAACAGACCTGACTGATGGCTGTGCTTCATCGGCTGTGTTTATTGACTCCCCCACGCAAAGACTTTGTTCTCTCTCATAACGTCGCCGCTCATCTTCTTGCAAAATTCGACTGCACACCAATTCTACTGTTAAATCTTGTGCTCTTACTGATTGTAATGAATGAAATAGAAAGTCCCACTCAGAGTTTAATGATGTCAAAAGAATGTAAGCTCTTGATTCATTGCTCAGCTCCACTCCCCGGGAACTGCATCCCATAAACAATTCTTTCATCAGCTTGAGATGTGTACGAATGTCTCCTCCTGATTTAAGCTTAGCTCTGTAAAGCCGCTTTGTCCAAATTAATTTTGCCACAACACTGTCAGTAACATGTATTTCCTTTAAAGTATCCCAGATCTCCTTTGCAGTTTGTAAATTCCTTATGTGTAAAAGTTGACCACCACTCAGGCACAATACAATAGTAGAAATAGCTTTACGATTCTTCTCAGGATCTGCTTCAGTCCCAGTTAAACAATTTTGTAATCCTTCTCTTGCCAACAAATGCTGCATGTATATGGACCACTCATTGTAATTGTCATCATTCAGTTTGTCAAAACTTACTGTAGGATGATTGATAGACGTAGCCATGTTTTAACCCTCGGTCCCCGAGTTTAAGCCCAGCTGTAAGAAAAACAGCTTCTGGCAGTTTTATGGCTTGGCAGATTCCAACATCAATCACCTCCTTAATCACTCAATTGGCCCAGCGCGCCCCGCTGCGTATCTTCTTTCAAAACTCAGCCACGTTACTCACCGCAGCAATCTTTGTCATCAACTCACACTGAATAGCCACGGCAAAATTCTCTCTTTTTGCTCTGTCAGGCTGTTTCAGTTCCCATGCTCCGTCAGCCTCTTCTGTCAACTGGGTTGCAATTCAGGGCTCCGGCAGCATGCTTACAGGTCTGCTCCTTGGTACTCTTATCATCCGTAAATCAGGTCATCAGGGCGTAATTCTGGGCATAATTCCGGGCCCATAACCAATGTCAGGGTTCAGACTCTCCAGTCTGACGCAGCAAGCGTGTAGTTTCAAAAATAAACAAGCTTAGGCAGCATTCTTCTAAGAAAGCTTTACTAAAGCGTCTATACACATAGAGACTACATGATGGAACTAACAAGATGGCGACAGACACACAGTATAAGACAAGCAGACAAAAGTAAAACATCCTGTTCGTCAAGCTGGGTAACTCCCTTTTTCTTCCCTGGGCAAAGGAATTTCTGTTATCTCTGTCTCAAGGTTCTTTCTCTCTCTGCCTCTTAATAACAATTCTAACACTCAGCTGAATCCATCTTTGAAGACCAATACTAATACATTGTAATACATTATAATACTAATACAAACACATTGAAAACATACATACATATGAAATAACTATAACCACTCTGACACCAAATCCATTGCATGTCCATGAGCAAATCTCTTTCTGTCATTCTAATCTACAATATGGGGTTCTTGTGAAGATGATGTAATACATGTCAGCCACTTAAGTATACTGGAAGAATAGTGTGAAAAGCATGGGTATCTCACCAAAGTGTAAATTCTTCTATGGGTGTCTTGAGAACTGAAAAACATATTGGAGAATGGAAGGAAAGAACATCTGAGGACAGGAGAAGAAAAAGTTAAAATAGGCAGCACAAAAGAGTAACCAACGGTGCAATGAATATTTCAAAAGTTCCTGTTTAAAAATTATGTTATTACAATGCTTGAGGCATTAAATTTGCCAAGCTGACTATTATGGGAAATCGGTGCAGTTTAAGTACTCTGTAATCATAGAGAATTCATGGAAATTTAAGAGAAGTTATATATTATATATTAGATTCAGACAACTCCCCCCCTCCAACCCCATTTACAGCTCCTAGAAATGGAAAGAAATGTGCAAGGCAAGTTGTCAATGTAGTCTTGTGTTCATTTGCTTCTTGACTCTACCAGACACATGTTTTCCAATAGTTTACATATGAAAATAGGGGAAAACACTCATATTTTAAATGTCTTCTATTCCTATACCAACAATCACATTTACTGTGCAGCAAACTTTCCTGCATCAGTGCTTGGGGAATGAGTTGTATTTATCCTCTGTTTCTGCCTTTCTAATTTATTTTCAATTGAGAAAATGTAATCTCAGGGGTTGATCTGGTTATACTGAATTGCATAGGTAGGGATGGATAAATGTCAGCTTTAGTTTCTATTATTCCTTTTTAAAAGAAATCTCAAGAGAGATTTTAAATGAAGTAGACTCAGTTAACTAGAACTCAAGCAATCAGAACTCTCAAGCAACTGGCAATGAATTTGAAGAAACAATAATTTAAATAAAATTATCATACATGTATAATACAGTAAAGTTTTGCTATATTGTTTGTCTTTATTTGTTTTTAATTACTATATTTCAATATTAATATTAATAAAATATTAATATTTATTTATTGCTTTTAACGATATATTTTAGTATTTATGTTTAATTCTATTTTAATGTTTTTATGCATTAGGTTTTAATTTCCAAATTGCTACTGGTGTTATTGTTAGCTGTCTTGAGACTCCTTTGGTAGAGAAAAATCAAGATATATTATAAGAAGAATAAATATGGAGTTTATGGTATAACATAGTATGGGATATAGTATTAGTTAGTAGGCTTGTTTGATAAAAAAAATGGTTCAAAACTCATTTCGGATGTACAGGGCGCTGGTGGTTCGATTCTAAAGTCAATTCCGATTTTCACAGAAAAAAATGTTCAAAACTTTTCAAAATTTCTGAGACTTCTGAATCTTTAATTAATGGTTTGAAAGTGTTATTTCCTTTTTCATTGTGTGGTATTTACTTTGAAAGTAGTTGTTTTACTCCAGAAAGGGGGGGGGGAGCAAAAGGAGGAAATTCATCCACTGGGTTTTAAAATGCTTTCCTGGCTCACAAGGGGAGACGAGAGGGAGGGAAGTCATCCACTGGGTTTTAAATCGCTTTCCAGGCTCACGAGGGGAGAAGAGAGGGAGGAAAGTCATCCACTGGGTTTTAAAACGCTTTCCAGGCTCACGAGGGGAGATGAGAGGGAGGAAAGTCATCCACTGGGTTTTAAAACACTTCCCAGGCTTAAGCCGAGGCCATGGACCAGAAATGCTGAATCATTTCCGACTCACTTACTGCTTCATAACAGAAATCGCAGGAAAAGCTTCGGAACGTCAAAAAGACTTCCAGTTTCCTAAAAAAATGTTGAAATTGCTTCAAAAAGCAAATTTTTCCAAATTTATTCCGAATTATGAAGATTCCAACTAAACCTAACCATGCCTATTAGTTAGGCCATTAGTATAAACACAGAGAACAAGGAAGACTGTCACTTAGGCATTCTAACTCGGGGTTAGTTGCTATCAACAGTGCTATGGATTTTGAAGAGGTATAAATAGAGAGTGAAAGGATAAAACATGCAAAGAGGAAGGCTCATTAGGCAAACCCTTGTCTGTACTACCTTCCATCTGGAAATGTATGTCCTCATTGTGATAGACCATACAGATCCAAGATAATGTAGCATATAAGATGACCCCGAACTTTTCAAGATAAAATACAGAGTTAGGTATATACTTGCCGTATAAGACTACCCCTCTTCCAATGCTATGCCCATCTAGTCATAAGAAATCCCAAGTGTAAACCCTGTCAATGCGGGGCAAGGGAGGGATGGGGGAGGGAGGGCACAGGTGTCATGTATCATGTTCTGCAGTTGATGGTGGCTGGTGGTAGGCCTAGCAGTTACTGATGGAAGGGTTAATGTAAGTCTTAGTTCTAAAGGGTTGAGTAATCTGTAAGCAAGAGTTCATGGGTGAAAGCAATTAAGGGTGGAGGTATGCAAGAGATAGGTTGCAGCTGGGTGTTTCTGGATATAATGAGCTAGCCTTGGGACTGATCTTGGGGAGAAAAGTATTTGGTGGTAGATGCTGCTGGTTTTCCCCCAGGATTTTCGGTATCCTGACCTGACTCCTGTTCTCTTGGAACCCTGGAACCTTGAATCTCTGGACTTGCTCATTGAACTCTTGGCATTTGACCACTGGACTGGACCTTTGGACTACAGTGTTGTCTTGAACCTGCAACAGTGTTTGCTGTCAGTTTTTGTTTTATATTCTGTGGCTGAGTGCTATGTTTTATATTTTGGACTATTAAAACAGCCAGAAAGTGCTGTTTTAATTAAATTGTTTAGCAAAACCTGGGAGTTTGTTTGCTTCATTTCTACCTGAATAAACCAGAGCCCTGGCATCATTACAGAAGGGAGTAGGAGCAGTGGTCCACATTGCCATTGAGGCTGTCCCTGCTGCCCCTGCTGCTCTACTTTCAAGGCATCCTCTGCCCCTCACCACTCTCTCCCTCCGAAGGCCACTGGGTTGCCTGGGCCTAAGGAAGCAACTCCAGACTATCACTTCCATCAGACTCAGGCAGCGGCATGCTTTGGACTACGACTCCCAGCAGACCCAGGCGGCAGCATGCCTTGGATGTGCCCTCTGAGGTATTCTTGGAATTGGGAACTATGACTCTCAGAATGCCTCAGAGGGCACATCCAAGGCATGCTGCCGCCTGGGTCAGTTGGGAATCATAGTCCAGAGGCGGTTCCTTGGTCCTAGGTATCTGCCACATGGCCTTACACAAGCAGGCCCTGCCCTGGGACAAGATGCGCACCTAACAGAGCAGGAGGTCCTGCTGTAGACCTCTGGCACAAGAGTACCCGACATCTTAAGCATCGTCTGTGGCTTTTGGTGGGGCTTCCTCTTCCACCAGGTGCAGGACAGGGCCTGGTTGCTCCATCTGCCACCCAGACTTACCTGAGCAGGCCCTGTTCTGCATGGGGACTGGGGTGAGCCATGCGCCCAGCAAAAGAGGAGGCCCTGTCAAAGGCCGCAGACTCTTGCACCAACCCTATCTCTCGTGAGGCTTGAGGCTCTCTTGCAAGGGGTAGTGCTAGTGCAGGAAGCTTTTTTTGGGGGGGGGGGGTCTCCTTCCCATCAGGTGTGCAGCTTGACCCAGGCCCAGCGCAGAGCCAGGATTGCTTGCAACACCTCATCTGCCAGGTGCATGGCTTGCCAAAATGGAGAGACTGATGGAGAGTGGGAGAGAGTGGCAGGAGAGCAGCCCTGCTGCCATCACAGTGGCACAAGGAGTGAGAGGGGGGCAGATGGAGAAAGAGAGAGGACATAGGAAACAAATGAACTTCTGTACAAAAATTCAGGGGTGGGTGTTTTAATTTGTTTGTGTTTGATGGGGGTGGCTCTGGGGGCTGTAAACCAGGTTGTAAGTACAGATTCAACAAAACACTTAGGACTTATGGTCCTCTTATGATTTTTTGCACAGCTCTACTAAAGACCTTGTATAACTATAACTCCCATGATTCCATAGCAATTTAAGTGACGTGAAGCTGCATAAATTCCACTATGTATATTCACCCTGAGACTCAGCCTGACCACCTGCAGAAGTGGCAATTCACATTTTAGTTACTGGTGATCAAGTGACTCCCCCCGCCTTCTTTAAACCATTCCTGGTCAATGGGGGGGGGGGGGGCATGTTGGTAATCCTTGTGGTCCCCATAGAGTCTTAAGACAGAAAACTACTCCCTGAACTACTTTAGGTAGTTGGGATACGCTTATCATAATTTCACTCGTCTTTCAAGGAACATGGGACTCTTCATTGTTTCTGCTACAATGGACTAACACAGCTAGTAGCCACCCTGTGGAAATATCTAATCAGAGTTAGCTGTAACTAACCATGAAGCATTGTTGTTCCCTCAAAGTTCCTCTCAGGGGAATAATCTATCTTTGCCTGCTCTTTTCCTGTGTGTGTTCTCTGCAAAGACACTGCTTTTTATCTAAAGCAATTCAAACAGGGTAGCCTTGCCCCTGGGTCTTCTCTCTGCTTGAAATGGGGAGAACATTACAGTAGTTTTCATTTTCAGACATATTCTTACTGACTATAGTTTTTTCAGACTTATACTTACTGACTATAGTTTTCAGCATCCTTCTTGCATTTAAGAGCAGTACTATACTGCAGGAAATGACTCAATGTGCAAGCAAACAAAAACAAAGAGCTGCAATTGAATAGAAACATGATCTGGAATCCAAAATTATCCTCACCAATCATTCTCTGGAAAAATGCATAAATACTTGACACTTATATTTGCTTGAGGTTAATTGTGCTTATATATTGTTTTCTGAGTCAAGGCTTATACGCTCCAAATTATCGAGAATTTCATTTTATAAAAAATAAGCTTCCAGACCTCAAGGGAACAGAAAACCTGAAAACAAGAACAGAACTTATTGAAATATTCAAGATGCATTGGGAGGGCAGAGGGAATCAAGAACAGAACAATCAATAAGACCAGTGAGAGTTTAAAATAATGATTCCACAATTAATCTGTGATATTAATTTCATGGATGTTTTGATCTGTAAATAAATATTCAGAATTCACCACAGTTCAATGGAGGCCAACAGCAAGAACATGAAAGCTGCCTGCAGTTTTAATAACAATTTTCAGCCATTGTTGAATTAGTAGGAACAAAATCAATCTGGCAAATATCAAAACAAACATGAACAAATGAATTTCATGTCTGTTGAGATAATAACACTATGTAACATGATTTTTGTTCCTGGTTTATAAATGCCATCTCCTAATTGGTTCTATCATTTAAACATGGAAAAAGTTTACTAAACTGCAAAACCTTTGTCTTTGTGGGACATCCTGCAGCACATTTTGCTATAGTTTTTCAATTAATATCTCATTGAGTCTCAACTAATTCAACATAGCTTGTGGCAGCCACAACAATTAAGTTTCTGGAGTATAACATCTACTTTCAAAGTGCATACTACACAATTAAACAGGATGTAACACTTCCAAACCAGGAACAGACAAAAATTCAATTTTTGTTACCCAGGGCCCTTCCAACAGCCCTGTATCCCAGAATATCAAGGCAGAAAATCCCACAATATTTGCTTTGAACTGGGTTATCTGAGTCCACACTCAGATAATGTGGGATTTCCTGCCTTGGTATTCTGGAATATAGGTGTGTGTGGAAGGGCCCATAGTCTAATATGACCTTACTGTCAAAGTGGCGAAATTATGGAATTCCTTCCATCTGTGTGACTCCCACAGAAAAAGTATTTATCTTGAAGGTATTAGCAGTTTCTCCCAAACTTCACATTTTCCTGGTTTTCTTCTCTGACTAACACTCTGGTTGGTGTATTTCTCTGGAGAGTAGGAGGTCCTATCAAGGTGTCATCGCTAGCTTCACTCCCTTGTGAGGCAGGTCTGGTGATATGAAAAGAAAAAGATTGGATCATGGTCACTCCATATGTTTCATGGCTTAGCGAGGATGTCAACTTGGATCTTCCGCATTATGTTCCAGTGCTTTTTAAGCTTTGAACCTCCCGATGTTGTGGACTCCAACAACCAGAATGCCTAATTGTTGACCAAGCTGGCTAGGGCTTCTGGGATATGAAGTCCAAAAGGCCCAGAGGATCAAAGTGTGGGACTAGAATCTAGCATTCTAGTCTCATACTACCCATCACTCCATACCGGTCACTGGTTTTTTCCTGCACTATGCTGTACCTGTATATTAGTAAACCAAGTCTACATTACATATAAGCAGGCTTTTTGCCTCATTCAAAGACAACTTAACCAAGATTGTCTTTGGAGCTTACTAATTGGTTTGCTGTATTAACGTTTTCCCATGTCCATCAACTTCATCTTCTGTCCATATATTCATCCAGAGCTGACCAGGTTTTTACTCATTTTCAGCAGTAATACATGACTAAATCCTAATGAGTCTTCTCAAAATATTTTCTGGAAAGTTTCAAAGCAAGCAAGGTAGGGAAGTAGCTGTATTTCAAATGTTCACTAGGGAGTAGCATTTGCTGTTAATGCATATGGCACGCTGCTGAAAAGGCCTGCAGTAGTGTTTGCTTTCTGCTTGATTTTGGCACCTTGTGTGAAGACTTTGCCATGGCATTCACTCTCCCGATGGGAAGGTAGTAAACCTGGAAGAGTTATTTTTGGGATTATGGCTCTCAGAGTCTCCCACCATCTCTCTGCATCAAAATTTTGACATTTCTTCCTTTTTGAGTTGAGTTGAGTTTGAGGTTTAAACACTGAAATATGGAAGAAAATGAAAGCAAGTCTCGCTCTGATATGGGCACATATGCGGGTCAAAACCATGCAACTATTCAAGATCCAAGAGATTCACTGTGTATTTAATGGTCTTCTGAGGACGACTCTTCCTATTGTAAATTTCATTTTACAATTTTACAAGCTGAAAATGCCACTGGAGGTTTTTACAGGATGTGGGAAGGCAATTTCTCCCTTTTTAATATATCCATTGGGGTTACTTTTAGCCAAAGAGGTGTTCTTTTCCAAACCAGGAAGTGAGCTGCATGTTTTCCAAACCAGGAAGTGAGTTTTGTAAAAGGAACTCCTCTACGTAGGGTAAATGTGTTGGAACATGGCAGCATTTGTTGCTGCTGTTCTTGTTTTCTGTTGTTCTGGATGATTTTAGGCAGCTCAGGGCATTTGGTACGTTTTATTATCATCCTTAAGTGGTTTCCTTAAAATTCCATGGCATACCTGAACAAAAAGGTGCTCTTGCCTTTAATTCCTTTCCCCCCAAGCATAAAGGGAAAGGAAGGGAAACAAGCAAGCAAGCAAGTGCATTGGTGAAACAGCACTTCCACTGATCCCCCCTCCACCCAGATTTTACTGTTCTGATTTCACCTCTGTAATGCAAACAATTTAATGATCACTGATCTATAAAAACACTGCACTATGTTGGTGTTGGGATTATAGGGGCAAAACAGTTGTGTAATGTAATTAACCAATGCACAATATAATGTAACCACACTGACCGATATTCACAATATACTGAATATATTTAGAATCTCACTGTAAATAATAATAATAATAATAATAATAATAATAATAATAACTTAATTTATAGACCTCCCTCTCTCCCCAAGGGCACTCAGGAGTACCTGTGTTGTTGGAGTTGTAAGTCAGAAGCAGATAATGGATGGATGTAAAGGAAGAAAGGGGAGGATCTAGATCTTTGTTTAAAGAGTGTGAAATTGGAATGACTCATACCTGGAGTCTGGAGGTTTCCTATGCATTTTTGCTCAAGAGTAAATGTAACTGAAACCAGAAATGTATCTGACTAAACAATGGGTATGATCAAGCTTTGTAAAAATAATTCACCGAGCCAAAAGTACAAAAGTGGAGAAGCAATGTGCTCAAAGGCCCGTAGGACACACCATAGCTATATAAATAAATTAGTAGTAATTTATATTGCTTCAGTACTTTGTGCATTGACAACTTTCTGTCTATAACTCTGAAACAAGCCTCATGTCCCAGGAAGAAGAAAAGAGCCGCATTTATGTTCCAGCAGATGCTCATAAACTTGATCAAAGGCTGTGTTCTGTTCTTTTCCCTGAAAAGGGATAGAATGGATACATGAAGTGTTTGGAGTTTTTCCTTGCTTGTTAATAGGCACATTTATTGCTATGGGGATGGTGTGAAATTTCATAGGGTGTGTTAAATTTCTCCAGGCTCTGTACTCTAATTATGAGTGTGAATTATCATACACAATCTGAACTATCATTTTATAGCATTGGTTTCCACCCCCTCTCATGCTTCTTTTTCATAATTCATGTTCATCCTACACTTCTTACCAACCCCTGAGGCAGTACAGGTTGTCATGTTTTGGGCTGTGAGAGTCAGCGCAGAAACTCTCAAATGGGCTGAAACTGCCTTGTATCAAATCAAACCATTGACTTAACAGGATCAATACTGTCTATAGCAAACCTGGATTGATTGTAGCTCCCAAACCTATATTTCCAATTCCTCAACTCATCTCCATGAACCATTTCTTTGAAATTTCCCTGGTAAATTTGGAAAACCCCATTTGAAGCTAGAATTTGGCTTACAAAGCATGTTGCCTCCATGTTGCTATGTAAAACCACAAAAAACTATTCATAATAAGCAACATATTTGTTCAATATAGTGCTTTTCACAGTTGCTTCTGAAATCTAGTGGTGGAATTTGCTGCCAGATCTGTCTGTCAGAAGAACCTAGGTTGACAAGACCCTGGGATCATCTGACTAGAAATCCAAGGACCTGAAATCCAAGGAGCTTTTACATGCAGAGCATGGGATCTGCTATGATGAGATCTTGCAGGGGTCCTCAAACTAAGGCCTAGGGGCTGGATACGGCCCTCCAAGGTCATTTACCCAGCCCTCACTCAGGGTCAACCTAAATCTGAAACAACTTGAAAGCACACAACAACAATAACCCTATCTCATCAGCCAAAAGCAGGTCCACACTTCCTGTTGAAATACTAATAAGTTTATATTTGTTAAAATTGTTCTTCATTTTATTTATTGTATTGATTTTAAGTGTATTTTGCACTACAAATACAATATGTGCAGCGTGCATAGGAATTTATTCATGGTTTTTTTCACATTATAATCTGGCCCTCCAACAGTTTGAGGGATCATGACCTAGCCCTCTGTTTAAAACGTTTGAGGACCCCTGTGCTACTGAACTGTGGTCCTTAATTTCCAAAGATAGATGTGTAAGCTTTATATGTAAGAGAGCTGCATATGAAAATATTGCAGTGCTCTGTGACATGATGTATTTAGTAGAATGCTACCACTAGCATCAGACTCTGCTCCAGAGAAATTTTTCAGAAAATTATTAAGAGTTCTTGAATGAGAAAATCAGCGGTAATAACAGACTCTTTGTTTATCTCAATATATTTTTCTCTGTGAAGCAAAGCTATGGACAATAGGGTGGCATCTACTACAGACACATGAATCATATACCTGTCCGAACGGATTCTCCCCTATGAACCATCAAGGCTACTAAGATCTTCTGGGGGGGCCCTGCTCTCGGTCCCACCACCTTCACAATCGAGGTTGGTGGGGACGAGGGACAGGGCCTTCTCTGTGGTGGCTCCCCGGCTTTGGAACTCCCTCCCACCAGAGGTTAGATCTGCCCCCTCCCTCCTGACATTCAGGAAATCGCTAAAAACATGGCTCTGGAGGGTGGCATTCGAAGACTGAACCTAGAACCTTCCCTGTGATGACCCACGATGAACTGTGACTATGAATTTGTTTTTGACTACGACTGGAGTGACGATTTGGCATATTGTAATGATGTAATGATGATGTTTTTATTGTACTAAGCTGTACTATTTTAATATGTATTGATCTGTAATTGTTGTTTTATATGAGTGTATTTGTTATGCTCTGTAAACCGACCTGAGTCCCTCATCGAGGTGGAGAAGGCCGGTATATAAATCGTCTAAATAAATAAATAAATAAATATAGGAAGTTGGTGAAAACCTTATTGGCTGCAGCAGAGCACTGGGGCCCCTTCTACATCTAAATAAAATTCCACATTATCTGCTTTGAGCTGGAATATATGGCAGTGTGGGCTCAGATAACCCAGTTCAAAGCAGATATTGTGGGATTTTCTGCCTTGATATTCTGGGTTATATGGCTGTGTGGAAGGACCCTGGGATGGCTAGGCAGTAGCAGGAGAACTTTACAACACCTTGGAGAGCTCCAAGGCTAACAGCTTGATCCAAATATAATCCAATTGAACTGTAATATACATAGTAATATACATGTAATATATATTCTCCAACTTTGTTCCTTTGGGTACTTGCTGCTTCAACTCCCAGAAACCCTAACAATAGTCAATACTGACTGTAACTTCTAGAAACTGGAGTCCAAAATATCCGGAAGAGAATATTGAGAATGACTGCCCTAAACAAGTTCTACATCTTTTCTCACTATATTCCTCCCCCTCCCATTCAATATTCTCATATGTTTAAATAAAAAGAAAATGAAAGAAGTTTCCTTAAAAAGAGATTGAGCACATGAGAAACATCTTTCTGGTCAAATAAGCAGGTCTTCCCAATTCTCCATGGGTTGATCCATTAACTTATGATCCCTTTTAGAGAAATGCTTTTTATTGATTGCCTTTTTTCAAGGCACTCCCTCAAAACCAACAAGACCTGAGAGTACAGAACATTTTGTGAAATGACTCCTCTAGGCTCTTTGGAGATCATTGGGGAGTCCTAAAACTCATCCAGCAAGTTATTTGTGACAGTTTTCTTTAAAAGCTTAAAAACGTGTTGATCAGGGAGCATCCATTGCCCTTGAGACAAAAAAGCGCTCTTCTTTCTGTTTAAATATAGAACAACAAATATAGAAGAGTTGGCTTGGCAGTTTCCTCCTAGAGTGATAACAGCAAGGATCAGCTCCGTTGTGTATTTTTAGTCCTCACACAGAGAGACTTCAAACTTGTCAAGGTGGGAGGATGAAAAAGGTAATCATTCTGTTTTTGGACAAGCCTCACAGGTGGGAATCGATCTTTGCCAGATGACCATGTCTTGCTTGCCAGATAATGTACCTCCAAAGCTCCACAGAGGTCTCAGGGCCAGAGACACTGGTTTAAGAGATAACCCGTAGTGTTTCTAATGCATTTGTGGCATATATGGTACACATTTCTCAGAGTATGAGATAATCTGACATGGCACATAGAGTTATAAATAGAACGATGAGATCTTGCAAAAACCTGCCTGGCAGGCAAGCTTGCTGTATCTTCCTTTCTCCCCCTTTTTCTTTGTCTGAAATGCTTTCTTACTTAGCAAAACTCTTCCTGCTCAAGCCTGCTACTTCTCTGGTCTTTGCAGTGCTGGTAGATTGGATTCCCCCTTCCATTCTGCTCAAATTGTTTTTCAGTCTTGTGTAAAATAATGAATGGGGTGGAAGAAAATAATCATTTCTCTTTCTTGTATTGTGATTAAGACTTTGAGTTGCCCAGTGAAGGTATTGGGCTCAGGATAATTTGCCCCAAAAACAGGGAAATTCCTCACTTCACCCCATTCTTGCACAAGGGAATAAGAAATGTGCAGTGTGTTTAATCTCTGAGATTGAGAGATGTTGTTTGGATCAGTATTTGAACACAGAGAGGCATGGCTTGATTCAGAAAAGCTACTCTTTTATTATGATCCTTAATAGATAACAACAACCAACCCCCAAATATGAGGGGTATGGGTTTCAAAGCAAAAGGGGCATGATTCTCAGACAAAGATGCTCCCCAGTAACCACTGGCTGTGAAACATGGGAAATAATTACTAAGACAGCTTGAAGAATGCTAGATGGGTGGTTTTTTTTTTGGGGGGGGGGGGTGTTGCAGTTTCAGAGAAGACATAACAATGAGAAGGCAGAGATGAATGAATGAATGAATGAATGAATGAATGAATGAATGTTATTGTTATGGTCACAGGCCAAGAGTATGAAGGCAGGAAAGGACTTTGGATTCTTTCCTTCATGAATTGTTTCTGCAGTTAAGAGCTTGGGAAAGCTACTTTTTTCAGCTTGTTGTTAACTTTGACGTATAGCGAAGATCAGTTACTGCTCAGGTCTTGAAGACTGAGGACCATATATTCCTAGATTGAATCTAAAGGTAAAGATAAGGTTTCCCTTTGATTTAAGTCTAGTCATGTCTAACTCGGGGGTGGTACATATCTCCATTTCTAAGCTGAAGAGCTGGCGTTGTCCGTAGACACCTTCAAGTGGCCGGCGTGACTGCATGGAGCAGTGTCACCTTCCCCCTGAGCGGTACCTATTGATCTCACATTTACATGTTTTCAAACTGCTAGGTTAACAGAAGTTGGGGTTCATAGCAGGAGCTCACCCCATGCCCCGGATTCGAACCACTGACCTTTCAGTCAGCAAGTTCAGCAGGTCAGCGGTTTAACTGGCTGCACCACAGGGGGGCTCCAAAGAATGAATCTACCCATCTGCATTTCATTCTTTCTCATTTTCCACTACCCATCACTTCTGGCACCACTCAGTGTGAAACTGATAACTAAAAAAAATCCTGCCCTTATCCTAAATTAATAAATTTCTCTTGCAACTACTTCAAAATATTTTGTCTTCCTTTTTTAAATATCCAAATGCAAGCTTCCATTTCCTAACAAAGTTTTCATTGCTTCCTTCCCATATGCTATTAGATAGCTTGGCCATTTGGATATATTATAATTATTTTTATATCAGTTTTTTTTCACTGTCTGGCTTTTGGGAGCTATAGCCCATAAATTCACCCAACCATCATGGCCACTAGAGGTTTCCTGGAATTGTGGAGTCCCAGAATAAACTTTTTCAAGCTCTGTGAATCTATAGCGAATCAGAGGTCAGATCTTATTAGAACTGTCTACTATAGATATATATTCACTGAAACCTTGACGCGTCTGAAAACACTGTTAGCCCAAGGCAAGCCTAAAGCATGGAAAATTGAATTCCTGCCCAGTGTCAACAATCTGAATTAAGTGAAAAGCAAGATAAAATAGCAATGGAATTTTTTTTTGGATCAATCATGGCAATATTCATATAAGTATGGGCTTGAAAACTCTCTGGGACTTCGATAGAGAAGGCAATCCAAGGTGTAACAGGGAAAAGGAGAATCAATGGAAATCCACCCCCCCCCCACCCCCTGCAGTGGATACACTTAGGTTTTTGCTTGGTTTTTATTTTCTTTGGAAGACGCCTGTGCGTGGGTGTCTTTTAATGTGTGGAGGTCAGTGCACAACTGATCAACACACAGACTTCACAGAGTGAGGTTCCACTGGTGATGTAGTTTAACATAATGACCGTGGCTTCTCAGTCTGTTGCAGCCTTCTTCCGCCTTCGCAGCCGTTGTAACATGTGCCATGTTATTCTCCGCCTGCTCCGCCGTTGAGGTCTTTGGGTCTTCGGACTGTGCTTGGTCTGGAACCTCCCCCGCGGCCACTCCTGGGAGTGCACGACTCCAGTTGTTGTGCCTACAGGTTCATCGGAACGCGCAGGCCCCCTCACCACGACAAGGTGACCGTCCATCGAGGGGGACTGCAGTGGATACAGACTCTTTCACTATTGTATACTGGTCAAGTAGAAGGAGTTCTTCTGTTAAAGAATAGTTGAGCAACTGTCAAGGACTAGAATACTGTGTTGGCATCCTTGGGGACCTTACAGTACTGCCTTGGAACATTTTTTAAACCTCTCTATGTTAAAATGCATCATGGGGCTGTGATGGGCAATTTCTTCATATTTTAGGTCATCTCTTGGCAAACTGTATGCCACTTTCTTTCAAAGAGGAATTGATAGAGGACCTCTTTGTTCTGTCGCGCGCTGGGCCTGTAACAACTGTCTTTTCTATAGGACGTATACTTTAAGCCCAGCGGGAAGACAGGGCGCCTCAAAGAGAGGTTCTCAGGGATTTTTCTGGAGTAATGGTCTTTAGAGTCTTTAATGATACAACAAAGTCTTTATTATGGAACAAACAACAAATCTTCAATTGTTCAAACAACACTTCAAAGCTTTCTTAGTCTGGTCCTCAATGGACTGGTACCTGACTTTAATTAACTATAGTTTCTCTGTAGAAAAAAACCCTATTTAATCTCTCCCAGGCTGTCTACTATCTATGCCACATTGGTGTGGGTCCTACTACTGATTCCAAATCATAGAATCATAGAACCATAGAATCAAAGAGTTGGAAGAGACCTCATGGGCCATCCAGTCCAACCCCCTGCCCAGAAGCAGGAATATTGCATTCAAATCACCCCTGACAGATGGCCATCCAGCCTCTGTTTAAAAGCTTCCAAAGAAGGAGCCTCCACCACACTCTGGGGCAGAGAGTTCCACTGCTGGATGGCTCTCACAGTCAGGAAGTTCTTCCTCATGTTCAGATGGAATCTCCTCTCTTGTAGTTTGAAGCCATTGTTCCGTGTCCTAGTCTCCAGGGAAGCAGAAAACAAGCTTGCTCCCTCCTCCCTGTAGCTTCCTCTCACATATTTATACATGGCTATCATATCCCCTCTCAGCCTTCTCTTCTTCAGGCTAAACATGCCCAGCTCCTCAAGCCGCTCCTCATAGGGCTTGTTCTCCAGACCCTTGATCATTTTAGTCGCTCTCCTCTGGACACATTCCAGCTTGTCAATATCTCTCTTGAATTGTGGTGCCCAGAACTGGACACAATATTCCAGATATGGTCTAACCAAAACAGAATAGAGGGGTAGCATTACTTCCCTAGATCTACACACTATGTTCCTATTGATGCAGGCCAAAATCCCATTGGCTTTTTTTGCCGCCACATCACATTGTTGGCTCATGTTTAACTTGTTGTTCACTAGGACTCCAAGATCTTTTTCACACGTACTGCTCTCAAGCCAGGCATCCCCCATTCTGTATCTTTGCATTTCGTTTTTCCTGCCAAAGTGGAGTATCTTGCATTTGTCACTGTTGAACTTCATTTTGTTAGTTTTGGCCCATCTCTCTAATCTGTCAAGATCGTTTTGAATCCTGCTCCTGTCCTCTGGACTATTGGCTATCCCTCCCAATTTGGTGTCGTCTGCAAACTTGATGATCCTGCCTTCTATCCCTTCATCTAAGTCATTAATAAAGATGTTGAACAGGACCGGGCCCAGGACGGAACCCTGCGGCACTCCGCTCGTCACTTCTTTCCAAGATGAAGAGGAAGCATTGGTGAGCACCCTCTGGGTTCGTCCATTTAACCAATTCCAGATCCACCTCACCGTAGTTTTGCCTAGCCCACATTGGACTAGTTTCCTTGCCAGAAGGTCATGGGGGACCTTGTTGAAGGCCTTACTGAAATCCAGGTACGCCACATCCATGGCATTCCCCGCATCTACCCAGCTTGTAGCTCTATCGAAAAAAGAGATCAGATTAGTCTGGCATGACTTGTTTTTGATAAATCCATGTTGACTATTAGCGATGACTGCATTTGTTTCTAAGTGTTTGCAGACCACTTCCTTAACAATCTTTTCCAGAATCTTGCCTGGTATTGACGTGAGGCTGACCGGACGGTAGTTGTTTGGGTTATCCTTTTTTCCCTTCTTGAAGATTGGGACCACATTGGCCCTCCTCCAATCTGCTGGAACTTCTCCTGTTCTCCAAGAACTCTCAAAGATGGTTGCCAATGGTTCCGAAATGACTTCCGCTAGTTCCTTCAATACTCTAGGGTGTAGTTGATCTGGCCCTGGGGACTTGAACTCATTTAGAGCAGCCAGGTATTCCCGTACGACTTGTTTCCCAATTTGGATTTGGATGTCCTCAAATCCCTCAAATGCGTCTGGATATCGAGTAGACCTACCAGCCGAGGCTTGTAGATATTTCAGATGGAGTTCCGTGGATCTGTAGTGCTGTCCTCCCTCAGAGAATTCTTTTAAAACCTCAGGGTTGTTTTCCCTCTGATTGCTGTGAGGCTGAGAGGCTGTGAGCTCTCAGCCAGAGCCTTGGGATCTTTTCCCTGGAATTTCTGTTTCTGTTTCCCCCGATGTTCTTGAGAAAAGAAGCTTTTCTACGGGACGAGCTGGTCTAATCCTATAGTTTAGCTTCCTTATGTGAGACTGCCCCAAAAATGGCTCCTTTCCCTCCCAAAGCCCTGAACAAGGAGTGGAACCAAAGCTTAATTATGATGGACAGGAGGCCTGCCCTATGACTGCAAACAGATAACAGAAAGAAAATAAAGTTGGAGCTCCTGGTACAGCCGTACCAGCACATCTTAATACCCCACTTTAACGATTTTGTCCAGAGCGGTTCATAGCATACTCAATGGCAAAATTTAATTCGATGTTTATACTTCATGTTTAAATGTCCTATTATCTTATGGAGAATTTGTCCTATTGTATTTTATGCTTAGCCATATGTTGTTTGATTTATGATTTGGTTTATGTATGTAAGGCATTGGAATTTGCCATTATTTTTGTAAACCGCTTTGAGTCCCCTAGGGGTGAGAAAAGCTGTATATAAATACTGCAAATAAATAAATAAATTCCTCACATATAACATCCTATATCAAATCAATATAGCAATAGAATTAAAACCATTAAAACAAAACAAAACAAAACATATCTGGGATTGGGGGGGAGGGGGGTTGAGGGGACTCCGCAATGTGATGCAAGATTTTTAATTCTAAGCAATCCCAGACTGCAGTCCAGAGTACCAAAGTCTTGGGAAAGTAAGCCTGTTTCTAAAGGCAGTGTTTACAAGACTAAAGGTCACCATTCATGGTCAAGAAAGAGATGAATGGTACAGAGATGGGCATTTAAAATGCCGAGTGCAAAAAAGTGAATGGAGTTAATTCTTTGCCTCCAGCTGGGGAAGCCCTTTTCAGTCTCTCAGCTCAGGATGAGTAGCTGAACACTCTGCTGCAAAGGCTTAATGGGAAACATCTCAGAATACTTGCAATGGTTAGCCTGTGCCTGATGGCCTTTACCCCAAGTTATAAATATGTTGCAGCCAAAGAAAAACAAAACTCAGAAACAAAGAATTCACAAAACTCAGAAAAATCAGTGAAGCCAGGTCAAAATTGTAGTTTATTTTTCAGTATAAGATTGTTCTGCTTCCTAAAAGGCAAAACCAGCAAAAATATTAGGCCATAGCTTGGAAATGTTGATTTATTTTAACTGTTGCTCACAGAATTGCCCAGGGAGCAAGGCCACTTCTCAAGCTGGATGCAAAATTCTGAAATATGTAGTAAAATAAATAACATTTTCAGGTTCTACTAGCTGTGCCCTGCCACGCGTTGCTGTGGCCTATAGTAAAACTTATCAAAGTTGAGGTAGATATCTGGACTATTATGTGTGTGCAGCGGCGGGGGGAATGATGGAGCCTGGGGTTGCGTGTGTGTGTGCGGCGGCGGGGGGAGTGATGGAGCGTGGGGTTGCGTGTGTGTGTGCGGCGGCGAGGGAGTGATGGAGCGTGGGGTTGTGTGTGTGTGTGCGGTGGCGGGGGGAGTGATGGAGCATGGGGTTGCGTGTGTGTGTGCAGCGGCGGGGGGAGTGGGGTTGCGTGTGTGTGGTGGCGGAGGGAGTGATGGAGCGTGGGGTTGCGTGTGTGTGTGTGCGGCGGCAGGGGAGTGATGTAGCGTGGAGTTGCGTGTGTGTGTGCGGCGGCAGAAGGAATGATGGAGCCTGGGGTTGCATGTGTGTGTGCGGCGGTGGGGGGAGTGGGGTTGCGTGTGTGTGTGTGCGGCGGCGGGGGAGTGATGGAGCGTGGGGTTGCATGTGTGTGTGCGGCGGCAGGGGGAGTGATGGAGCGTGGGGTTGCGTGTGTGTGTGCGGCGGCGGGGGAGTGAGGTTGCGTGTGTGTGGCGGCGGAGGGAGTGATGGAGCGTGGGGTTGCGTGTGTGTGTGCGGCGGCGGGGGGAGTGATGGAGCGTGGGGTTGCGTGTGTGTGTGCGGCGGCGGGGGGAGTGATGGAGCGTGGGGTTGCGTGTGTGTGTGCGGCGGCGGGGGGAGTGATGGAGCGTGGGGTTGTGTGTGTGCATGCGGCAGGGTGTGTGTGTGTGTGTGTGCGGGAAGCGGCGCGGCGGGGCTTGGAGTGGGCATGGCTTCTGCAGAGGGAACGTTGGCCGGAAGGCTGTGTGCACGCGCCAGGGAACTTGCGGCTGGGCACCAATGCGCATGCTCAGTTGTTTTGCCATTTTGTGAGTGTGTTGTTGTGTTGTTTTTCATTTTGAGTAGATATGTTTGTACCTTGTGGGTTGTGTTATGGGCATGGGAATTTTGGTTAAGTTTCGTTGGGGGGTTTGTGAGTTTTGTTCTTTTGCCGTTTTGTGAGTGTGTTGTTGTGTTGTTTTTCATTTTGAGTAGATATGTTTGTACCTTGTGGGTTGTGTTATGGGCATGGGGATTTTGGTTAAGTTTCGTTGGGGGGGTTGTGGAGTTTTGCTGTCCGGTTGAACCAACCTAACAGATTTATATATATAGATAGTTATGCCAGTTCTAGATTAGAAATTCATTTCTACCATTAGTTTTGTGTCTTCCATTTCTTTGGAAGCATGAATTGGGAAGCCCCCTCTCCATACTAAAATCCACTCAAAAGCCTGCTTTCATGTGCATCCAAACTTTCCTTCTTGTTTTGGAAAGAGAGTGCATATGTGGTGGGGCATACAAGCAGGCTGCATGTGTGCTCTGGGTCTGTCTGCATGTCCCACCACACATGTACTCTTGGAGAGTGTGGCAGGGCATGTGTGCAGGCAGGCCAGGAGCATTTTACTATAGAATAAGAGGCATTTGGCTGTAGGCACTGGCAGGCGCACACACTTTACAGGCCTGCCTGCATCCCCTCCACACACGTACACTCTTTCCTGCCAGTGCCTACAGCCGAGCACCTCTTACTGTAGAATGGAAGCATCAGGTGCCTGGTAAGAAGAACGTATGCTGGGAAGGGGAGCCAGAGGGTGAGAAGCTCCCCCCATAATGGTTCAATTTTTTGGCCCCAAAATGAAAGAACTGAAAGTAACCCTCCCAATTTTGAAAGGCTTACAAAAAACAGATTGGGATCCCCCAAAAAAGTCAGGACACAAAATGTGGCAAGGTTTACCCTGAATGCACATGTCTATTCTAGATATAAAACAGAGTACGATTGTTGGTCTCTCCTGAGTTGGTAGAATTCACTATAGCACATGAGTTTAGAGATGAAAATTGATTCTTTTGGATGTTGATATCCTTTGTTATTTATTAAGCTTCTGGCAAGCAGAAAATGTAAGATGCCAGTGAGAAAGTGGCCACAATAATTTCTGTCTTCCACTTTTCTTTTTGTATGACTTTTTTGTCTTATAAGAATTAAAATGATTTTAAACAAAAGCAATTTGGTATCTGGGACCAATCCAGTTCCCTACCTCTTTCTTAAATGTGAATGCACATTCTCTCAATCTTTATCAACAGACATGTTATTGGCTGTTGTAATGTGGAGTGATCTCCATTCAGGGTTACAGCCACTTCTTTCTTCTGCATCATGTTTTTGATCCCTTTGCATCCCGTAGGTAGTCCACATTCCTTTATCATTGCATGTGCTCAATGACTTGCTTTGAGACCCTCCCTTTGTGTGTTTTTTAAAAATTTCCAAAATATTTTGTTGCAATCCTTCAAAGCATAGGGTTCCATAAAGCCTGGAGATACTTTCTCATCTGCAAGGAATGGAAGAGCTGCATAACCAACATCAGATATTAAGGGGATGCTATTTCTCTCACTGATTACTCACTTCCAGACACAGAATCGAAGGCGAGTCACCATGGCTCAGGATGTAGAAAAGAAAAAGCTCTCTTCTAATGGGAGACTTGCCTAGTTATATATATATATATAAAGTAGGTAATCACGCAGGCCATTTCAAATCTTTCTTGAGGAGAAGAGTAATTGGGTTACAGATGTAGCAGCAACCAGAGCTTCCAAACTCCCCCATCTTTCACTTTGCTCTTGATTAATGAACTAAAACCCTGGCAGTTTCATTTTCGGGAGGAAAAAGTTCTCTTGGGAACTTTCAGACAGTCCAATTTAGGGAAATAGTATGTAGCAGTTTTATGTACAGAAGAGAAGAAAGATATCAAAACAGATGGCTTGGAATGTATCCTAAGTCCAGGTTGAACACGATTGGGGTGGCTTCTAAAAACAGGGTCAAGGCCAGAGGCAAGGAACATCAATCTCTTGAGACTCAATCTATCTGTCTTGGATCATCTCTCTTTTCCAATAAAACCATAACATGATGGTTTCCCATCACTTGAACAGTTTAATAATAATAATAATAATAATAATAATAATAATAATAATAATACTTTATTTATACCCCACCACCATCTCCCCAGGTGGACTTGGGGAGGCTTACATGTGGCCAAGCCCAACAATGACAACAAAGCAAATATACAACATAAAAGAATACATCAATAAAATAATAATAATAATAATAATAATAATAATAATAATAATAATCATAACAAAAAGAGTGCAAAATAGGCACACAATACAATATAAAATCACAATAATTGATCATGATAGGCAGGGCCAGTTGCAAAGATTAAAATGTTTAAAAACTCTAGGTGAAATAAGTAATGTAGTGTATCTAGAAGGAGGTTCAAGTGGGATGAAACAATGGGGTTTAATTGCACTAAAGGGTGAGATAAAGTGCGTCCAAGGGCATTTTATGCTGGGTTTGGTCAAGGTCAGGGATTATTGTTCACTCATTGAAGACACATCGGAACAGCCAGGTTTTTAGGCTCTTCCTGAAGACTGCCAGGGTGGGCGCTTGCCTAATTTCTCTGGGGAGCAAATTCCAGAGCCAAAGGGCCACCACAGAGAAGGCTCTCCCTCGTCCCCACAAGTCGCACTTGTGACAGGGGTGGGAGCGACAGGGGCGGGAGCAAAATGTCAGTGATAACAGTTTCACCTGCTGAAATTTGCTCTTCTACATACTTTATGTCACCTGGGAACTCTAACACATACACTTGTGAACTAATATAGAGTGGGGAAAATATCCCCACTTGTCTCATTTGTGGAAGGTGAATTCTGCACTGTATTAATGAAAGGGAATCTGGTTGGATGCCATTCTTTATATCAATGGTTTGGAAAGTGTAGGATTCAACCATGTAAACATCAATCTAGCACTTGATCCCATAAACAGTGCTGAATCCATGTATGTAACTAACTGTTTCCTTGGTCCCACTTGTGCTCCTGTAAATCCATCCTGTAGCCCCTACACAGCAGTGGGAGCAGTGGAAACAGCAGCAGGCAAAGGAATGACACTGTAGATCTCATCCATTTCGCAGCACCTTGTCTCTTCTGCTGAGTCTAGCTGCCCATTTCATTTTCCCTCCTTCCAACATACCTAGAAGAATGACACTTCACTCCAGCCAATATTCTTTGTTTTCATTCTTTGCCTTCTGTTCTCATCCTTGAATATGAAAACACCCCAGTGTACATTTTAATTAGTGCAGAGTTGAAAATTATTTGTCATGAATTTGACAGAACTAGAAGTGCGTGAAAATGGGACCTGGCAAGGCAGGTGTGAAATTTTGACACAGAGATACAGACTGAACATTATATTTGGGAACAGCAGCATGCAATGATAATGGAACTCTCAGAGCTTGGTAAAAATGCTGTATGAACTACGGGTCCCAAAATGTCCCAGTGGTCATGAGTGGAGGATTCTGAAAGTTTAGTTCAAAATATAAAGTTGGCTAATCTCTGAGAGTTGCTCTCAATGGTTGCAGGATTGTCACCTTCCTTTGATATCCAGGGTGCATCTACACTATAGAATTAATGCAGTTTGACATCACTTCAGCTGCCATGGCTCAATGCTATGTAATCTTGAGAGTTGTACTTTGCTTAGATACCACTCTTCTTTGGCAGAGAGACCTTGTAAAACTTCACACACACACACACACACACACCCCAGTTGATAACATTGAGCCATGGCAGTTAAAGTAGTGTGAAACTGCATTAATTCTACAGTTCAAATGCACCCCCAAATGCTTGGGACAGCTATCATCTAGAACAGGCATAGGCAAACTTCAGCCCCACAGGTGTTTTGGACTTTAACTCCCACAATTCCTAACAACCGGTAGGCTGTTAGGTATTGTGGGAGTTGAAGTCCAAAACACTTGGAAGGCCCAAGTTTGCCCATGCCTGATCTAGAGACTTGTCTCAAAAAATAGGCTGGGAAATGGGGACAATACAAAATATGTTTTTTATTGTGCGGACCTCTTCAAGTTCAATTTTCCAAGTAGGAAAAAGTCCTTCCAAGCAGAAGGACAAGTTCTTGCAGGGTTTCCTTTTTCGAAAAGAGCAAATTGAGGTTCCAAGGGATTAATTTGCAGTGCAACCTCGAGAGTCTGCACAACCTCTTCCCCAGTCTCTGCCACAATCAGCAGGATGGTTTCTGATTAGCTCAGCGCTCTTATTTTTCCTGCTTCAGTCTTGCAAATCAATCTCTCTCCTTCCCCACCCTGTTCACTTCCATGTCCTTCACACAACTGGATATTGATCTTATGTGAGGTTTGCAGAATTGGAAGGAACCGCCATCATCTTTGTTCTTCTCATTCCCCCTTAAGAGCTAAACTATCAGGAGAAAAACATGTTGAAGGCAAGGCCATAGTAAAATAATCTAATAAGCATACTTAGGAGTAAGTCTGTGTGAAATAATCTAATAAGCATACTTAGGAGTAAGTCTGTGTGAATATGTGTGGTTGACTGTGTGAGTAGTAAAGCAGCCTTTCCCAATCATATGACCAGATGTGCACTGGCTATGGGTGGGAAGCTCTAGTAGCATCTATAATTTTGGGTTCACTAGTTCATGCAAGTTGATATTTTCCTTTCTGTTCAGAAGTAATTCTTCCAGTTCATAGTAATGAATGAGCATATTTCCATGATTTAGATGGACCGGATTGTGGTGCAGCTGGTTGGAAGTCAGTTGCATTAAAATCACTATTGACCGAGAGGTCATAAGTTCAAAGCCAGCCCGGGTCAGAGTGAGGTTCCAGCCATTTGTCTAGCTTGCTGTCAACCTTTGCAGCCTGAAAAACAGTTGCATCTGTCAAGTAGGAAATTTAGGTACCACTTATGCAGGGAGGCTAATTTAACTAATTTACGACACCATAAAAAACTCTCCAGTAGTGTGCAAAAAGAATGAGGAAGTACTCCATCGGTGTCACAAGTGGATGATGAAGCGGTGGCCGGAATTCAAAAAGCATATCCTCATGAAGCTGGAAAGTTAAATAGCCTCTGTGTTAAATCTTGTGTGTCTATGGCACTGAATGTTTGCCATGTCTGTGTGTATTGTGATCCACCCTCAGTCCCTTGTGGGGTGAGAAGGCTGGGATATAAATACTGTAAATAAATAAATAAATGGTTCCCATGTGATTTTGCTTTTAGGAAAAATAATGTCATACTCTCACACTTGCAAGATAAACACCGATCACCTATTGTTCAGTGATCAAAAGGTCTAACTACATTAGCAATGCATGCATATAAGGAGGAAGACTCCCTTATATAAGGGACTAAAAACCATAATTTCATTTATCCACATCCTACTGAACACATTGTCCACTCTAGCCATTTTCTAGGCCCTCTAGTGTGAACATAGTAGTCATAGGCTAGAAGTCCTTCATTTCAATAAAGTTTGGTATAGTTTTGCATAGCCATGGGAAGTCCAAGAACCTATCCCTCATGAATAGCTGGGTTGTAATGTATTGCTCTAATATTTCAGGAACGTTCCTGATTAATCCTGTGTCATCCCACTTTTTAAGATGCTTTTAAAATGTCTCAGTTTCTCTCTCATCCTCCTACTTCTCCCCTTTAGCTTCATCTATCTTCAATCTCTACAAGCCAAGTGCAAAGTGCAAAAGTTGTTTGCACTTAATTCATTCAGCAGGGGAAGAGGAAGAGTAGGATAAAATCCCACCCTTCCCAGTAGGCAAAGGCAAAAGCAAATGCTGCAGCTACTCCTAGTTTCTTCCTCGTTGATAACCTTTGCCAACTTGAGCACTGCCTGATGTTGTTTAGCTACACGTGTTCCAGATTTCCTCTGTGAAATGTTTAAGGGCATGAAGCAACTTCAAGAAAACATACATATGTGCAAATATGATGAACCTACATCACTCTATATACACCTCTCTGTCATGTAAAATTGAGATTATGTGCTTTGAACTGGATTCTATTGCAGTGTAGATTCATATAAAACTGATAATGTGGATTATTTGATTTGATAATCTGGATTATATAGCAGTGTAGAATGGGCCTCAGAATGCCAGACAAGGATGGAAGGGAGTCCTTAAGATGACAAAACTAGGGTAATATTTCAGTTCTTAACAGAATCCTATATTTAGAAAATGCATATTTGGGCAACACTGAATACATATGCTAATTAATGTATAATACTGTATATGCCTAGCCTGGTCTCCGTATTCCACCTCCACATTAGAGATGTTTGACAGTGAGACAGATTACTGAATCTCATCATTTGGTTGCCTTTAAATAAAGATTGGAAGATCGTCTCAGAAGGGCTTTGGTTGTGTCGTCCTGCATATTGTATTCATTTAAAAAACTGGAAAATGAGATATTAGGTTGATCTAGAATTGACTTTTGCAGTGTGAAAGTCTTCAGTTTTGACATTTTATAGGAAGTCTAGTTTTAAGCACAATGAGTTGCCAAAAAGATTAGTCCAACTTCAATCCAAAGGCCAGAGATACATGTAGCCTCAGAATTGTCTTGAGTTAATTTATAGACAGCAGTAAATTAGTTCAATTGGCCTCATTGACTAGTTTACTTAAGATGGAGAAGAGTATCTCTGGTGTTTTTGCCCTTTGTTTTTGAGATGTTTGTGGATGACATGGCACAGATTGAATCTCCTCCTTCCCAAATTTGCATGTACTACCAGGGCTGGACTCAGTTCAGCTCCCGGTACAACTTTGGTTGAGGATCATCCTCCTGGCACTCTTCTTTTTCATCCAATGAAACATATTCTAGTTAAAGTACAAAACCTTGACTTCTAGTTATGGAGAAGGCATAACTGACTGGGCTAGCAGTTGGTTGACCAGAAGCAAGTGAAGATTGCCCCATAGGTCTATCCTTTTGAGATCACTTTTCCAACTCTAACCATCTATATGTGTAGATTCCTGAGTGTTCTGTGCACTATAATGATTGGGTCTCAGTGGAATCTCCCAACACAGACTGACCTTTTAAAAAATGCACCAGCTGTAAACACAGACACAGAGGCAAACACCTTAGCAAATGATCTTTCACAGATTTCATGGCAGCTGGTGTTCATCAATGTTGCATGTTGTTCTGTATACTAACGTAGGGTAGAAAAGGACACGCTGTGTGAAGAAATAGATGCTATGTGCATCTCATCTTTTCTGCTCCAAGGATTACTCCAGTTTAGTTATTAAGGTAATTCCAGGGTGGGATTCTTTTTCCTCTGGGATGGCATGGAATGAACAAGTTTAGAGACAATTTGGAGATTGTTTCCAGCATACTGCAATGACTAACTTTACACTAGAGTTAAAAATACTCATCAGTCTCAATAAACAGAGCATTTTTACATCTCTTGAGAATAGTTTCCAAAAAATATGCACCTTGCCTGGAGCAATCACACATTTCTGCACACCCAACAATGCACATATTTTAAAACGCATGTGGCTGAAATGTGCAAACATGCTCTAGGCAATGGGAAATGAAGCAAATTCTACAAATGTCATTATAGAAAGAAAACACTAAAGTTCACAAGCTTATGTAAAACATGCAAATGGGATTGGACTGCAAAATATTGCATCTGAAAGGCTTTCTGATGCCTACATTCTTACAGCTCTAATTATGCTGAAAATAATGCAATTAAGAACTTTACCCCATGGCTTTTAGGGCTTCATTTCCATGCATTTTAGAAATGGATCTCCATGGGAGTCCCACGGAGGTAATCACATGACATAAGGGCACTGCCAGTAGGACTCTGTAGGGATCCATTTTCGCAGCACATGGAAACAAAGCCCTAAAGCCACCTTCAGGAGTCAGGTGCTACCCAACTCCTTACTGATTTCAGTAATGGCTTTGGCAAGGTCCCCCAGATCTTCTTATAAATAAACTAGTAAAATGTGGGCTAGACAATATTACTGTTAGGTGGATTTGTGATGTCGAACTCCATTAAATCTACAGTGTACCAATTTATAGACTCCTAGTAAAGTTGTTGCTTTTATTGTTTGGTTGTAGATTATTTGTGGAAGAATCAATAACACATACTGAGGAAAAGCTTATATTTATATTTAGCACCAGTTTCCATTAACCCCAGTCCCTATGCTATCCCTCAATTATCCAAAATTCTACTGTGTCTTAAAATAGGGTTTGGATTTGATGGACACTCAGAAGTTCTATTTTATATAACCAATCAAAATTCAAATTAAAAAAATTATTTTTACAGGTTTTGTTCTGCCTGCCACTGGTACCTGAATGTAAACAAACAAATACATCCCATAGGCAGACTTGTGGTTTATGCCACCCTCTTAGACTCTAGGAAGAGTTTTATTTTTTCTAAAGGCAATTGTAACTCAGAGCAAGTATCACCCTAATTATTTGTGATAGGATCTGCCATGTTTATAAGGCAAGCCTCTGGTACAGAACAATAGTTATTGTTCAGCCTCTTCTTTCCCCCTGCCACATTATATTATTATATTCCCCCCCATATTTTAAGCTCTTTGGCTAGACAGTGAATGAAGAGATTTCATCTTGGTGAGGCAGAGTGAAAGCTATCATCTAGTCTGCCTCAGGGGGTGGATTTCTGCTATCAGAAAAGTCCTTCAAATTATTAGGTTTTTATCATTATTTTTGGAAGGAGGGGGGAGAGCAATGCTTGGATATGTTCTGTATAAATAGTACAGAATCTGCCTTTATTGATCTTATATCTTGGTGTTAATTCATGGCCCATAAAAAATGTAATGTATTCAGTGTTATTTACAAGGATTGTGTGGTTGTACCACCGAACCCTCTGGAAACAGAAGTTTTGTAGAAAACAATAAAACCCATGGCCTCATGGGTCATGTGTTGATCTTGGATCCCACTTTTGTAGTCCTGAAGCCAACCACTATTCCCCAAAGCTCTCCAACCCATTTTAAAGAAATTGTAACATTTTGATGCAAAATTTGCCTGTAGACCACACAAGCAGAAATATGAAAACACCTAAAACTGCCACTCTATCCAGAATCCCCTATTACATTCAAATACCTCTCTTTCCGTCTGTAGTCCCTCTAAAAAGGGATGGGAAGAAATGATGCAAAGTCACTTTATGTTGCCATTTTGAGAGGGACCGCAAAAAGAAAACTGAGTATTTGGGCTAGTTATAGATGTCTCTCATTCCCCCAGAATGGTATAGGCAGAGTGAATTGGCCTCTAGCCCCCATCAGTGTGGATCATAATATCAAATGTCAGAATATATCTTATTAGTAAGGTTTATTTATTTAAAAACTTCCCCAAAAATGAATCCTGGAATGAATGAGGAAAATATGTATCAATTTTGGAAAGTTGCCTTTTAAGAGTACAAGTTCTGGAACCCCAAAGCTTAGAATGGTCACTGGGGATTGTGAGGCCATAGAGTTCTGATTGTCTTGTTTCTTGGAAAGTCAAAGAGTTTCTATTCAAAACAGTAAGTTTCCCAGGCCCTTGAATGTGAGAACATTAGAAGTCACTTTGCAATGAATTAGAGACAATGTGTGGACATTTTTTTTTTTTTTGGCACTGTAGCTTTCAAGATCCCTCAGCTTGTATGGATAAATAGTATTCTCATTTTCCCAACTCTGGAAACACTAACCATTGAACTAACCATCCCAGTGATGTCAATAAACACCGAGGATGTAGAATGATGCCAATAAATAGCAAGGAAATGAAACACAAAAAGAATATTTCTACAGGAAGACCATAGTAGCTCAGGTTCATGTCCCATAATAAAGCTGAAGCCCTATCTTCCTGGATTATAGAGTGATTTTTTTTTTTTTTACTCTGCATGCTTTCCTATGAGTATTTGTGTTCCACCTGTTGCAGATCTGGTATGTAAAGTAAGAATGCACACAAAAGGATTTTCCCTGAAGGGCACACATTTACTTTTGGAAATGTTTGGATTAAATCATGCTTTTCTGACTGCATTTTTATGAGTTATAGAGAAATTCAGAAGTTGCAGCATAGTGCATCGGTGATAGGATGAATAAACAACATCTGAATAATTCCTTCTGTGCAGAAGGCAAAGATTTCTCATTTCATACATCAGTAGAATTTTCTGCAGCACATCTTCAAATCCTCGCCACCATATCCAGTCTTTAATGCTTATTAATAGAAAGAATACAATTTTCCTGTTCTTAAAAAAAAAAAGAAACGTATTTTTTCTGTATATATTTGGAGGCAGTTATGATTAGTTGTTGTTTTTGTTGCATGCCTTTATTGTTTCTGACTTCTGGCAACCCTGAGGCAAACCTATTATGGTATGTTCTTGGCAAGAATTGTTTTAGGATGCTGTAGTTTTTCCCTTTCTCTAAGGATGAGTTTGCCTATGGTCACTCAATGGGTTTTGATGGCCAAAATTTGAACTTTGTTCTCCAAGATTGCCATCATCATTATAGACTATAATTTGTGACCATGTATGTTTGTCTTCCAAGGGCAGAGTCTTGGTGGCAGGTCCATAAGTGACTATAGAAACCTATTCTGAATCCACATGATGTTTCACAATGAGGACAGATGGAAGCGGATCCTGACAAGGATTTGCTTGTCAATATTGCTGTAACCATTTGCATCCACGTACAGGGACATATCCAGAATATATCCCATCCCATCCTGGTTCTGTGAGGGGGCCTCAGAGGATGTATAGTAAATTGGTTCTGTCCAGAAAGAAAGGGAATATTAATATCCATAGAGCCCCCAAAGGGCATATGCACATGTAAAAAGAAGTCCTTAAGATATATGTATGTATATATTATAATCATTAATATATATGTATGCCACCAACAGAATGTATGCCACAGAATGGCCTCTTTGTGATCTGAGTTGCAATACAAACCAATGAAAAAATAAACAAATGAGCAAGATGATCAAACAAAGCTGTCCATCGTCAATGTACTCTTGACACTGAAGCTAATGGAAACATCCTTTAATACAAAGGAAGCTTGATGCATGCACCAAAATAAAAAGAAGATAGAGCAGGGGTACTCAAACTAAGGCCTGGGGGCTGGATACGGCCCTCCAAGGTCATTTACCCAGCCTAAGTCTGAAATGACTTGAAAGCACCCAACAACAACAACAACAACAACAACAACGACAACGACAACAACAACAACAACAATCTTATCTCATTTGATTATGATTTTGGAAATCTTTCAATTTATGCATATTGGGATTTTGCAATTATCCATGCCTGTGTATGTAAAATAGTCAGAAAGGTCTAGACATAAGGGAGTACTTTGTTGCCTGCTCCCATTCTTACTTTTTTTAAATTGATGTGATATTAGGATGTATTTGGACATACTCTGAAACTCTCTTGATCATGAAGACATATTTAAGATATATTTCTTGCCTTGTAAGGACCCCCCCCCCAAAAAAAAAAAGATACATGGGGAGGGGAGAAGCAGCTGATGGTACTTTTGCTGTTATCTAGATGGAAACAGATCTAATTAGGAATAGTTTATATTGCCTTTCCTTTGAAAATGTCTTAAACTCGAGTGAATGGTAAAGTATGTTACACTTATTTTGTACAAAATGCCATCTGCATACAGATCTAGATATGTTTCATTATTTCTGAATGTATATTTTCTAATTATATATGAGATTGTGTGAAATAATTAACATAAAAAGGAAAAAAAAACAATCTTATCTCATCAGCCAGAAGCAGGCCCACACTTCCATTGAAATACTAATAAGTTTATATTTGTTAAAATTGTTCTTCATTTTAATAAATGTATTGTTTTAAAGTGTTTTTGCACTAAGGATAAGATATGTTTAGTGTACATAGGAATTCATTCATGTGTTTTTAAAATTATAATCTGGCCCTCCAACAGTTTGAGGGGCTGTGACCTGGCCCTCTGTTTAAAAAGTTTGAAGACCCCTGAGATAGAGCATTAAAGGGAGTTGATTTATAAGCCTTTAGAGTCCTAATATTTGCAGTCCTTTTAATATCTTTAAGAGAAAAGAGTGTTTGGAGTCTCAGAAATCCACTAAACCTACAATGACAGGTTGATCTTGAAACTCCTATTTCGAAGTCCTTTATAAACATTCCTAAGTGTTGTGTTTTATTTGATTACCAACTGGAGTGAGTCAAAAGTAATGGGAATGGATTCTTTTAACTGAATTCACTAGGCGTACACTTTGGATAGGCTTTTCAGTGTATCTGTGCTTTAAATGCAAAGATCAAACTTCTTTATTGTGATGTGATATGTGTGTGTGTTCTCTAATTCGTTTTTCATTGTTGAATTTCTCAGACCATTTTTTCTCCCAACCCACAATTATAGCAGACACAAGGAAGCAGCTGAATGAGTTGTGTTGTTGTTTTGTTCATTTGTTCAGTTAATTCCGACTCTTTGTGACCTCATGAACCAGCCCACGCCAGAGCTCCCTGTCGGCCGTCACCACCCCCAGCTCCTTCAAGGTCAATCCAGTCACTTCAAGGATGCCATCCATCCATCCTGCCCTTGGTCGCCCCCTCTTCCTTTTTCCTTCCATAATTGTCTTCTCCAAGCTTTCCTTTCTTCTCATTATGTTGCCAAAGTACTTCATCTTTGCCTCTACTATCCTTCTCGCCAATGAGCAGTTGGGCTTTATTTCCTGAAGTATGGACTTCAGGAATAAGTTCTAGATTAAGTCAAATTCTTGCATCTATAGGAGACTGGTGTAGTGAGATGCATTCAAGACAATGAATTTTCAAAGTAGAAGCAACATTTGCCATGTAATTTGTCCTTCTGCTGTGCTGCTGATTATTGAATAAAATAGAATAAAATAAAGCCAGGGTAAGTATGCCACAAGGAGCAGGATTTTAACCATTTGCTTTCCAAGGTGTCTTGATTAATGTTTGCTCACCCTTCTTGTCAGTTGGAAATAGGTTATATTACTTCAGTGGTCTTACTGTTCTTCCAATGATTCATGGCATTGTTCATAGCTTTCTTACTCCCAACTTTATACTCATAATAACCAATCCACCACATTTAGCATTGTACCACAGTATCTCAATACTGGCTTGGAGGGACTTGTGCTTCCTGCCACAGTGTTACCAGTCCTTCCCCAGCTGCCTTTCCTTATGGCAACCAGGCCAAATAAACATATTTGGTTTCAGAAACACTTAATATCCTATTGTCTTTACCAAAGTTGCTTAATCCTTATCCTGAAAATTAAACTGACCGTGGGAGAATCTCGATGTTACAGAATCTTAAAGAAAATTATTTATGAGTATTTTGATTCTTAAATTTCGCCCCCACCCTTCCTGCTTTCTTCTAATATCAATTTGTATGCATGAATTTAATGAGTTTTATATGACTTAAGAGGAGTAACAGTATTTTTGCACTCCCCTAGTAAATAGATGTCATAAAAATATGTGTTGTCCTCTTGCCCACAAAGAAGATCTTAAGAACATCTATAGGTTAAAACACCTCAGATTCTTTTAGCTGATAACAATTGCCGTATTATCTTTATCGTATGTATTTCCAGTTTCTTTGAGAATATTTGTTGGGGGAAGGGGAGGAGCTTTTCAAAAGCCCATGCTTGCCTTGAGGGCGATTGCGTAAGAAAGATGGTGGTATGCCATGCCTCTTACTCCTCCCTGCAGCCAATCAATATGACCTTGGTACAGACCGATCCATGTGTAATATTTAAAAAATGTTTAAAATTAAAAAGAATGGAAATAAAATGCTTGCTCATTTCAAAGAAACTGTAGTTGCTTCTGTTCTGCATGCAAAAATAGACATAGTTCTGTGGTACTTTGAACTTAGAAGGTTCTCCCAGATGTTTCTCTACTTTTAATAAATAATGTTTGGAAAACAACTTTGGACATTGTTTTTGTTATGTGTTCATGTTGATCCCAACTTACTGTGAACCATTCATAGGGTTTTCTTGGGAAGATTTTTTCTGAGAAGGTTTGCCATTCCTATCTTCTGAGATTAAGAGAGTGTGACTTTCCCCAAGGTCCTTCAATGGGTTTTCATGGCTGATCAGAGATTTAAACATTGGCTTTCTAAGTGGACATCACAGAGTGAGAAAAAACAAAGGACTAATTCAGTTTGAAACTGTTCTCTTTGTTGGTATTTTGAGGACCTATTAGATTCTGTCATTGAAAAAGTAGATCATTTAAGTCACTGTTTGATATTAGCCATTGTGATTTGGAGTCCTACTGGGATGGAACAGTTAAAAATAAAAGTGCTGAATGAGAAGAAAAACCCCAGTTGATCAAGTACATCCAGATATTTTTAGAAGACACTCAGCGACATTTTTTAGAAGTCCCTATTGTCCAACAACATCATTTTGAGCTGTTTATTTTTCAAGAGTTACAACAGAAAGTTTATGTGCTGTGTGTATAAATAAAGCTGATCCGTGAGATTTCGGCATATGCCTGCACACTTCATCTGGGAGCAGGTGTTTACGGAAGACCTTCCTGTCGGGGGAATGAACCTTTTCGGCACAGTTTTGGAAGGAACCTGACTGCAGCTGCTGAGACATTCCAGGCATTTCCCTCAGCAGCTGAGATTTTGCTGGCTTCTGCTTCTGTCCTCTCTCACTCAAGGTCCCACTTCCGACCACACAAAGATTTGCTTGGCAGCAGGTAGAATTGCTAAACACACAATATGTCGGATGCTAACTCAACAAAGCCGGGGATGAAAAATGAACTGCCTGATGTTCTCATCTCCCTGCCTCCCTCGGTGTTATGATACCTTTCTTCTGGATCAGGCAATCAAGAACAACTCAGCCAAAAGAGCAGGAGCAGATGTATTATTTTAGAAATGCCTGGGTGGCACTCTTTTAATGCCTCTCTAATGTTTTAGGCTACATATTATTTCTCAGGAACAATTATTGCTCTGATTTTATGCAAGCATAAGAAATAATCATAAAATACACTACAGTAGATCCTCCTTCAGCTGACTTTCAGAGGAAATTAACCATAGGATCACATTGGAGGACCTAGAGATTCCTAGAAAGAAGACATTAATCAAATCTCCAGCAATCAAATCTATAAAAGTTGAACCCACAAATGTGCAGGGCCAACTATACTTAATTCAAGAAAAGACCTTTTTTGTAAACTACATGTTGTTTCAGATTCCACATTAGAATCTGTGTTATTTAAAAATGGAACATGATTTCCACTGACACCATCTCCTTGAGCTACTATTTATCAACTGGACCAGGGCTGATCATTTGGGAGAATAAGGCAGCTGATATAAGTAGTAGATGCTAGTGGAAGAGATGGTAGAGATGGCATGTTTTGTATTCTTTGCCTTCTGGGGATGGTGGAGGATGCTATGTCACCATCTGGCAAGTACCAGGCTCAACTTCCATACATGATTTTGCAGAGGAAGGATAATATTTTGTTCTTTTCCACAAGTAGGAAGCTGACTGAATCAGACCTGAACAATTCCTGGACTGATGAAATTTTTTACAGTTCAGGACTTGTTCTGTAAAATAAAATTGCACATTGTAGTTATGTGCAGAAAGCATTATCTGCACTAGAAACATGTTTCCATGTAGAAATATTGCCTGGAATCCTGTATCACTATTAAGAATGTAGAAGTGTAAGAATAACCTGGCTAAAGATGTTATGGAGATATGGGCTAGTTTAAAAAATAAGATATAGCCTGGAGTTTCTCCCCTAACCACAATAGTTTTACTGGAGAATTTCCCAGAAGATCTGAGAGTTAAAGTTAAGAATAAAAATTAGTGGAAGCAGAAAATGCTCTTTCTTGGAGGGAATGGATACAAAATTTGAAGGGTGAATTTGATAAATTGGAGCAACAAGGTTTTTGAATTGGTTTGTAAGGCAGCAGTTATATAAATGGAAAAAGGACTGATTAGCAAGGACTGCTCTCCCGATTTCTCTCACCCCTCTCCCCCCGAGGGAGGAAGGGCCTGTGGCCTTTGGTAGGGCCCCCCAGGCGCATAGCCCACCATGAGAGGGCGACCAACAGAAAGTTGGGGAGAGGGGGGGCTCTTATGCCAGGTGCAGGATCTGGCACTCTCATGCCAGAGTACTCCTTCCCCTTTATGCCTGTGGCTCTTCCCAGGGTAGGGCCTGCTCGTGTAAGTCCGGGTGACAGAGGGAGAAGAGCCACTCCAAACCCCACAGAGCCTCCTCCACCAGGTATAGTTTAGCTCTTGTAGTTTTTTAAAATAATGAAAGAAAAAAATAACTAATTTCTCATTACTTCATATTAGATATGACCCAAACCCCTTAGGATTTGTTCAAAACATTTTCAATAAGGTTACATGAATTTTGTAAAGACAAACAAAGGAAGTTTGGTTTTTTTTAGTCATGCACACCCCTACTGCACATGTACTATTAAGCTAATTTGGCATGATGTAGGCGAAATGACTAGTTGTGCAAGAGCACAACCTACTATACAGGTGCTTTAGCAAAACCAGAGAAGCTACACTGGTCTAATGTTATACTGCACAATCCCTTTATTGAACATTAGCCTGTTTTTAAAAATATTGATTTAAATATTTTGTTTGTTCTAAATTGTTTGAAATGGTCCTTAATTGTCCCATTAATAGCTACAGTTGTTCCACACCATGGGAAGGATATAGGATATAAAAAAAATAATAAATAAAATTAACTTTATAGTTATATTCAGCTCATTGGTTGGACCATTGATATATCAATGAGAAACAAATTATGATAGGAAATGAAGAAAGGTTTAGGAAAAACAGATCAAGAAAAGCTAAATTGTTTTTAGGCAGAGCTCAGCTGATGTACTTCAGTCTTTTGGCCTTGCGAATGTGTATGTATGTGTGTTAGAGAGAAAGAGATGAACTTATAAATCCCACTCGTATTCAGCTATATAATAGGATCCTCTGTAAAACGGAAAGTATTATATCTAGCAAGCTCAAGTCATGGCAAACTGATTTTACTGTTTTTTGAGATAAATCATTTGAAACATCCAAGGTATTTTTTTCTTCATTCCCTCGCCACTCCACCACCAGGAGAAAAAAACACAAACACACGTGCCTGTCATTGTACAAAAGTCCCTGTAGTCACCTATTCTCTTCCCCTGAAAGTGTTGCCTTTTCTCTACTTAAGCTCTTTCCCATTTCAGTTCTTTAGGTATATCTTGTTTTTCCTGTCATCAGTTGAAATGAGATGCATGGCTTTGTCTCTCCTTAATTTGTTTGGTACAAGCAGTTCACATGCCTGTCAGAGGAGAATTGTGACTTTTGGTGACCATGCTTATTAAGAGAGATGTAATTTATGCCACAGAAGCTCAGGAGATCAGAGCTTGGAAAAGTTACTTTGGAGTGACAGCTTCTAGCCATTTGTGGAGTTGTCATCTAAAAAATGAAGGTTTCCAAACTCCGTGGTTGTTTTTGTACCTATTTGCCAAAATGACTGTCAACTAAATTGAAATGTTTTGTGGATAGATATAAGCATGTTGTTTATGTTAGTTTATATGCGTACAATCTGAGAAAATGATTCCCATTCTTATGTGTTGCACATTAAAGAATAATTAAATTGATATTTAATAACCATTTCCTTTTTATACAAAGAATACTGGGCTAGTGTTCTGTGAAGGACATGGTCAGCTCTTAATATGATGTTGGCAAGGAGGTATCAATGTGTTTTTCACTCCACCTATTTGGCCAGATTTAATGTGGTTTCCAAGCATGCACTCTTGTGCTCAAAACCAAACCAGCACCTTGAAGAATACCTTTAAAGTTGAGACCAAAAGCCAGAGGAGACACCCATGGGTCTCTGGAGGCCACCTTCTTCCTTTCTTTATCATTTTTGGCATCAGACATATTTGGCCAATCTGCAAAAGCATACTGAATAAATGAAGCTACAACAGCACACAGTAAAGTGGCATCATCTCATATCCTTTGGGTTGGAGTTGCAGATGGTGTGCCTTTGGTGTTCTTCTTGTGAGTGTTGATGAAGGCATTCCTTTGCTCAAGGATCAATCTTGAAGACAGCAAGTTGAAAGGAAGTGATATGAAGATACATTTATAATAGGCCTCTGGAATCGAAGAACTGTCATCTTACACAGCCAGCAGGATGCTGTTGTCTTTCTTCTCTTTGTGAGAGCTATGGGGGATAAAATTGACCTGATGGCAATGGTCTAGAGGTTAATAGCAATTGTCTTGTTGACTGCTATTTTCTCTTAAAGCTTACAGTTCAAGGACTTGAAGCAAGGTCTTGCAGTTGAAGGACTTGGTGTTATTAAACGATATTGACTGAAATCCAGCCAGATTCAAAGCAGCTGGGTTTTCAGTGCTAGTTCTAGAACTGCAGAGTTTGGAATAGTAACCTGTTTCCACCACCACCACCACCACCATCATCGGTAGTAGTTGTAGTAATAGTAGTAGTGTTAGTAGTAGGTTGCTTTTCTCCCAGGATGGGGTTCAAAGAATCTTCCAGAATAATCAATTAAAATTATTCATAATAAATATTTAAAATAATTAAACAACATAAAACAGTGTGAACCTTTAAAAAATAAAAAATAAAAATTAAAGGAAAAGGTATGCATAAACCCCTCAGCTTATCTGTTAAAAAACTTGCTTTAATAGATTCATTTTTGTCTGCTGATGAAAAGACAGCAGGGAAAGACACAGCCAGGCATCTTACAGAAAGGAATTCCAGAGGTTGGAGCAACTACTGAGAAGGCTCTCTCTTGTGTGGCTGGATCTAGACTTCCCTATAACAAAGGATCTGATCCCAGATTTTCTGCTTATTCTAGTTTACCTGGCAGTGTAGACTCATATAATCCAGTTCAAAACAGATAATCTGGGATCAGATCCTGGGATATAGGGCAATGTAGATCCAGTCTAAGATGGTTAAAGATTGGGAAACAAAGCTCCATGAGGAACCTGTGATGGTACTGAGGGTCAAGAGAAAACATTCCACTGATAATCGTAAAGTCCTGACAGACTCATATTGAAATATATGGTCTTTCAGTTGCTTTGGACAGAAGCCATATAGGGCATTGTAGATCATTACCAGCAATTTGAATTGTGCTCTGAAATGAACTGGTTGCATCCAGACTCAGAGCTGAATCCTGAAGAACACTCATGCTGGGGGCTTGAGATTTCAGGGGGAGTGCATTCTTATCCAGCACAGATGGGCTAAGGTGACTGCATGGTTATATGACCAATTAGTTGATCTAAGAGTCTAACAGTTCAAGATAGAAATGGATAATACAATTGGGGAAAATATATCATAAAGGAATTGATGCACTTCAATAGCACTTTTGGATGTTACAGGAGTTATAGTATTGTAGACATCTATTCAGGAGGAATCTTGGGATTTGTAGTTTGGTGAGACACTAACACTTTTTGGCAGATCACGCTAAAGCCCTCATAAAACTACAACTCCCAGGATTCCATAGCATTGAACTACGTCAGTTAAAGTTGAATAAAACTGTACTAATTCTTCATGGTAGATGTACCCTATGTACATCTACCATAGCTAAACTGATCTCTGTGATGTAGCTAAACTGATTTATTTATTTATTTGCTTCACTTTTATACCGCATATTTCAGCCCTTGACAGGCGACTCAATGCGGTTTACAGTGTAATTAAAACACAGCAATACAACAACCGGGACGACAACGTCGCTCCACAACAATTAACATCAGACAGACAAATCAACAAACAACATATATAACGCCTCCGTTAAAGTCAGATCCATTCTCATAGCCATTGTGCCGTTCCTATGTTCAGTTACCGTCTTCCTTAGTTAGTTGCATTGCTTAGCCAAACGCTTGTTCGTAAAGCCAGGTCTTGACCATTCTCCGAAACGCCAACAACGAAGGTGCCTGTCTGATGTCTGCTGGCAAGGCATTCCATAGCCGAGGGGCCACCACTGAGAAGGCCCTGTCTCTCGTCCCCGCCAAGCGCACCTGTGACGCAGGCGGGATCGAGAGCAGGGCCTCCCCAGACGATCTTAACGTTCTAGTCGGTTCGTAGGCGGAAATGCGTTCGGAGAGGTAAGCGGGGCCAGAACCGTTTAGGGCTTTATAGGCCAAGGCCAGCACCTTGAATTGAGCCTGGTAGCGGATTGGCAGCCAGTGGAGCTGGCTCAGCAGGGGAGTGGTGTGCTCCCTGAGTGCCGCTCCTGTTAGCAACCTGGCTGCCGAGCGCTGGACCATCTGAAGCTTCTGGGCTGTCTTCAAGGGCAACCCCACGTAGAGCGCGTTGCAGTAATCAATCCGGGATGTGACCAGAGCGTGGACCACCGTGGCCAAGTCCGACTTCCCAAGGTGCGGGCGCAGCTGGCGCACAAGTTTGAGTTGTGCAAATGCTCCCCTGGACACCGCCGAAACCTGGGGTTCCAAGCTTAGCGAGGAGTCCAGGATCACACCCAAGCTGCGAACCTGCGTCTTCAGGGGGAGTGTAACCCCGTCCAACACAGGCTGTAACCCTATACCCTGTTCGGCCTTCCGACTGACCAGGAGTGCCTCTGTCTTATCTGGATTCAATTTCAATTTGTTCGCCCTCATCCAGTCCGATACAGCGGCCAAGCAACGGTTCAGGACCTGAACAGCCTCCTTAGTAGTAGGTGGGAAGGAGTGACAGAGTTGGACGTCATCTGCGTACAGATAACACCGCACCCCGAAACTCCGGATGATCTCTCCCAACGGCTTCATGTAGATGTTAAATAACATGGGGGACAATATTGAGCCCTGCGGGACCCCACAAGTCAATGGTTGTGGGGTAGAGCAGTTGTCCCCCAGCAACACCTTCTGAGTACGATCCTCTAGGAAGGACCTGAGCCACTGCAGAGCAGTGCCACCAAGGCCCATTCCTGCGAGGCGTCCCAGAAGGATACCGTGGTCGACGGTATCGAAGGCCGCTGAGAGGTCCAGCAGAACTAACAGGGACACACTCCCCCTGTCTAGCTCCCTGCGCAGATCATCCACTAAGGCGCAGATCATCCACTAAGGCGAACTGATCTCTCTGTGATGAAAACTGACTTTATTAGAATTATTTTCCATCTCTTTTCTTGCCGCCAATCCTTTTTTTACTCTTCCCTAGAATGGAGCTAGATTAGATTAGCACCCCAACTTCTCGGTTTTAGAATGGAGTTTCTGTAATAATGCCATTGCTTTGTTTCTCTAAGCTAGGGGTTCTCAAACTGTGCTCCAGAGAGCCTTTGGGGCTCCTCAGTGCCATGCTGCTTCTCGCTGTTTCCTCCCCCTGAGAAATGCAGGGAAATAAAAGTTTTGAATTGCTGGAAACAACAGAAGCTGCAGTATCCTACTGGGGCACAGACCCTTTCCCCTCGCCTTCTTCGCTGACCAGACCCCCCCCCCCCCCCACACACACACACACACTTTCATAGAATCATAGAATTGGAAGAGACCTTTTGGGCCAGCCATTCCAACCTCCTTTCAAGAAGTAGGAAAATCACATTCAAAGTACCCACGACAGATGCACATATAGCCTCCTTTTAAAAGCTTCCAAAGAAGGAGTCTCCACCAAACCCTGGGGCAGATAGTTCCAAAACCTTAGTTCCCTCCCACCACTCAGAGGGTGCTTCGATTGTGTTTTTCCTACATGGCAGAAAGGGGTTGGCTTGGATGGCCCCTGGGGTTGTACTACTACAACAACAACAACAACAACAAAGCCTGGATGGCCATCTGTTAGGGGATCTTGGATTGTGCTTTTCCGGCATGGCAGAAGGGAGTTGGACCAGATGGCCAATGGGGTCTTCCACTGAAATACTGTTAATTTTATGTTGGTTACAATTGTTCTTCATTTTAAATATTGTATTGTTCTTTCTTTCCTGTTTTTTTTTTAATGCAAACACTTTCCATCCATCTGCTACTGGCCCGGCTCATGCCTGAAATACATACATTATATAAAATATATAAACATTTATTGGGGTTCCATGAAATATTTTTGCTTCAAAAAGGGCTCTGTGGCCCAAAAAGTTTTAAGAACCCCTGCTTTAAGCCATTGGAACCTTTGCTCCTTAATCAGGAGCTCTAACTCCTGAACAGACTCATATCAAGGTAGTTGGTCCCAATAATGTAGTAATATACATAATACCAACAATGTAGCATGAATATAGGGTTATAAACCATTGACTACAGAAAGGTAACAGTGATCTTTTTATTTTCTATTTCTTTGTGTTTTCTTCAGGGGCTTGATTTAGAAAAAATTAAACCTATTTCAAGCACATATTGACAACTTCAAAATAATAATAATATATAAACAATGATTTCTTACCCTCCTCTCCTCGTGGCTCAAAATGGGTTACAGAACAATTTAAACACTAGGGCTGGGCGGTTTCGTTTCGTTAATTCGTAATTCGTTAAAATTCGTTATTTTTTTGATAACGAAGCGATAACGAACCATTCTGGAGCAACTTAAAAACGAAACGAATTTTTAAATTCATTTCGTAAATGCTTCGGATTCGTTATGTATTCATTTCGTTATCGGTTTGAGGTCGTTTCGTTATTATTTCCTCATGTCTGGGGCAAGTTTTATAGTTGTTTTTTGTTTAATTAGTGAAAAAAAATTATAATATCACACCAACAGTCAACAACAGAGGGAGAGGGAAGCTTCAGAAGTTCCCCCTGTCCCATTTGGAGGTTTTTTAGCGTATTGCGCGGTCGCGTCCGCCATTAACGAATTGATTCGTTATTGTTTCGTATTTGTTTCGTTAATGTTTCGTAATTTTTTAAACATTTATGAAATTTCATAAATATCGAACTTTTTAAAAGAAAAATTTCAGAATTCTTTTAAATATCGAAACGCAAAAACCGCCAAAAAACAAATCGATTTTAGAAACAAATTTTTCCGTTGTTACCCAGGCCTATTAAACACTGCAAAAACAGATATTATTAAAACATACCTCTATAAAAGCTAAAATCCCTAGTTCTTACTGCACTTTATATTTTTATTTTAAAACTGTATTAAACATGCTCCACTGCACACTAAAATAATGCCAGTTTGGTTCATTGATCAAATAGTATGCATCTATTTGTGTCCAGAAGCTAAGACTGGATGTCCATTTTGGACAAACAACTATTGCTCAAGATGAATTTGAGCAGTGCTTCTCAAAATAAGTCTTCCCCTTTTCTCTCCTATCTTCAGTGGTTCCAGACATTTTCAATATTTTCTAATGAGTGGTGTTATGATACATCCAAATTACCAGAGTCTCACTTTAGTCATGATGGCTTCTCATGAGAGTTCAGGCTTAATACACTTTAAGATTCATTAAATCTATAAATAGCTTATAGCTATAACTAACATTTGATTTTTATTTTATCTAAATGTGTTTTTTAATTGGTATTAATTTGTTGCAAGGCATATTGTTCTGGGGAAAATGTGAGATATAAAGCAAAGCAATAATATAGTTATTTTTATTTTCATTGGTCCTTTAAAACTGTAATTTTGCTACTGTTACGAATTGTAATGTAAATATGTGATATGCAGGATGTGTTTTCATTGTTACAAATTCAACATAATTAAAGCATTATGATTAATCAGAAAAAATTGTTTGGGGGAGTATGGGAAACAGATGATGGGATTTGCAGTACCTTCAACCGATTCTGCTCTGACTTCCACAGACCACTGAGACCTCCACACAGAACTCCCATGTCAAACAAAAAATACTGGAGGGGTTTGGGAGGAATTGACAGTGATTTAGGGGAGATGTAGTGAACCCAAACAACTATGGATCTGGACCAAACGTGGCACAAATACTCACCATGCCCAAATTTGAACACTGGTGGAGTTTGGGGAAAATAGACCCTGACATTTGGGAGTTGCAGTTGCTTGGATGTATAGTTAACCTGCCATCAAAGAGCATTCAGAACTTCACCAACAATTGAATTGAACTAAACTTGGCATACAGGACTCCCATGACTAACAGAAAATAATGGAGACATTTGGGAGTTGCAGTTGCTTGGAAATATAGTTCCCTTATCATTAAAGAGCATTCTGAACTCCGACAATCATGGAATTGATCCAAACCTGTCATACAGAACTCCTGTGACCAATATAAAATACTGGAGAAGTTTGGGGAAAATCTACATACCTTGACATTTGGGAGTTGCTGTTGCTTGGTGCATTCTGGAGTCTGGGCCCAGATCTGGCAGGGAAGCTCATGCCTCCAGCACGCCCAGCAGGTGGTGAAAGCCGGGCACAGGGGGATCCCCCATGTGGCCTGGCCTTACATGGAGCCTCTTGCCTGGTTGACATCCCTGCTGGATGTCGCAAAGGGGCCCTCGCCTGCCCCGCACCACTGCCTGCCGGCGGGAGCGCAAAACAGGTGAGGGAGGCCTTGCGCAAGGCAAGGCCTTGCACAAAGGGGCCCTCGCCTGCCCCACGCCCCTGCCTGCCAGCAGGGGAGCAATGCAAGCAAGGGAGGCCTCGCACAAGGTGGAGGAGATGACCTGGAAAGCCTGGCTGTTTCCCTGGCATGGGCTGGCAGCCATTTTGAGGAGGCAGGGGGCGGGGCCAACCAAGGAGCCTTCGCAACCCCCAGAAAATGGCCCAGCAACCCCCATGGGGGTCGCAACCCCCAGGTTGAGACCCGCTGTCCTAGAGTAATAGTCAGATGGTTTTCTTATCTCCCAATGATTCTCCTTCAGCCATGGAATGGGAATTCATTGGGGGTTATTTCAGAAAAACCGAGTCCTTGGGGTGATGAGTAGGGGGATGTTAAGAAGTGGCAAACTTTTACTTTGGGCATTGAGGGATCTCAGTTTTGGTCTGATCATTGGAAATACATGGAATGATATAGTGAAGAAAGGAATCAACTGTCACAGCTTAGACATTTTTGGCAAAATCTTGTTGGCAAGTTTTCTTCTCCTTTACAACCTGACATCTATGTAGCTTGCTGAAAAACTTTTTTGTGATACATCATCTGGCAGCTCAGTATCCATGATGAGTAGTAATAAACTAATAAGCTGCCAATGAGAAGGCATCACTCAAACTGTCTCTCTTTGTTGCTAGCCTGCTCAAAGTGACTCTTACTGGAATTGAAGCCCTGTCATGAGAAATTTGAATGGCAGCAGAAGGAATTTTGGGTTTTTAAAAATTACTTAAAAATAGCAGATGGGAAGTATGGAAGAATATGTGTTAACTGGTATAAGAAAGAGTTTCTAAATTAATAATCGCTTTTCTCTGCTGACATCATTACTCTCTTACTTTCCTAGCCTATGGGAGAAGAATAGCAATAATCCTTCTCAGTTAGTGTTCCTCCACAAATGTATTTCCCTTCTCCTCTACTCTCAAAAGGATAAGCAGAGTGAAGACAAAACCCTTTCATTTAGAGTTATCAGATCTCAGATCCTGTCCTTAAATCTCAGGGTCTTGGTTCTCCTTTTTGGTTCTCAGGGCAAGAAGGAACCTCATAAAAAGAGCATTACCTTGAAAAAGTATAATTCAATTTTGCAAAGTGCAGTGCTTAATTTTTTAAAACACAGTTGGGAGGTGGGGAGGGGTTGGTACTGTTGATGTTGATGCAGGGCCAATATTAATACAAACAACAAACAAACAACATGCATGTAAATGTGTGCTATAATTATAGCACATTTCATCCTAATAGTCCTAAAATGAAGGAGAGAGGAGCCCTGGAAGTGTCTCCATTGGCACAAATAGGTAAATAACAAAACCAAAAAACTAACAAAATATTTATAACTTTGTAATAGATACAACACGGGCCCCTTACAAATTTTTCAAAACACTTTAAAATCAAAACGGGGTTGCACAAATTCGTAAACACACACATATGCATGCTTTAGATAGCAAAGGGAAGGGTTAACTCCCCTGTGGTGTTTGGTTTGCTGTCCATGTTCCTGTTCAAAAGATTTCACCTCACTTACTTTTCCCTGTGATAATTGGATTTGAAAAGAATTTGCTTATTGTGGAAAAAAGGATTGGTGATAAAGCTTTTGAGAAGACACCTTTTTCCCATGATAACTTTTCAGGAGTTAATTCCTCTTCCGAGAGGTAGATTTCTCTCATTTCCTGTTGTCTCATTTGTAAGGCAGATGCTTGGAATTTAGGTACTGCCTTTATATAGTCAGTATAGACTCATAGAATCCAGACCAATGAGTCTACATTGACCATTTAATGCAGTTCAATCTGCATTATAATGGCAATGTAGACAAGGTCTCAGCGGCTTCAACGAATGCTAAGTTTTGACATTCACTGTTATTAAACTTGTTGAATCTTGGCATCTGACTATGCTTATCATCACTACATGCACCACAAAATAGGAATGTTCTCCAAGGTAGTGATGATTAATTTTAGCAGTTGTCATTCCACTGTGAGACAGTGTTTCCTGCATATAAAATTCTGTTTTCTATGTAAAACGATCACATGTAATTTTTGTAGAGAATAGGCTCCAAATTGTGGAGATTCTCATCAGTTTTGTAACACTTGAAAAGCATCTTTTCAACCATTGCCCAAACATTTTTTCCATCTATACTCTGCATGGCCTTGATAGACATGGGGAGGAATTTGCGCCAATCACCTGTTAAGATGCATTATATAATGGATAATGAGCTATAGGAATGAGCATTATTATTTTGCTCTCACTGCCAGTATAATTCTATTTCATAAAATCTGTTTCATCAGTAGTTTTGCTTAAGATTTGATTTGTGGTCTTGCTCACTCGCATTGTGTCCAGAATTGCATGTCCAGGCATCCATTTCAAGGATGCAAAGAACTTGCTAAATAATAGCCATAATAACAATGGGAGAGAATTAAGGATGTACTTAACTCTCTCATTGAAATGAACAAGACCTAGAAGTGTTCAACTTTAGCTGGACCATGTCCCAGGTGTTTTTATTTAACAAGTGTTTCGCTTGCTTAATTAAAATGCTTCATTTGCCCTATGCAACTTGACATACATACTTTAGTAAGCTTGGTAATGGAGGGGAATAAAAGCAATGATTTATCATTACAAGGCTCATGCCTGATGCAGCATCCCATCAATAATGCTTACACATCCTTTGTCAACTAGCAGTTTAAAACATGGATAATCACTTTGAAAAGATTCTGTCCTGAGGACAGATTTGGAGTCATTCAAAGGGGGGTTTGGCATGGTAAATTCCAACCATGCATACAGCAATGGCCAATATTTAATATTTCTCCCTACACGTGGCTTCAAAATACAGAATGAAATGGGATTTTTAATGCCTGTTTGTTCCACATTTTGGCCAGTGTGGAAGCACCCTCTGTATGTCTAAGGTTAATGCTTAATACATCAACAGATGTTTTGATGCTTAAAAACATTGCCAGGAAGTTCCCCTTCTAATGTTGACAGGGCCTGCTTCTGTCAGTCAGGTTTTGCCCTTGACTTATGATAATTCTTCCTTGACAGCCCTGTTGATAATTCTAATTATTTTGATTGTTGGATTGTAGTATTTTAATACTGCCTCCCTGCCCACAACACAATGAACAAATAAAAGCCAATTAAAGAAATATCAAAAACAATACAACCATATTAAAACACTCTTTAAAAACTCTAAAAACAGTTCTGAAACAGTTAAAATAGCAATTTCAGCACTGTTTTGGCAGCCTAACCTTCTCGGATATAGATTCCCACTGTCAAAGTACTGCTTCAGAGAAAGCTGTGTTATGCATCAGCCTAGCTTCACAAGGTACTGGGACACATTACAGGGCTTGCTCTGCATATCATAAATTTCAGGCTCTTATGGGAGCTTATGTTCTTTCAGATATCTTGGCCCTGAGTTGTTTAGGGCTTATGAACTGGCCTTGTTAACTGGTCTTATGAACTGGGATATGATAGGAAGTGGTAAGCTATGATTACTCACTGGGCAATGACTAATGCAAGCAATTTCACATATTCAAGCAATTACTTGCAATTACTATGTGATTAACGTAATGTGCAAACACACTCTTCCTAGTATGAAAGGCAATTTCCTGCCACCACAGGGGGTGCATGTGCTTATCCAGCAGTTAATAGTTTCTAGGCTTGAAGTGCATTTTGTTTGCACCATAGAAATGTCTTTTTTTTTTCAGGAGTAGATTAATACACCCGAGACCCCTGTGCTGAACTCATTTCAGGAATATCCATGCCTCTGACACAAAAAAACATGTATTTTCTACCTACATAGCATGCAACAGATCAAAGAAGTCTTGTGTAAAGATAAATGCCCTGCCTGACTTAATGGGCGGGGACGTTGCAGTGGCTGCCACACCCCACCCACCATCCTCTCCTTGGGAGTTCTTCTTCCTAGGAGCCTCTGGGAGCTGTGTGTTTTGACACACTCAGCCAGGCAGCCAATCAGGGGCTTACTCTGGTCTGCACCCTGATTGGCTGCACACTGGCCCTGGTTCAATCTTCTAGCGTGGATAAAAGTGCTGGGGGGGCAGTCGCGTTTCAGCTATCCTGCATTCTGGATCTGGTTTGCACACCTCTTCCCTTTATTGTTGAGGGGGCAGTGTCCTGGTGGTGTAGAGGTACAGCAGTACCACCTCACTACCTGTGACTCCTACTGTTGTGAAGTGGCATCGGACAGCAGTAGGCTGTCTGATTCTTGCATGGCTGCCAACCCTGTTTTCATAGTAACCAATAAACTAGTTGCGGCCTTTGGTTATCCCAACCCCTTGTATTTGTCCTTTCTTGTGGGTTCACAATGGGGTGGGGGAGGTTTTGCCCACACACAAAAAATAACATCTATCCATGTTCACCTGGTCATACTCTCGTGATATTTTTCTACACATATCAACATCATTAACCGATAGATTTTGCCTATGCAAGCAATTGTGTTGTCTCATTTGAATGGTGCAATTCAGGATCTCCTAACACCTTGTAAATGTCACTGGCCATGCTCGCTGGAAAATTCTGAGAATTGTAATCTCAAAAGTTAATATTTCCAAGTACTGGATTTCTTCACAAATTGGAATTACGTCCTCCTTTGAATGTGGGAGCTCTAATGTCTGAATTAGTTGTTGATAATTCTGCAACAACATAGGATCTTTTCTGAAGTTTAGGCATGGACAAACTTTTTCATTTTCTACAACTTGGGGACTTATTTTTAGAAGCTTATTCTGGTCCCAAAATGTTTTTGTGCTAATGGCAGAGTTTTTCCTCAAAAAAATGTATACAAGCCCTCAGCCCTCTACATTTGTGGACTTAACTTTTGCAGATTTGTTATTTGTGTACAAGACTAATATGATCTTTCTAGGTTCTCCAGTGCAACTCTATGACCAACTTCAGGTAGAGGCTGACCATAGACTCACACTGGAGAACCTAGAGCAGGGGTCCTCAAACTAAGGCCCGGGGGCCGGATGCGGCCCTCCAAGGTCATTTACCCGGCCCTCGCTCAGGTTCAACCTAAGTATGAAACTACTTGAAAGCACACAATAACAACAACAATCTTATCTCATCAGCCAAAAGCAGGCCCACACTTTCCATTGAAATAGGAATAAGTTTATATTTGTGAAAATTATTCTTAATTTTAATTATTGTACTGTTTTTAAATATTTTTGCACTATAAATAAGATATGTGCAGTATGCATAGGAATTCATTCGTATTTTTTTTAAATTATAATCTGGCCCACCAACAGTTTGAGGGACTGTGACCTGGCCCTCTGCTTAAAAAGTTTGTGGACCCCTGACCTAGATGTTACTAGATAAATGTTTTTTTTAAAAAAAAATTATTTGGGGTTTCTCGGCTTTTACAAGAGTCCTGCACACCTCATCCCAACAAATACAGAGTACTAACTGTATTTTTGTATATTTGTATATTTTATTTTAGTATATAGATCTGGGAAGGCAAAGAAAATCCTCTTAATATGTGTCTCTTAGTACAGAATTTTCCTTAATGACACATTTTTCTATGCCGCTCACTGTAAAGTATATATTTTGTACGTCTATTTTATTCTACAGGGGGGAAAATCTGAGAAATTTTGATTTGTGCCTTAATTCAAGAAGTGTGAATTCAAATAATTTGTAATTAAATGAGAACCAAGTCATTTTCCACATCGTAACTATATCTTACTTGAAATTAGATGTAAAGATGAGATTAGAAGATGAAATTATGGATTTTAGCTTCTAAAAGTTCCAGCCAGAATAGACAATGATAAGGAATTTTGGGAGTTGAAGTGCAAAACATCTGGAGGGCTAAAGGTTGAGAACCACAGGATTATATTTCCTAGAATTTTATTAAATGTGTAAAAGCGGATTGGGGGAATTACATTTCCCTCTTGTTCTACATGACAAGCCATTTGGTTGAATTCCCCTGCCTGCTCTATTAAATGTATAAGTTAATGGTTTTTCTCTGCATCTGGTCAAGTTATTGAAACCCTATCCTTTTCATTCAGAGAAGGATACAGATAGAGGTTGCTGACAATAGAAAAACCCATTTTGTGCTCAACCAAATCCCTTAGCTCTTTAAGCTTGTTGTGGGCCTGGAGGCCAACATAGCAGGTTTCATTTCAGAGCTGTCTTGGAAAACCTACTCCAGACGTTCGGGAATGGAGCTGGCAGCAGCCTCCGGAAACCATTTTGCCAGTCAAGCTCATAAGTCAGTTCTCCCGCACCTGAAAAAAAATGCCTGAAGTTTTTAAAAAGCTCTGAGAAAAGAAAGAAAATACCTTGCAATTCTTGGCATCTCGAACTCACCAGTGAAACAACTTAGGCAGTGGAGGAAGGAATTCCTGCCAGTTCACGTTTATGGTTCAGAAGTTCAGTAAAACCCAAGGCATGCTTTTGAAAATGTTATAGTAAGCACAAAGGCCCAGCAAAGCAAAGCAGTAAACCTGATGACTCCCGCTTTATTGTGCAGCTTCTTCAGGAACTAATTTGAAGCCCTAGCGTTCCCAGTACAGCAGAGGCGCCCAGCAAGGCCTTAGCTGGCATATTTTAAATTAGGGCTTTTTTGTTTCTGATAGTCCCCATGTTGCACTGAACTGTTGGATGATTGACGGTATGCGCATCGTTAACTCACCTGGAGCTCATCCAGAAAGGAGGGAAAAGAGACCCTGAGAATAATAAATATTGTAAGAAGCAATGATTCTATTCCTGCGTTTGCTCAGGTTTTAACACCAAGAGAATGCATACAGCATTCAGGGGATGCCAAGTGGATTTTGTAAGCTTTTAAAAAGAAGTGTCGAGGGATTAGGTGGAAGCAAACAGGTTCCAAATCAACATACAAGCCTTGTTTAAAATTTTTGTCCCCATAGAAAGATGAAATTTTGCATTTGAAAAGAAAGAGGAGAAGGAGAAAAATACACCCATATAGTCCCAAATTTCCAAACACCATGAATAAGACATTTACCACATAGCCATTCATAAAACAGTGGGATTCTTTCAAGCTTGCAGCCAATGATGTAGTAGATCTAGGGCTTTTAAGGTCAAATTCCTAGGACTTTTTAACTAGCAAGGATGATCATACCATCTACCATTCCCCATGGTTCTCTTGTGTTCTCTTTGAGTTTTGCTGCAATTAAGGAGAAGGGATTTATTTTATTTTTATTTTATTATTTTATTTTTATCCTGCCCATCTTCAAAAATAGAATCCAAGTCATCTTACAGTACAAGCAACAATGTATTGGTATGAATTATCCCTGTTGTCATTCAAATATTTGGAGCAGATAAACAAAATATTTGCTCCTGGTATAGGTAAAACCTGCTGGGAATTGTTTTAGATTAGTGTGGGGATTATGTAGTCCTCTGGATGTTGCTGGATTGCAGCTCCCATTGGTTATGCTGCTTAGACTCCTGGGATTTGCAGTCTAACTACATGTGGGGGGACACATAATCCCCACCCTAGTTTTAGAGCAACACATGGTGCTTCCATATAACCACTTAGTCTGATTCAGTATGTAAATCAAAGAGATTTAGTTTGCTACAGAATGCCCACACAGGTGACCCAGGAACCAGCTACAAGCTCTCATGGAGTCCACATACTTCCAATGATCTGGATCAAACCAAACATCAGCATTTACTTGGAGGAGGCTAGACAATACAGGTCAGTTTAGTTTTCCCATGGGAATGTTGCCCTTTCCTTGTTGGGGGAGGGGTTTGTTTGCCTTCTCTCCAAGGTATTAATTGGCTACATACAGGTTGGAGGTTGCATTGGGTGTGTACATTCTGTAGACACCCCAATCTTGAGCCAGATTCCAGTGAATTATCCTGTCTGTATGAATGGGGCTTCAGGCTGAATTTACTTTTACTTTACTTACTTACTTAGGCGATCCCTCGTTGGACGAGTAAGATGGTCTTCCATCATGGGTTTCCTTGTGGGTTCGCATGTGGCTGTGGAGCCCTATTCTTGCTCTGCATCTTCTTCCGCAGTGAGGGCATTGGTTTCCAGGTGGAAGGCGGTCCCGGTCGGGGTTGGCTTGACGCGCCTTCCTCCTGGCACGTTTCTCTCTTTCACCCTCCACTCGTGCCTCCTCGAATTCTGCAGCACTGCTGGTCACAGCTGACCTCCAGCTGGAGCGCTCAAGGGCCAGGGCCTCCCAGTTCTCAGTGTCTATGCCAGAGTTTTTAAGGTTGGCTTTGAGCCCATCTTTAAATCTCTTTTCCTGCCCACCAACATTCCGTTTTCCATTCTTGAGTTCGGAGTAGAGCAACTGCTTTGGGAGACGGTGGTCAGGCATCCGGACAACGTGGCCTGTCCAGCGGAGTTGATGTTGGAGGACCATTGCTTCAATGCTGGTGGTCTTTGCTTCCTCCAGCACGCTGACGTTTGTCCGCTTGTCTTCCCAGGAGATTTGCAGGATTTTCCGGAGGCAGCGCTGATGGAATCGTTCCAGGAGCTGCATGTGACGTCTGTAGACAGTCCACGTCTCACAGGCATAGAGCAGAGTTGGGAGGACAATAGCTTTATAGACAAGCACCTTAGTATCCCTACGGATGTCCCGGTCCTCAAACACTCTCTGCTTCATTCGGGAAAATGCTGCACTTGCAGAGCTCAGGCGGTGTTGTATTTCGGCGTCGATGTTGACTTTGGTGGAGAGGTGGCTGCCAAGGTAGCGGAAATGGTCGACATTTTCTAATGTTACACCATTAAGCTGTATCTCTGGCATTGGAGAGGGGGCGGCTGGTGACTGCTGGAACAGCACTTTGGTTTTCTCGATGTTCAGTGACAGGCCAAGCTTTGTGTATGCTTCTGCAAAGGTGTTGAGAGTGGCTTGTAGATCTTCTTCTGTATGTGCACAGACGACATTGTCATCAGCATACTGGAGTTCTATAACAGATGTTGTTGTGACCTTGGTTTTGGCTTTCAGTCTGCTGAGGTTAAATAGCTTGCCGTCTGTCCGATAGATGATTTCCACTCCGGTGGGAAGCTTCCCATCAACAAGGTGTAGTATCATGGCGATGAAGATGGAGAATAAAGTTGGGGCAATAACACATCCCTGTTTGACACCCGATTCCACCTTAAATGGGTCACTTTGGGAGCCATTGCTGTCCAAGACTGTTGCCATCATGTCATCGTGGAGGAGCCGCAGGATGTTCACAAATTTGCTTGGGCACCCGATTTTTTGGAGGATGGTCCAGAGAGCGCTGCGATTCACTGTGTCGAATGCCTTTGCAAGGTCGATGAATGCCATGTACAGAGGTTGGTTTTGTTCCCTGCATTTTTCTTGGAGCTGTCGTGCAGTGAAGATCATGTCCACGGTTCCTCTGGAGGGGCGGAAGCCGTTCTGGGATTCTGGGAGGGTGTCTTCTGAGAGGGGCAGAAGGCGGTTTGCAAGGATTCTTGCGAGGATTTTTCCAGCAGAGGTTAGAAGGGAGATACCTCGATAGTTTCCGCAGTCTGTTCTTTCCCCTTTTTTGAAGAGGGTGATGATGGTGGCATCCTTGAAGTCTGCTGGGATTTTCTCGGTCACCCACACTTTTTCTATGAGCTGGTGGAGTTGGTGTGTCAGCGCAGGTCCTCCCTCTTTAAAGATTTCAGCAGGGATCCCATCCGGTCCGCTGGCTTTGTTGTTCTTTTGTTGGCTGATGGCATTGCTGACTTCTTCCAAACTAGGCAGTGCTGCAAGCTCATCCCTGGTTTGTTGTTGCGGGATTTGTGAGAGGACCTCTTCGGCCACACTGGAGCTGCGGTTTAGGAGGCTTTGGTAGTGTTCTTTCCAACGTAGTGCAATTGACTTTTGGTCCTTCAGGAGTTTGGTTCCGTCTGATGAGCGTAGAGGCTGTATGCCATGGTTTCTTTGCCCATAGATGACCTTTGTGGCTTTGAAAAATCCTTGAGCATTATGGGTATCTGCCAGGTGTTGGATTTCTTCAGCCTTCTTTGTCCACCAGATGTTCTTGAGTTCTCTTGTCCTTCTTTGGACCTCAGCTTTTGCACTGGCGTAGATTTTTTTCTTAGCAGCACAGTTGATGTCTCTCTGCCATGTTTGGAAGGCTTTCCTTTTCTTGTCGATTAGCTTTTGGATCTCGATGTCATTTTCGTCAAACCAGTCTCGATGTTTCTTGGCTTGGTATCCAATAGTTTCTTCGCAGGCTTGGATGATGGAGGCTGAATTTATAGAATTATAACCCCCCCCCCTTAAAAAAAAGAATTCTGTTGGAACATATTCAATAAATCCCAAATCTGTCTTAAAATAAACAAATATTCTTACAATCCTCTTCAGCAAGGATGGGTGTCTACTGTCTACAATGTACTCCACATTCTGCAGAGGTGATTTTGCTTTGGGGTATATTGGATTCGCTACAGTGCATTGGATATAGCTCAATTTCTTCTTACAAGTGCTAATTATGCTGTTGTTGACATGATACTATTCTCTCTCACTTTTCACAAAATTAGGTGAATATTATCTTTACAAAAACAGTGTAACCCAAGGATCGCCAATTTGTCTTTCCAGATGTTTTGAACTATATATCTTATCAGCACCAGATACCACAGTTAATAGCTAATAATGTTAGGGGTGGAGTGTGGAGGACATGTGGTTTAAAATTAGAGAACCACCAGTTGTACAAGGATGGATTTCATAACATCAAAAAAAAAACAAATAAACAAGCAAAAGCACTAGGCATTGGTGACTATTATTTATTTATTTATTAACTTTATTTGTACCCCGCTACCATCTTCCCAAGGGACTCGGTGCAGCTTACATGAGGCCAAGCCCAAACACAACAACAAAAGCAATAAAACATCAATGCAAGCAGTTAAAAAGCAAAGACAATAAAGTACACAACGTTATCAAATATAATGCTTCTAAACAAATCACCTTGGAATACATATTGGGAAGTGATAATAGATGACTTAAATACATACATTGTATTGTCAAAAGCTTCCATGGCCAGAATCACTGGGATGCTGTGAGTTTTTCGGGCTGTATGGCCATGTTCTAGGATCATTCTCTCCTAAATAAGTTGTGATGAAAGGGCGGGGAACTTAAAATATTGATGGCCTGCAATTCTAAACATTCCTAACCATGGGCCATGCAACTAGGGCTAATGGGAGCTGAAGTCTAACAATATCTGGATAGTCACAAATTTCTCCCACCAGTGATCTCATTAAAATATCATCACCACAATTCTAGACTAGTTTATTTCCAAAGCCTATACACATAACTTGTTTGAACTCTTTGAAAACTGACCATGGTGGCCAGAGGTTCTGGGAATTATAGTCCAAAAAGAAACATTTCCAGGTTATGAATGAATTTCTATTCTTCATTTTGTATGTGTGTAGGTTTCTAAACCCTGTGATATTTAAAACTAAAGAAAAATCAAAATATCAACATTAGGGAAATCATAGTTTGCTTTTATATACTTCCCTGCTGACCTGATTTGGAGTTTATGGCAGTAAGAAACTCTTCAGGCTAATGACAATAATGAATTTACACCAGCCCTTTTAAGGCTGAACTGAACACCAATTACATCAAATTTAATGTTCTCCTCGCCAATCAAGTACTCGGCTCACCCTGAACAACATGAATGAATAGTTTCTTCTGTGAACTCTTGCCATTGCCTGGTGCTAATTTCAGGCAGTATTTTAGTATCAAGGTAATAAAGCGGAAAACTTTGGGTGAAATCGCAATAAATAAAACTGGAAACTGAACCAATAGTCTTTTTTTTCTAAGTAGGTGGATGAGAACAATGTTTTTCTTACAAAAATCTATATTTGCCTCTCGTTAACAGATATTGTATTATTTCTATACCTGCAGGAGGCATTTGGCCAGAAGTGATACAGGCAGAAAATAAGTCTATCAAAATCACAGGGAAGAATCCTAACCATGCAAGCAGAGTAGAACCCTCACCAGTGATAGCTATTTATTTATTCATTCAAGTATGGCACGTAATATCGATTATGATCAAATAGTTTTTAAAAATGAACAGTTAAAAAGGAAATCCAGTAAACAGCAATGTTGAAAACACTGGTTGAATTCCTACATCACAGGCAAAGGGCTCATCTACACTGACCAATTAATGACGCTCCAAGCCAACTTGAAACTGCAGTGGCCACAAAGCACACTCTGCCAATGTGTGCTGCAATTCTGATTAATGGGTATAGAGTTCATTAAATAAAGTTTCAGAAAAGTCTGAGTTAAGCCATGGTAGTTCAAGTAGTGTCATACTGCATTAGTTCTATAGTGTAGATGCACCCTTAGGGCTCTTTCAGACATGGCAGAAAGCTAGGAGGAAGTGGGTTAAAATAACCCACTTCCTCCCAGGTTTCTGTCCCCATTCCCAACCCAAACCCCAGGCTTTCCCCTGAGGGGTGGCTAGATGCCATCCCCCTTCAGCTTTCCATTCCCCCCCCCCAAATGTACTGGGGGGACTGCTGGCAGCATAGGCCACCCTGCACAGTATTCCTGATACACAAAAATGATGTCAGGAGGTGTGTGGGGCAGGGAAGTAGGGAAATATCTCCCCCATCTCCTGGTGTGCCATCTTCAGGCATCAGGAGTTTTATGCAGGAGTCTTGTGTGCTGCCATTATACGCCTCTGGTAAATTTTTGGGGGCAATGGAGGGCTGGAGGTGAGGGGGTGGGTGGCCTTGGGTTCAATCTCCAGGAACCCAAAAAATCAGGATGGCTGTGGGGATTGACCCAGGAGTTAAGGTCCGGATCTTTCCAGGTGTCAAATTAATGTGATACAAGCTGGGAAACCCAGTTATCTCCATATTAATTCACTTTTACCTGAGACATTGTTTGGGCACTTCAGGTAAAAACAAGACAGGTCGCACATTTTGAGCCTGTCTGGAAGGGTCCTTAGTCTTCTTTGTAAAAATATCAGAAATATGTTTTCAAAGAAAGGTTTCACAAATACATTGTATCATGCTCTTCAAATATGAAGGAGTGTGACAGAGAACTACAACTTATAAAATCAAGGGTAAAAATACTCTGACTAACTGCTGGCTAACTGCCGCAAGAAGAAAGAGGATGTGGTTAAGACCAACAAACAGGAATTCAAATGAATACAGGCTGTGTCTAGATATTTAGATGCTAGTTAGCTACTGAAGAGACATGCCAAAGTTGCTGTCTCTGATACATAATTCATTTGTGGGACTTGCAAGAAAATACTGCAATGTTGAGTGTTTTTATTCAAGGTTAACCCTTCCCAGAACAATTTATTTCATCCTCCCCTACTATACAATGACTTCAGTTCATTCTCATTACACAATTTTTCTAAAGTCTTTGCAACATTGGTTCCCTTCCCTTCATTTTAAAAAAAATTATGCCACCTTCTCCCATCAGTCATCTTCCAGATAGTTCTCATACATGGGTATTTTTGACAGATCACTACTTGAAAAATGAGCTTTCTATAACTATATATTGTCTATCCTTAATTTCTATGTGACGATACTATTCAGATGAGAAATAAGCACTTTGTAATATCCCCTAAGATTAAATCATGAGAGGAAGATCAATTTCAGGAGCAAATGGGATTGCTTAGAAATTTATGCTCATATTGTGAGCAAAACATATTAGCTATATTTGGAAATACATACCTTCATTTAAATTGTGTATGGCCTTAAGAGAAATAATTTTATAAATTACAGTGTAGCTGGCGTCTGATTCCACAGGGGCTGAAAAAGTTCTCCCCAGGAATTATGCATAATTGCTAGAGATGAGGAGATGCAGATGCTTATCACAAAATTTGCTTATTGATGTGCCAATTTAAGCTTTTAAATGAGGAATAAATTGAAAATAGGACAGAGTGAGTTTTAACACTGGGTCCATTAATAATATGGGTTGAAATTCACAGTTATGGATGCATGACCTAACTGAATTGTATCATGGTTTCTAAGCAGTCACAATCATGGCACAGTTGTTATGAACATAAAAGTCCCCAACTGCACTTTTCCAGGCAATAGAAGCCATAGAGATCTCAGAATACTGAGGTTTCTATTCTACCACACACCCATCTCAATTATGAGGAGGAATTGCAAAAGGGATCCTGCTTCCAATTGCCATATCTAAGATTGCTGAGATGGAAAATTAGCAGACTCTGTGTGATCAACAAGAGAGCAGACTTCCATGGCTCACAGTGACTGCAATACACTAAAGCAAGATTGGGAGGTGTCAAGCCTGGAAATGCTACTGTATGTATAGCCAGACCTCCAAATTTGTGGGTTTAATATTTGTGGATTTGATTATTTGTGGGTTTGAATAAGAAGAAGTTGAACATAGAATCACACTGAAGGATCTAGAGCAGGGGTCCTCAAACTTTTAAAACAGAGGGCCAGGTCACAGTTCCTCAAACTGTTGGAGGGCCGGATTATAATTTGAAAAAAGCACGAATGAATTCCTATGCACTGCAATACTTTATTTATAGTGAAAAAACACTTTAAAACAATACAATAATTATAATGAAGAACAATTTTAACAAATATAAACTTATTAGTATTTCAATGGGAAGTGTGGAGCTACTTTTGGCTGATGAGATAGGATTGTTGTTGTTGTTGTGTGCTTTCAAGTTGTTTCAGACTTAGGTTGACCCTGAGCGAGGGCCGGGTAAATGACCTTGGAGGGCTGCATCCGGCCCTTGGGCCTTAGTTTGAGGACACCTGATCTAGAGATTTCTAAAGAGGTGTTTTTATAGGAATTTCTTCGTCTGCCATTGTAACTCTATGGTTAACGTCTGGCAGAAGTTGTCAATAGAGTTGTGCTGGAGGACTTAGAGATTCCTAGAGATGTTCTCTCAGGTAAAAAGTGGGTTTTATGTATGCACTATTTTTCTGCTTTTGTGGAGGTTCTGTGCCCCTACTGCGTACTTTACTAAGTACCCAATACTTAGGGGACAGTGGAAACACATTATGTATACTTATTAAGAGAGGAGCAAATTTGCATTTCTAATAATAGGATAAAGACTTTCTAATGAAGATAGAAGGAGTATATAGATATGGAATATGGCTTCTAAGGCAAAGCTGAATAATTTAATTAGAGTTCAATAGGGCAGACAACAAGAAAATAATTTCAATTGAAGATATTTTTATTTGTATTCTAGTGATGGGCAACATTAAAGATAAAACCAATCCATATAAATTCTGTACTGTAACCTAATCAGAAATGTTGGTTTATATTTGACTTTCTCTCAACATGGTGATGATAAAAATATTAAAATGCATTTAAATAAACTATCATGTTAAAATGTCATTCATTATTAAATATGTAATATCATATACAAAACTAACAACAGAGATAAAATACAGCACACCTTCCCTTTAAAGAAAGGTTCTCCTGCAACAAATTGATCATACTAACTTTTCAAGCAGAGTAGTTCAAATAAAAATGAAGGTCTTTGACTATTAATGAAGATAAAAAGAGATAGTTTCAGCCTAGCCTCTCATAGAAGGGAACCTACACAAAGAATGCCGTCTCCTGTGTCCTTTCCAGAGCAGCCTGTGATAGTGGTGTGACCAAGAGAAATTCCTTCTACAATGATCTTAAACTTTGAGTGGGTTCATATTTGGAACTATGTTAATTCAGGTAATCTGGACCTAAACCCTTTATGGGACATAACCAGCACTTTAAATTGCTGCTTGCCTCCAGAGGCTGGGACATAAAATGAGGATGCCAGCAGGGGAGCCCCTTTGGGGGAGCCACTTTGGGAGTGTACGAGGGCGAGGGCCTGGAAGCCAGAGGAAGCCAGCATCAAAGCCCAGGAAAGCCAGAAATGCCCCCCTTCCTGCTGTCCTTCTGCAAACAGGCTAAAACCACCTTATTCAGACAGGCTTTTAAAGATGAAGGTGTTTAAGATCTAGTCAGGGGGTGCTGTGTTTTTAAATCTTGAGTATGCTTTGATGGATTTCAACGGAAGTTTTTAGTGCTGTCTGTGTTTAATTCTGTTTTAATGTTTGCATGTTTGTATATTTTAGATTGTATAGTAATACTTTTATGTCAAGCTGCTTTAGAGTCCCCTTTGGGGGGATAAAGCAGGATATCAACAACAACAACAACAACAACAACAACAACAACAACAACAGTTGCCCAAGCATGAAATGGCACCCAGTGGAACTCAACAAAGCAGTTTCATGCCCACTGTAACATAGTTAAAGTTTATTTGTTTGTTTGTTTATTGATCTGTCTGTTTACCAATATCTGGGCTGTATGTGGGTAAACAAATTGACACTTAATCCTATTGATTAATTAGTGGAATTATAGGCCAGGAAAAATAATTTTCAATACATGTTCCTGATAGCATGTGTAACTAAGGGGTTAAATTACTCAGTATATGGAGAGGCTGGACCAGGAATGTCATATCTGGCCGGGCAACAGTGACCAGCCTAGATGTCATGTCCAGAGGTGTCACCAGAGATAAACAGATAAGAGTAATAGTACATAAGTACCGACCATGTGCTTGATACTTTCTCTTTTTCATTGGGATTGTCTCTATTTGCCAATCTCTGTAAGTAGCTGCACATATTTGGAACAGGAATAAAGGGAATGCCACCAAGGACTTTCGGAAGATAACATACAGTTCCAGTGTGTTTAATTTACACAGAGACTGGAAAGAGCAGAGAGATACAACTGTTTTTAAAAGTGCATGCCTCAGATCAAACTGCTCAGAATCTGTGGAGGCTGCAGAATCCAGGTGTCAGTTTGAACTCAAAGTGCTTTTTTTTTTTTGGGGGGGGGGGGGAGACCCCTGACAAATCCAGACAAGAAAGTAGTACTTCTTATCAGCCAAAATGCAGAGCAAGAAATAGGGATTTTGTCTGTGCTGGATGGAGTTACATTCCTTCTGAAGACACAGGCCGCAGCTTAGTTGTACTCCTGGATTCATCTCTTAGCCTGGAAACAGATTTCAGTGGTAGCTATGAGTATTTTTAAACAATTAAAACTTGTGCACCACTTGTCTACATCTCTCTGCTCTTTCCTGTCTCTATGCAAATCAAACACACTGGAACTGTATGTTATCTTCCGAAAGTCCTTGGTGGCATTCCCTTTATTCCTGTTCCAAATATGTACAACTACTGTTCCTTGATAAGTCAGACCTGGCTACACTGGCACATGTGCTAGTTACATTCTGGTTGAATTACCACAATATGCTCTACCTGGGGCTGTCATTACAGAATGTTTGAAACTTCGGCTGTCCGAAAGAACTATGGCCAGATGGTTAACTAGGGCAGATTACAGGGAAACACAATTCCCTTATTGCAGGGGCTCCCCTAACTGCTGGTCCATTTTAGAGCATAATGCAAAATGCTCTACATGGCTCAGATCTGACTTATTTGAAGGACCCTGGTCTCCTGGAGTTTTAGGACTTATCCCACAATGGCTCGAAACCATCTTCTCTCTGTTTCTCTGCCCTGCTGAAACAGAGTTCCCCAAAGGCCATTACATGATGCAATGCCACTTCTGGAAATGGAAGGAAGGGTCCATTTACAGGAGATGAGTTCTACATGACTCCCAACTGCAGAAGCTTCAGAGAAGGCAGGGAAAGGCACAGAAAGTCATGGAAAGGATATAAGATGGCTAGCTATCCCAGAAGATCAGGAAAGATGAGAGGGAATGGGGTAAGATGGTTCTCTCTACTCTCTACTTTCCCCTGCTTTCCCACTGCTTATGAGATGAAATCCCTAGTCCAACATTCAAACCACTTAACTACACCAGCTCTACATAATGGTGTTAATTCACCAAGAGCATTCCAGCTGTCATCTTCTATGTATCCCTGCTGTTTGCATCAATGAACTTACATAAAATCTGGAAACAACATCAGTTGTAGATAGAAGCTATCCTGTTTTTGTGAATGGTCTTGTGAAACATCTGCAATTGCACAGAATGCTTACCTCTGTGTTAGCTGAATTAATTTGATTGGAAAAGGATTGGTGGGATTTTTTTCCTTGTTTTAAAGGAAGGAAATTGAATAATTATAGTTTATATTTTTCACCAGATGATTGCTTTTCTTTTTCTCTCGCTCTTTGACATATACAAAATAAATCATACTGCATTCAAAAATCCAGCTGCTTTGATCAGAGCTGAATATATCATGATTTAATGAAGACAACCATCTGCTCTTGTGTAAAATCTTAATTAAGAAATATATGAATCAGAACAAAATTAACTCTAAAGCAATTAGTATTTTCTAACTTTTTCAAAGAATGTATAGCAATTACTATGCACAAAAAACCCTAAACATTTTAAAGCTTGCTGTAGCTGCCATAATATCTTAAATGTGCTGAGGCAAATATAAGAACTTGCACTGCCCAAAGAAACAAAGTTGCTCTGTCAAGGAATTTTATTTTTAAAATAACCAATACAAGGGCTAGGATAGCTATCATTTCTTAAAGCCATATATTCGGTTTCTTTCCAATGTCCAGTGACAAATCAGTGAATAAAAACACAATTCCTTTGAGCAAATAAATTTAACGGTGAAAATGTTGAGATCTAGTTATCTGTGTAATAGAGTTCTTTGATTAAAGTTCTAGTAAACATATACATTCCACAGAACCGCAAAACAAAAGTAGATGTGGAAGGGGAATTTTATTTCAAGCTTTTGATCATTTTGAGCATTTATCCCAAAGTCAACCCAAGCCATAGGGCTTCCTGATGTGTAAATCCCCCTATACAAAACTCTCCTGGATTTGGTTGTTTTTAGCACCATGGACTGGAAAATATCCTCTGTCCCTCCTGAAGAGATTAAAGGATGCAGAACACAATGTGGTTCACAACTTTCTTTTCCAATATCTGGCATTTTACTATGATTTTTAGTTTATGTGATTGTAATGTTTTGTTGTTCAGTGGGACAATGGTAGTTAAAATGAGATGTTAATGCTACAATTGTGTCATGTGAAAGAATCCTGTGTCTGAGAGATTGACAGTGACATCCTGAATTCGACTTTTCATGGAACTTTTCATATGTAAATATGGAGCTTTCTTTGTCATATTTTCTTCAAATATGACATATGTGAACATATTCAGTCACATCCTTGGTATCATAGTTCTTAAATTCTTTTACAGGTGTCCTGCTAATAGCAAAGAAGTGTGTATGTCACACAATACATGTGGGTGAATATGGCTCAATTAATGTATTCTTGTGATATTGGCAAAAGTAGAATTCTTTGTTGTTGTTTATTCATTCGGTCACTCCCAACTCTTCATGGCCTCATGGACCAGCCCACGCCAGAGCTCCCCGTCAGCCGTCACCACCCTCAGCTCTTTCAGGGTTAAGCCAGTCACTTTAAGGATACCAGCCACCCTTGGTTGGCCTCTCTTCCTTTTCCTTCCATTTTCCCCAGCATAATTGTCTTCTCTAAGCTTTCCTGTCTTCTCATGATGTGGCCAAAGTACTTCATCTTTGCCTCTAATATCCTTCCTTCCAATGAGCAGTCGGGCTTTATTTCCTGGAGGATGGACTGGTTGGATCTTCTCGCAGTCCAAGGCACTCTCAGAACTTTCCTCCAGCACCACAGTTCAAAAGCATCTATCTTCCTTCGCTCAGCCATCCTTATGGTCCAGCTCTCACATCCGTAGATTATTATGGGAAATACCATTGCTTTAACTATGCGGATCTTGGTTGCCAGTGTGATGTCTCCACTCTTCACTATTTTATCGAGATTGGTCATTGCTCTCCTCCCAAGAAGTAAACATCTTCTGATTTCCTGGCTGCAGTCTGCGTCTGCAGTAATCTTTGCACCTAGAAATACAAAGTTTGTCACTGCCTCCACATTTTCTTCCTCTATTTGCCAGTTATCAATCAGTCTGGTTACCATAATCTTAGTTGTTTTTATGTTTAGCTGCAACCCAGCTTTTGCACTTTCCTCTTGATTAGAAGGCTCCTCAGCTCCTCTTCACTTTCATATGTTTTATTCTCTGTAATTCTGATCATTCTTGTTGGTGTTCTTTGAACCCACTCCAGCTTATTTAAATCCACAAAAACTATATTGCCAATTGCATCAAAATACAGCAAAATCCAAAAAAAGAAAAAACCAAAACACTGACACAAACTCCCCACATTACAATGGCATTAATTAAGATAAAGAAGAGGTGCAAAATATATTGCACATGCTTTCAAAATGTATGGGTGTTTTCACTAGTCATAGATGTTAACAGCAAGGCTGTGAAAACAGTAGGTCCTTGTGTACTGGTAAATCTACATGATTAGTGGTAGATCATTGTGAGTCTCAAAAGTATACTAAAGAAAAACAAAATGATCCCTCCATTTTAAATTGTACTAATTGTACTTGCATAATTTTTAAATGGATGTTTTGACTGTTTGCTTTTAACTGTAATTGTTTATTTATAATGTATGTGTTGGCATCTAATGGTTGCCTGTCATGAAGCTGCCCTGAGTCCCCCTCTGGGAGGTGAGAAGAATGGGGTACAAATGTGTGAAATCATAGAATCATAGAATCATAGAATCATAGAATCAAAGAGTTGGAAGAGACCTCATGGGCTATCCAGTCCAACCCCCTGCCAAGAAGCAGGAATATTGCATTCAAATCACCCCTGACAGATGGCCATCCAGCCTCTGCTTAAAAGCTTCCAAAGAAGGAGCCTCCACCACACTCCAGGGCAGAGAGTTCCACTGCTGAATGGCTCTCACAGTCAGGAAGTTCTTCCTAATGTTCAGATGGAATCTCCTCTCTTGTAGTTTGAAGCCATTGTTCCGCGTCCTAGTCTCCAAGGAAGCAGAAAACAAGCTTGCTCCCTCCTCCCTGTGGCTTCCTCTCACATATTTATACATGGCTATCATATCTCCTCACAGCCTTCTCTTCTTCAGGCTAAACAAGCCCAGTTCCCTAAGCCGCTCCTCATAGGGCTTGTTCTCCAGACCCTTGATCATTTTAGTCACCCTCCTCTGGACACATTCCAGCTTGTCAATATCTCTCTTGAATTGTGGTGCCCAGAATTGGACACAATATTCCAGATTATTGGACACAATATTCCAGATTCCAGATAATAAATAATAATAAATAGTGAAATGAAGGAGGGATAGGATCATCTGGAAAGGGTTTTTTTAAAAGGGGAGGATTGTGAGCGCCATCCATTTTCTGGCAGTCAGGACAATTATGGGAACTGAGAATGCTTTAACACTAAAAGTATGTCCCTTGCCCCAGGCTCCAATTATTGGCTCTCAGACTTCTATTAAAACAAACATACAAACAAGAAAATAAATACAGATCCCGCAAGCTGAGGTTTGCTAGCCTGTGGTACTGAATACTGTCAATAAAACCAATGATGGAGACATGCGTGGAATGTGAATTCTGTCATCAAGATTCAACAGGCAACCTGATTTTCAAATGTTTTTTTTCAGGTTAGGGACAACCTGTATGTATTAATCGTGAGATTAGAAAGACTTGCTTTACTCTTTCTTACCAAAAACAATGAGGATGTAGAGAGGTCAATATTAGATTTACATTATAGGAAGAAGGGTGATAATGCTTTTATCCTACACTATGCTATTTAAAAAAAATCACCCACTAAAGATACTGTTTTCCACTAAAGACACTATCTAACAACTTGGAGGAATAACTATTAGCTGGGAAATGAAGTGGTGGAAAAAACATTTGGGTTCAGCAGGACACTTACCTGGCTAATATATATATATATATATATATATATATATATATATATATATAATGACCTGTCCTTCAGAAAGAAGGTAAAAACTTGGCTGTGAGACCCAGCCTTTGGGACAGTGCAATAAGGCAACAATAGGAAGCTTTACCCTGCTGACTGGATTCAGTATGGATGATCTAAGATTGTTTCAAACAATTAATTTAAAGGCATTTCTCCTGACGTTTCGCCTGCATCTATGGCAAGCTTCCTCAGAGGTGAGGTCTGCTGGAGCTGGGAAAAAAACCCCTTTTTTCCCAGCTCCAGCAGACCTCACCTCTGAGGAAGCTTGCCATAGATGCAGGCGAAACGTCAGGAGAAATGCCTCTAGAGCATGGCCATATAGCCCGAAAAAACCCACAAGAACTGAGTGATTCCGGCCATGAAAGCCTTCGACAATACAATTAATTTAAAGTGGAGATAACTGATTTTAGTGTTTATGTATATTTTTAGTTTATTTTATGTTGCGGCATTGAATGTTTGCTGTATATATGTTATGCTCCGCTCTGAGTCCCCTTCAGTGTGAGAAGGGCGGAATATAAAAGCTACACACACACACACACACACAAATAGGGTTCTCACTTTTTAGCTTAATACAACAAATGTTGTAAGGTAAAACAACAAATGCTGTAAGGTAAAACAGCAATAGTGAGCCTGGTGTATTCATTTTGTGGTGTTGTTCATGAAGATAATTTGAATTTATTGTTTTTTTCTTTAACAATAACTTGCAAGTACCTTGCTATATTTAAGTCTATAAACTACAACATTGTGTATCTTTCAGAGCCATATATCTTGCCAACAACAACTGGTATGGCAAGAGATAGTTGGACTCATTTGATGGGCATATGTTGGAAAGGGTTGAGTACCCTCTGTTGGTTTACTCTGGAATTGCACAAAATCAGACCTTCAGAGAAGAAAACACAAGTGTTTATAAGTCTTAACATATATTTTTGTAGCATAAGACTGTAACATTTTAACCCCAAATACATCAACATTTGACCCATCAGTAGGATAAGATTGAAATGTTACCTTAAATTAATGACTTTATCACACCAGCCTGTTGTTTCACAATGATCACACTGCTAAAGAAATTGGAAACTTATCATTATTGAAACAATCTCTTTCTCTGTGTTGTTGAAGGTTTTCATGGCCAGAATCACTGGGTTGCTGTGAGCTTTCCAGGCTGTATGGCCATGTTTTGGAAACATTCTCTCCTGATATAAACTTCACTTGCCTCGTTTCCAACAGACATCTCAACCTCTGAGGATCCCTGCCATAGAAGTGGGTGAAACATCAGGAGAGAATGCTTCTGGAACATGGCCATACAGTCCAGAAAACTCACAGCAACCCAATTTCAGCACTTTTGTTGATGCAAATGTCTACAATTAGTCTTCTGAGCAGACGAATTTCCTACATGTCTGCCCTACCCAAGGTGTGTGCATTGTGCTTTAATATATTTTGCAACAACTGCCCAGTCATGCAGTTTCAGCATGCTCAGGAGACCTTTAACTGCTTTGCATTACTGGGATTGCAGCGGAAGTAAATTAGCACACAAGAAAGAACAATGGAACAATGATGGGTTTTTCCCTCAATCAAAAATATGATCTAATCACTAATCAAGTGCAATTCATCTACATGATGTTGTGTAGTAAGCCCCATTATTAGGCCTTAATTGCACTACATGCAATGAAGTCCTCAGATATTTTCATTCTTAAACTTATATTAAAACTGCCTTCAGACACTGGCTGGCCATAAAAGGTAAGGGTATACATTTTAGAACTATAGACCAATGTCCTAGGTCATCTGCTGATGGCCATAAATTGAAACCAACTTGAAGGCACAGAGCAACAACTGACAGTTATATACTCATGCATAAATGATGTCATCAATAGTAATAAACTGCTCTGGTCCCACAGAAATAAATGGAAACTGTGTAGGAGTCATCGAGATGATGCTTAAGTTAATCTTCTTGATAAATTGTGTTTTCAGTAAATGTAGCTTTTATCAGGTCTTGTGAGCTTTAATGAGTAGATCAATCAAGTAATTGACAGTAATTCCTTCATAGACAGGAGTAAATTTAATCAATGAGGTCTGAATTTGAAGAATAAATTGAAATCCATCATAATTTACGATGAGTATGCTCCCACCCTTCAGTTTTAGTATTTTCACTCTTATCTGCTAGTTTGATTGCAATCTAGTAACTACTGGAAGTTGTGCACATACAAATATGTATGCCCACACCCACAAACTACTTTTGCTGCTATGAAACATCAAAACTAATTGGCAGTCATGGTTTGAAGAAATCTCATATGTTGTTACTTCTTTTGTCACTTCTTGGAGGCTTCCTGGAATATGGGTAGATCAGCACAGTCAACCCTCCACATTCACTGGGGGTAGGGGCCCAAAAATAAAAAAAACTGTTAATAATAAAACAGCTATATTTTTAACCTAAGAGGACACCTCTTTAGGAATATTTCTTTTCTCTAGAAAGAGTATGTCAACCTCCAACTGATTGTACTAAAGGACCTAGAAATTCCTAGAAGGATGTATAAGAATTTCTAGATCACACACAAAGAAAGGTGTCTTCAAACACAACTTTATGGTCAACTTTGGTTCAGCAGCACAACATTGACATTGAATATGTATAGCACTGTTAAAGTGCAACTATATATACAAAGATTTCTGCTACACAACTGTCATGTACAAGCTAGGCCAACATGTTAAATGAAAGACACAGAACTAGGGATGGATAGATCAGAATATTTTCATTATGTTAGTTTTGCAATCTGTCATAAGCCGGTCTATTTTGTTTCTGCATAAACCTGCATAAATTGGGACATTTTTATTTTAGTACTTATTTTTAATTATATATTCTCACAAAATGCCCACTTCTCACCATATTTTCTTTGAAAAAATACATTTCTAAATGTATTTTATCTTAAGATATGTATTTATATGCCCATTGTTTGAGTTGAGGACTGCATAAAATATTTTAATTTTCTAAAAAAGTTAAATCTAAAGAAAATTGTCATATGATTCACACATTAATCTAGGTCAGACCTGCACAGCATACAGGCCACTTGCAGCTCACCAAATGATTGTGGGTGGCCTGTAAAAAATATAGAAGATATAAAAGAAAAGCAAGACTTGGCTCCTTCCTCATCTTCAGTTCACCTCTTTTCTTGAGCTTTTATTGCCAAATATCCATGCCAAGTCAGTCCATGATCCCACAAAAGGTGACTCAGGAAGTTTCCTTCCAAGTGTAGCAGGTGCACACTCTCACTTTGGTTTCCTTTATTCACTCCAAGTTCTCCTCTTCCTCTTGCAACTGGTAGTATCCAGAGTCCCACCCCTTCCTGCTGGTTTATCTCTCTCTCTCTCTCTCTCTCTCTCTCTCTCTCTTGTGACAATGTGTTGCTTTGTCAGGATTAGATATCTATGAATCACAGATGTGAGATCACAGCTCAGGATGCAAAAAGAGGGGGAGACAGGGGTTGGTGAATGAGGAATTGGGAGCAGAACATTTGTAGCAGAGGAGGAGATGGTGGTGGCAATGGCAACAACTGCAAAAGAATGAAAGAAACTGTCAACTTCCCTCATCCCCTTTCATCTTCTTCCTCTGTAAATGAATTGGTTGCCTAATTGGCAGGCAAGGAGCAGCATCCACCTGGGCTGTTGAGGAGGAAAGCCTGGCAAGCATGCACATGCAAAGCTTCCTCCCCTTTTCCTTTTTCAGTTCTTCCACTTCATCAGCACAATCGCCTCCTGGTCTGGCTCCCTCCCCTGCTCCTGGCAAGTCCAAGTTCCCCACTCCTGTTGCCATATTTGGAGAAAAATGTATCCCTGCCTCTTTTTGAGAACCATCCTTTGAAATTTGTGTCTGAGAAAGAAAGACTGACCCATTCCCCTCCCACAGGCTTGGCTGGCAGCAGGGTCCAGTTGTTCTGCTCTTCACTTACATCTCATTACTGGAAACATGGCTTTTGCCCAGAATAGCATTATTTTTCCTTCTCTCTCCCCCTCCCCCACTTCCTGATCTTCTCATTGAAAGAGATAGTTTCCTTCAAACTCTTTGCTTATATGGGTTCAATAAGAAGTGGAATTAACTGAAATTCATTGAATTTATAATATTGTTTGTGTGCAAAATACTTTAATCATTTATTATACCTTCATTTGGAAAGTGAGGCATTAAAAACCTGTTTGCATCCCAAAGAAGTTTAACTTTGGCCCCTACCTATTGCTAAGTTGTGCAGATCTGACCTAGGTTCATGTCATTGCTTTGAATATTAAAAAGATATAAGAATGTCTTAATAGAGTACAAGCTGAACATGAGTCAACAGTGTGATGTGACCAGCTAAAAGAACCAAAGTGATTCTAGGCTGTATCAGTAGGAGTCTACTGTCTTGAGGGAAGTTATAATTCCACTCTATTATTCTTTGGTCAGACCTCACCTGGAATACCGTGTGTACTTCTGGGCACCACAATTCAAGAAAGAATAGGACAAACTAGGATGTTCTCAGAAAAGGGCAGCTAAAATGGTAAAAAGTCTAGAAACGAAGCTTTATGGGTAGCAGCTTAGGGAGCTGGATATTTTTAGCTTGTAGAAAAGAAAGCGGAGAGGGGACATGCTAACCATGTTTAAATATTTGAAAGTGTCATGAATACATTTTTGAATCTTAAAAATATTCTATATGCCATTTCCAGTGAGACAGGTTGCATTAAGCACTCTACAGAGAAAGAAGGTAGACAGACACACATAAACTATATTGCTACAGTGGTTACACAAACAAAGGATATTGCATTTTACTCTCCATTCACACACATATAAACAATCACTCTCCATGAACACTTTCCCATACCTTCTTCCTTCTCCTGGAAAAGAGACCCACACATGTGCCAGACTGCGTTCCCCACAAATCTGTCATTCTGTAGATACACTACCTTTCTTCATCTCTTTGAGAAAGAGGCAGGTGACTAGACCCTGCTGCCTGCATTCCCTTATCTAGCATTCCCTTATCTAGCATTTTTTTTTGCTGTTGTTGTTCCAAATTATTGTAAATGACTGACACGCTGTTTTGCAGCTAAAACTTGCTGACTCCATAAGTTCCAGATAGATGTTTTTCTTCCTTAACTGATGTTGGCTTTCCTTCTTAACATAAGGAACCATTGAGTTTGACTTCCTTAACTTTAAAAAAACAACATTGTCTTTGACTATGTAAACATGTTGTTTTCAGCCACAATCATTGTCTCTGGTCATGTCAGTAATTTAATAGATGATGAATTCTTCACCTCTTTTTGCAGTTTTCCATAATGCCATTCTTCTTGGGATGGTGTCTTTAGTCTTGGCCAGACACCAGTCACATACCAATCATACAGTTTCATTCAATCCATACGTCATGCTTATCATAAAAGGATACCACATTGAGGTGGGGGCAAGTTTGTGTTCTGTTGTTTTAGAGACTAGGACATGGAGCAAAAATATTGGTCCCACCTAAACATTCAGGGGAAAAAATCTGATCGGTAAGAGCTGTTAGACAGTAGAAAGCCATTCCTTGAAATGTTGTGGATTCTGCTTCTGTTGAGATTTTTGAAAGAAGGCTGGAGTGCTTTGACTATGTATTTCTGCTTTTGAGGAGGTTTGACTGGATGGCTCTCATGGTCACTTCTAACTATATGATTCTCCTGACACACACACAAAAAAAAAAACAGACCAAAAATATCTCCTAGCATCTTTTAACACAAAACTACAACAAGTCAATCTATGATGTTACCTAAATATCTGAGGGTGTTTTCTGCATTACCTTGCCATGAAGTAAACATGATGCTTTGGAGCAGCTTTCATCAATAATATAGCGATTAAAGGTTTTTTTTAAAAAAAGAAACAGCAACTGATTGGGTTTGCTTGGTCCTCCTGTGTTGTGTATCATTCCACAAGTGAGGGATGATTTTGATTAAATACTGCTTACTGTGGTAAGACATTTATCATTTTCCCCAAAAGGTTGTAATGAGATGAGATGGAAGCATCCTGTCTACCAATCCAAAGAGACCTTGATTAAGTCTCCCTAGAGGCGGTTGTATTCAGAGTCTGAAGGTTAGCTGGCTTATCAGTCCAGATACCACAATAATAGCATTAGGCTAATAGAAGGGAGAAAACTTGATAATATAAAATAATGCTTTATTCTAAGATAAATTATCAGGGGGGAGTACTTCACATCTGAATAGAGAAACTAGCTTTTTTAAAGAGAAGAAAACCCATACATCAACCTTTTATCTGTCAGTCAGATAAAAGCTTCCTGAGCTACTAAGAAGCTCAAGATGAAACCAAGAAAGCTTTATGAATGCATAATATTTATCATACTAATAAAACAAAGAATAGCATTTGCAGGAAGCGAATATGTGAACGAGAATACAAGAGCTGGGCAAACTCCATGAGTACAGCTTGGGAGTAATAATTATACATAACACATTACTTATAATTAATACATTTTTGCACTAATTAAGATTTCACTAAGTTATAAGTATAACATAATGAGCATAGGCACCAGTTCTTTTGTGGTATAACTGCAATTGTTTCAGTTGCTTTTACAGCTAGATGGAGTGTGTGGTCTTGCAGTACTGGTGGGTTTTGTAACACAAATTAACAGATTTGTAGCATTCTGGTATGTTCTGTATATAACTGAAGAGCAATTTATTGTCGAAGGCTTTCATGGCCGGAATCACTGGGTTGTTGTAGGTTTTTCCGGGCTATATGGCCATGTTCTGAAGAGCAATTATTTTTATTTCTATTGAAAAAGGAAAAAGGAACAATCTACTTTCAATATTATTACTTTGATTGGGTAGAATTTATTTACTATATTTGTATATTGCCTTTCTCAGCCCGTGGGTGACTCAAGGCGATTTACAGAGGCAAGATTCAATGCCCAACAACATAAAACATTTAAAAACATTTAAACATTAACATATAATATATAATCATAAATAAAATCAGTAACACATCAAATATTTCCATCTCCTAGTTAAAAACAAAGTCCAGTCTCATCATCCAATCGTTCCATATTCCTATATCTGTTACACTGCCTTAAGCATTTCCAAATGCTTGCTCGAACAGCCAGGAATGTTAGCAGCAAGGGGGCCGATCTAATGTCCTTAGGGAGGGTGTTCCATAGCTGAGGGGCCACCACTGAGAAGGCCCTGTCTCTTGTCCCCATCAAACGTATTTGTGATGCAGGTGGGATCGAGAGCAGGGCCTCCCCAAACTATCTTAATGTCCTAGTTGGTTCATAGGAGGAGATGCATTCGGACAGATGGTTCGTCACCTTAGAGACGAACTGAAAAACAAGTTGATAGCATAAGCTTTTGGAGACTAAGGACTTTATCACACAGTTCTACTGTCCCGCCGTAAACCCAATTTCATTGTGGAATTTTATCACACTTATTTCCACATTAACACTTTAGTGCTGCTTTGGTGATCCAGGGTTGTTGAATCTGAATTCTGATACACATTGTGGCTATAACTCTACCATTGCTCTTTTGGAGGGAGGGAGGACGAACCACCTGGTGGTACTATAAATTCATGTTCACTCTTATCACATGACTACCCAAGAAGTAGGACTACCATGGAAGGAGCTTTTCACATGTAAACCCATTGTAGAAAAACAGTGCAATAGAAAGCATTTATGAGTATTATCAATCAATTGAGAAGAATGCTTCAGCAATGGGTGGGATATAAAGCAGCTGCAAGACAGGCGCAATATTGTGTGGTAACAACCAAACATGCCAGTTTGACTCCACTTTAATTGTCATGGCTAAAGGCTATGGAATCCTGGGATTTGTAGGTTGGTGAGGCTCCAGCGTTCTTCTGCAGAAAAGGTTAAAGAACTTGTAAAACTATAACTCTCATGGTTCCATCGCTTGCATTACCCTATCACAATTGGTGGGAGTGGAAGGTTTCTCTTATAGGCCCCTAGAAGTCCTGCCAGTCCTGCCCTAGAAGTTGTGCAGATACTCCCCCCCCCCCCCCGCCCCCGGTCTGGAGGAATGAGGTGAAATAGTTCTTTATCCCAGATAAAACAACACCCACTCCCACAAGAGTGCTAAACAAAATTGAAAATAACTATTTCTCAAAGTGGGATCATAAATAAATTCATTACAAAATAACACCATTCATAACCCATTATGAAATCATTTCATTAGCAATGTTAATACATTTGAATAAAAACAAACAATTTATAATTGCACATCAATCTATGATATTACAGCCTCAGCCACAGCAGGGGGTTCGCACAGCTCCCCATCTAGATACATCTGGTTTGTGGGCTGCTCTTTGCTTTCCCCAATATATAGTGCAAACACAGAGTCAAACATACAATATTGTTATATAAAATGGAGAAATTAGTGGATTTATTACAGTGCCTTCCCCATCATCTAAACTTGATTCAGTAAAGTCCTTAATGCTCTTTTTCTGGATTGTATTACGGAAGTGACTTATTGGATCGTATTGAAACCCCGTTCACATTCCGTTTAATTAAAACCAGTGCACTATGAACACAGAATTGCAAAACAGTCATATCATTTACTTGCATTCTTCTGCTTGAAGTGTTCAGTCAAAGCAGTCTGCCGTGAAATGGGAGCAAGATGTTTACAACTACGATATCATCTTAACAGCAATTGTATAAGGAGCAGCGTAACAACCACCACATACCATTGCAAAAAAGTGCTTTGTGCCAACATTATGGGGCCAACAGAATGATGGCCAAAGAGTAATATTTTTAAAGTGTGGTAAATAACTTTTTAAATTTTTTTTAAAAAACATAATTGGTATTCCAATTGAGTAATGGAATAGTAATTATGTTTTTTAAAATAATTTTCCAGGTGCTGAGGAAAACCAGATAAGATTTGAGTTTGTATACTATCATCTAGTTTTAGCCAAAAGGAGAAACTGCAGGAGGACCCAACATACTATTCAAAGGAGCCTCTGCACCTGTAAAGTAGTCTCCAGGAGCTGATTATCCATAATTATATAATAACCTCAACAACAATAACAAAAAATGTATTCCTTATCAACTTCTCCTCATGGCTCAAGGCAGCTTGCAACATAGCTAAAAACACATCATCATCATAAACATTCTATAAAATACACATATTAAAACATATTTCTACAAAATACATATATTAAAATACATAGAACAAAGAAATACATATATTAAAATACATAGAACAAGTCTTGTCTTGCCTAGGGAACACAAGACAAGACTTTAAAATACATAGTTAAAAATGCCTGGGTAGGCCTGCCGGAAGAGAGAGGTCTTTAGGTGTGTTTTAAATTCTGACAGTTCAATTAGCTGTCGGAGCTCATTCCACAGCCTTGGGGTGGCCAATGAAAAGGACCTCTGGGTGATGGTTGATAGTCAGGTTCAGGCTGGCTGGAGGACACCCCCCAGAGAATCTACATGACTGCGGTGGATTGTATGGAAGAAGGCGGTCCTGCAGTAGTTCTACTTTTGCCAGGTATCTACTACCTGTACCATGCTACATGCTTAGTTACACAGGATTCAATTACATTTATTATTTTATTGTAGTAGTCAGCCCTCCACATAAAAAACACTATTTATTTAACCTGAGAGAACACCTCTCTAGAAATTTGAATTTCCTCCAGGACAACACCACAGTCAGTTCTCCACCAAAAGGTGACCATAGAGTCATGCTGGACTGCCTAGAGATTAATAGAAAAACCTTTTAATCAAATCCATCAATAGTCAAAATGAGTTAAATGCACAAATGTGGAGAGCTGGCTTATATGCTGCTTTTCTATTAATGTATTATCTTTGCAAGAACTCCGTAAGGTAGGTCAAGTAAGAGAGTGTAACTCACCCAAGATCATCCGCTGAATTTCATGATTCAACTGTGTGAGGACTAGAACCTGGATCTTCCAGGTTTCATCCAGCACTCTAACCCATACACCACACTGGCTCTCCCATGGATCTCCTAACACAGTATTTCTCAACCTTCCTAATGTCGTGACCCCTTAATACAGTTCCTCATGTTGTGGTGACCCCTAACCATAAAATTACGTTCGTTACTACTTCATAACTGTCATTTTACTATTATTATGAATCGTAATGTAAATATCATATATGCAGGATGTATTTTCATTCACTGGACCAAATTTGGCACGAATACCTGATATGCCCAAATTTGAATACTGGTGGGATTGGGGGGAGGATTGATTTTGTCATTTGGGAGTTGTAGTTGCTGGGATTTATAGTTCACCTACAATCAAATTCCACCAATGATGGAATCGAACCAAAATTGGCACACAGAACTCCCATGAGCAACAGAAAATACTGGAAGAGTTTGGAAGGTTTTGACCTTGAGTTTGGGAGTTGTAGTTCTCCTACACCCAGAGACAACTTTGGACTCGAACAATGATGGATCTGGACCAAACTTGGCACAAATGCTCAACATACCAAAATGTGAACACTGGTAGAGTTTGGGGGAAATAGACCTTGACATTTGGGAGTTGCTGGGATTTATAGTTCACCTAAAATCAAAGAGCATTCTGAACCCCACCAATGGGCCAAACTTCCCACACAGAACCCCTATGACTAACGGAAAATACAGTGTTTTCTGATGGCCTTTGGCGACCCCTCTGACACCCCCTCAAGACCCCTTCAGGGGTCCCGACCCCCAGGTTGAGAAACCCTGTCCTAACACTTGTTGTTTTATTTCAGAGCGGATGGTAGAAGTAGAAAGTTGTGTTTAGATTTGAGCATGGCAGAAACATCAAACTCTCCTGGACCACTGGAAGGTAAATTCTGTCAGTGTCTATCCAAAGCTTTTGTCACTTTCCACAACAGCTGGGGGAAATGAGATAAGATTTGCTACACATCCATAGTTCTGCTAGTTCTAAATAGCTACAGATGCATTCAGACTTGTTCAAGAGTATTTATTTATTTATTTATTTATCATTTCAGGAGCAACCAGAGAACCAAGAGTACAATGTGTCAAGTCGTGTGATCATTGCTTGAGGCCTGGAAGCACCGTGGTTAGGTCACCATTTGAAAGTCTTAATTTTTTTAACAATCAACAATAAATTAGATAGAGGATGATGTTTTACTGCTTGCCATTCGAATAGAGATACACAAATATATTAAAGCTGACAGTGACTGTGTGTGATTTAGGTTCTAATAAGCTACTAATTAAGATAGAGCTAACAGCCTCCCTTCTAATTGTCCAGTCAATAATTGGGAAACAAAAGCCACTAACATTTTATTAACTGGAACACAATGTAACAGAGTTAAGTATTTAGTCTCTGAGTCTTTCTTTCTTTCTTTTTAAAGAAAAATCAAAGGCTGCAAACAGATAGCCATTTAGGCATTTACTTCAAACTAAAATATAAATGAAGACAATCGCTCTCAGGTGTACTATTCAATTAAATGGCACTTAGTTGTTGTAGGTTTTTCGGGCTGTATGGCCATTTTCTAGAAGCATTCTTTCCTGACGTTTCACCTGCATCTGTGGCAAGCATCCTCAGAGGATTCCTCACAATGATGCAGATGCAGACAAAACACCAGGAGAGAATGCTTCTGGGGTCCCCAGATGTTTTTGGCCTTCAACTCCCAAAAATCCTAACTGCTGGCAAACTGGCTGGGATTTCTGGGAGTTGTAGGCCAAAAACATCTGGGGACCCCAGGTTGAGAACCACTGTTCTAGAACATGGCCATACAGCCCAAAAAACCTACAATAACCCAGTGATTCCGGCCATGAAAACTTTCAACATTAAATGGCACTTACTTCCTCTATGCTTATCTTTGTGCAGGGGTTTCTTCTTGAATAAATACATACCTTATGTTTTCAGAGACATCCTAAGCAACACACACATACACACACAGAAATAAGTTGAAATCCTATTGGTGACATATGCATTAACAGAAATGGTATCTATGCTCATGGCCACGCATGGTACACCAAGAGGCAGTAACAACTTCTCAAGCAGGAAAACTACCTCAAACAGTGCATTGGGCAAAATTACAAATCCATCAATTTGGCAGTGATGTTTTTGAAGATACAGATAAGCAAAGGGAGCCACAATAGTATAGTAGTTTGAAAATTGGACAACACATCTAGAAGACCAGCATTTGCTCAGTTATGGAAACTCTCAACTTCAGAGGAAAGGAATATGAAACTTTCTTTACATGAATCTTTCCAAGGGCTTATCTACATTGAATCCTCCCCTCATCCCACCCCGGACTCACCTCAAATCTAGTATTGGCTGTCTCCATGATGCACAGCAACTTCTGGTGGATATCCTGATATTTTTGCCCTCAACCTGACTTTGTCGCACTTTAGGAAAAGATACGGGATACTCTGGAGATTGCAGGTTCTATTCAACCTGATCACTCTTTCTCTGAACAGACCCTGCTGTTCCCTGCCTATAAACTGTAGTTGCATCTATTGACATTGTTCTGCCCTCTCCTTCCTTGTCATGTTCTGATATCCGCAGACATGATGGGTCCATGGTAAGTGGCAGTGGCAAAATACAGGTCAATGTGACATCCTAATTGGGCTAATGCAGTCATAGACCAGCTCAAGTGGTTGGAAAGCAATGGGGTGCTATAATGGGTTCCTCTGGCCGTAATCACAGTCACATCAGGGCCAATCTAGAACATAATACTCCAGATTCACTGGCCAGTGCACACACAGAGTAAGAAACCCTAGGATAGAGTTGCTATAAATCAGTCAACATGAAGGCACATACAGCAGTAAATCAAGGAGTCCAACATGTGCATTGGAGACCTGCCCCCACTGCCCCATCTCCAAACTTGGATGAATATTGGAAACTATTCCCTTTAATAAATCTCCAGCTTGTGCTCTCAACATCCCCTGAATGACAGACACTTATAAAGAGATGACACTTGAGTGCCATTTATGGTCCACTTGCCTTGCCACACCAAATGAACCACTCGGATGGGTAAACAGCACTTGCTTGTGCTGCTAAACGAATTCTCCACAGGCTGTATATCACTCACAGCTGCAGAATGTGGTGATAAAACTAAGAGCCTAATAAGTAGCAAGAGTGATGTGCAGCTATGCCAATTAGGAGATCCTTGTATAGAGGCTATGTCAATTTCAGGATGTGGGAGAGCAGGAAGTGAAAGAGCTGATGGCTAATAAATATTCACAAGGGTAGGGCAGCTTAGCAGTCTGGCTGTGTGTCTATCTAAATGAGTTCTATAGGATGTTAAGACAAGAGTGCAGCAGTAGAATTCAACTTGATGAGACTGATTGTCTATATAAGTTATTCAGGCCAGCATCCAGTTGGGGGAAGGAAGCTGGTTTGGAAATAGTTAAAGATTTTCTATATTTTGGCTTAGTCATTAATCAAAATGGAGACTGTAGTCAAAAAATCAGAAGACAAAGACTTGCAAAGGCAGCAAAGAAGTAACTAGATAAGATTCTCAAGTGTAAAAAAACCCGGTATGACCTTCATATCTGCAGGGGACACAATCCAAGATCCTCATGTGAATAATAGTGAATCCTATATCTTGACTATATTTGGGCTGAAGGCATATCATAGAATTACACTAGAGGACCTGGAAAGACCCATAACCACTTTCAGAGAGGAATATTTTTGGAGCATGGATAAGTGCTCTGAAAAATGGGTAAGTGAAATTATGGATATTGAATCTGTGGATGAGAGGGTTGTACTGCATATCATTACATACTAAAGTCAAAATAATCCATGCTATTGCATTTCTGATTTGATGAATGGTGGTGAAAGCCAGTATGGCATAGTGGTTGGAGTGTTGCATTAGGACTCTGGGAGACAGTGGTTTGAATACCAACTCAGCCATGGGCAAGCCACAGAAGAAGCCAAAGTACCTCTGGATAAATCTTGTCAAGAAAGCTCCATGACAAGGTCACATAATGGATATCACACATCAGAAATTACTTGAAGCAAGAGGGTTCATGAGTAGGATGGCTTGCCTGTAAATAGTGGCTCAAATCGCTACTTTGAGTTCCACCCATGAGAGAAAAGCAGGATATAAATAAATAAATAAATAAATAAATAAATAAATAAACACCTCTGGCTTTCTTCCTTGCATGTGGCAATACTTGGTGTGTCACACCAAGTTTCTTTATGTTTGGTTTCTATCCACAGAGTGTCAGAAACCAATTTCTACTATTTGAGAAGTGAGAAGTGACATCTTGAGGTTGGTAGGAGTCACCAGTGGAAGTGCTGGTATCTGGAAAAACTAACTTTTTCTCATTGGAAAACTGTGATTAGAGACTTGGGGGGGGGGGGGGTGTTGGAATTGACAAGAAGGGAGTGGCGTAGTGTGAGTAGTAAAATCGGGGACATTTGTGTGGGAATGCCATTCGTGACTTTTTTTCTTAACTGTAGGAACCTGACTTACTTACTTACTTAGGTGATTCCTCATAGATTGAGGATGATGATCCACATATTCTCTCACAGTGAGGATATTAGTTTTCAGATGGAGGGCAGTTCCGGTCAAGGTTGGCTTGACATGCCTTCCTCTTGGCATGTTTCTTCCTTTCGCCCTCCATTCATTCATATTTTTTTTAGGCCACAGGGTGGTGACCCCTCTTGACGTGGCAGTCTGGTCAGGGGTAAGAGAGGTAAACTATGTTTAGGGCACCTTTTCTAGCCCCTTCCCCATGTGGAGTGAGCAGAGTGGATCCTAAAAAAGGCTGCTCAGTCATGGATACAGCTGCCGAACTACTTAATTGCCTCAGACCAACTTCTTCTAGCCCAGTTGGCAGTGGGGCCTTCACCACAAGTCACACAATGTCATGTAATGGCTTGGGATCCCAAGATAGGGTGGATTCATCTAAACCTTCTGTTGTTCAATTGAAATCTATCCTCCTGTAACTTAAAACCATTAGATTTGCCCTACTCCCTGGAGTAGCAGAGAACTAACACAGCTGCTTCTCTCTGTCACAGCCCTTTAAATATTTAAAAAATACAGTCATGTAACACCAAAGTTTTCTTTTCATCAAGTTGAATATGCTCAACTTTTCCTCATATGTTTTCTTTTCCATACTTCTAATCATCTTTGTTGCCTTCTCTGAACATGACCCAGCTGTCCTTCTTGGGGAAGAGAAGACTGAGGGGTGACATGATTTACTCTTTCACTATCTCAAGGGATGTCACAGAGAGGAGCATGCACGATTGCTTTCTGTGGGCCAAGCAGGGTGATTTGTATGCATTTTCCCTTGACTGAAGTATATCTGTATACAAGTCTTAAAGGAACTTATTTTGAGTTGTACACATATATTTGCATATTGCTTGAAAATAAAGAGGAGATAGTAATCTATGGTGTGTACTTTCTTAGTAATGAAAAAAAATTAATCTTCAACATAAATTTGTGATTTTTTCTATTAAAATTAATTCTTACTCTTTCCCTTTTAGGGTTTTGAAAAAATGGAATTCATAAACTTTTTGAAAAGAAAATGATGTCATATCCTTTTGGCAAATGTGAATCTCCATGAACATTTGGAGACCACTTTTTGAAAACCACTAGTCAAGGAAAGGCATAACTTTGTTAGATGTCAGCCCTTTGAAGAAGTGATGTTCACAAGCATTCATGTAATGGCACATAGGTAACTCAGCTGTTAAACTGATAAACCATGTCTTTGAACTGCGAGGGACAAAGACATGCCACTGCACAAAAATACATATACTTAGCTAGCAGAGTTTTAAAATGTTTTTTTGAAACTGAAGATGAAATTGCAGATGCAGTAGCCCAAAACATATACTCTCTCTTAAACCTATAAGTTTAAAATATGCACTGAGACAAAAAAACACAAACATCTCGAATTAATTTAGCATATAAACACATTTCTTATTAAAGTTCAGTTATAGATAGAATGTACGATAGTTTTGCTATGTTGAGAACACAGGGTATCATTCTTAATAAATAGTCCATAGGTCAAAGTCTTTAAGTATATATCTTCTGAAAGTCTAAACTGTGCATGCAGGGACTGCTCCAGCTCCCCGTGTGAGGAGAGAAGCCTCCCACAAGGATGGTAAAACACCAAAACATCTGGGCGTCCCCTCGGCAACGTCTTTGCAGACAGCCAGTTCTCTCTTACCAGGAGCAACTTGCAGTTTCTTAAGTCGTTCTTGACACGAAAAAAGGGGTGCAACAAAGCATACACTGCCATCTAAACATGCTTAGGAGGAACTCCACCTCCACTCTGTCATACCTTTTAAATTGAATTTAACTGGACCCAGGAATTTGATACATGGTCAAAAGAGTGGGCTACATGTCTAATTAATGGACTCTGGTTACATATAAAAGGGTGAAAATGCGAGTGTGGAGAAGAGCAAACCACAGACCACCTGCTGCAATGCAACCTGAGCCCCACCACATGCACAATGGAGGACCTCCTTGCGGCAACACCAGAGGCACTCCAAGTGGCCAGATAGTGGTCAAAGGACATTTAATCAACTACCAAGCTTGCAAACTCTGTTTTGTCTGTTTGTTAAAAATTTGTTTAAAATGTAATACAATTGTCTGGTTGATACTGACACGATAAATAAATAAAGGGTAAAAAAAAGATTACCATCAAAAAGCAGGATATAGCTGTACCTCTATTCTGGGGCTGTGCCCATAAATGACCAGATCTCATCTGATCTTGGACATGAAGGAGCACAGATACATCTCACTTTTTCTCCAAGCTTTGTCTTTGCAAAGTGGAGTGCATACAGAAACTCCATCTTTCAGCCTCTTGAGACATATATTCCCTTTCTCTTGTGAATAATAATAATAATAATAATCATCATCATCATCATCATCATCATCATTGTTTATATCCCGCTTTTCTCCTTAAATGGGACTCAAAGTGGTTCACTTCATTGTCATCCTCTTTTTGCTCTTTCTCATAAAGGTGTTACCACAATAGGGACGTTTAAATCTCTATCGTGGTCAACACAGTTATTCCAAGATCACTAGTTAGTATTAAAGGTCTTCTGAGCACTCCCACTCTCTCTCCCAATTACCCACACATCTTCCTCACTTCCTACCCCCCTTGCCCAATTTGCATCCATTATGCCTAGCATTCATAACTTTTCATTTCCTAGATTTAAAGTCTTGCTTCCAGTGGACCCAGCAAAGTCACAGCTCATTAACTAAGATGTTGATCAATACGATGTGACCTGTTAAAAATGTAATGCTGCCAGTGAAATCAACTCTAAAACATATTTCAACTGACAGCTAAGAGCATTAGGTTTCAGGGCTCATAATGAAGAACTATAACGATATGTTGTGGACTGCCCGAGATCTTGGAAGCCAAAAGCATTATCCAAATAATCGGCAGAGAGAATGAAATAAAACAAGCCAGGGATAAATTGCTACAGGAAAATAAAAAGCATCCCAGGGGTGGGAGTGCGGGAGTTTTTATAAGCACAATGATGTCAATATATTGTGAGGACAGCTCTGGTGGCTAGTTTGTCTTTGAAAAGGAAAACTCTTGGGAGCTAGCCTTAAGGGCAAAACAAAATGGAACAAAGATGGTTTCCATTTATTTATATGTGTATGTGTGTGTGTACCAGATATGGGGCAATGGCTTCTAGTAAATGCAAAGTTTATAATCACAGAGAAAGATAGACACATGTCAATATGATCTCAGTGGGAAGAAAACAAGGAGGAACACAGCTCTGAATTTTTCTTCAGAACCAGACCAGTGACATCATCTGCAAGTGCTCCAGGGTATCTAACAGATTCTGCTTCTTCTAGTAACTAAATGAGATGGGGCCGAGGTATTAGGAATATAGAAAGGGGAATCCCTTTTTCTACTGGAGGAATTCCTTCTTTACCAGGGTTATTCTATGAAGAGTTGTTGATTGACTATCACCACAGGTTAATCCTCACTTGAATACCACAAAACGGTCTGCTTTACTGTATGTTACCTGTACCCATGGGTTCGGTTCCTGTGGGTTCATATATCCATTCCCAACAAAATATGTTCTCTTTAGGTCCCTTGCATGATTTTGTGGTATTCATGGGCTAGCAGTTTTCTGTTTCAATAGGATTTGCTATTATCCAAGGTTTTTGCATATTCACGCAAAGTCCAGGAATGTGCTACACATGGGAGATCAGTGGTCCATTAACAGATCAGATCAGTGATCATATCATTGGTCCATTAACATCACATATGACAAATGAAAGCCACGACACTCATGGCTGAGCAAACTCAGAGTGGGATCAATATGGCAAAATTATTAATGAGGAAGAATATACAAACGAGGAGAGGTTGCAGCAGTTGGCTTTTGCCTAAGGACTTCATACCAACCCATTGTTCTGTTGCAGTTTTGTTAGTATAGATAATGGATACATACACATGGAGCACCTGTAATAGAGCATTTCTCTTCAGTAATGCAACTGTAATAGTTTGCCAATCCATTGTTCTGTGATCAGATTTCTACCACCCTAATAACCTGCACTAATGCAGTTAATTAATTGTTAAGTTTTTATTTTTATTTTGACATAATTGCCATTTTTAGCATCATAATCCAAAAATGGAAAAGACACATATAAAATGGAAACAATCCATTTGGGAATGAAGGAAAGGAACGGGGGAGGGGCAGGAAAAAAACCCCAATCTTTTACATCACATTACTGCAGTTGTGCTGCTATAGATGTGAAATTGATTCATCATACTGTAGGAGGTAGGGCCTGGAGGTCTTATGTAATAAAGTCCTCAGTGTACAGGTGTACAGAGAAGGGAACAATTCGGGGAGACCTTTCCTCTCCCCTCTGCTAAGCTTCTGCACTTTGGATTCAGTGTGCAATATGGAAGTAAACAGAAGATAAAGGGGGAGAGTGGGAGGAAGAAAAGGAAACTGAAATTTTAGAATAATCGGGATGGTCCTGAAATTGGGACAGTTGCAGGGGGGGGGGGGAGGTGCATCTGTCATAGTTTTGCCAACTCAAATTCAGAGTGTTTAGAGATAGTCCTAATTTATTTCAGAATGAATACATGAAGCAATCTTGTGGCACTTTATAGACTAACCAAGTTATTTCTGGATAGACTTTCATGGACTCTAGTTCTTATCTTCAGATGCATATATTAATATGTTCTCTCTAGTAATTTGCTGAAAGTTTACCATTGAGTCATCCCAGAGGACCTATGGATTCCTATAGAGGTGTTATTTCAGGTAAAATGTTGTGGTTCCTCCACTTTTGTGGGCTTCCTGTGGCCTTATCTCCTGTAAAATTGGAGGGCTTATTATAAATATCAAATAATGGCACAATCTCCCATAAAGATATCTTTCTGAACAACTAATTCATCATGAAATGCTGATTTAAACACAATGATTGTATTTGTTTTCACTGTAGATTTTCTATCAAAGCTCAGTGCATTTTACCAACTGAACTCATGTTGTCAGAAGTAATCCCATGGAATTGAATGAAGCTTGCTTTCAGGCAGACATACACATGAACACAGTATTGCTGATCCTAATAAATGGAACACTTCATGTAATACTCATCTTGTTTGTTTGTGTTCATGTGCATGAACATCTATCCTTCCAAGTTTGCCCCTGCGCTATAATATATCTGGTTGCCAGTTGTCACATTCAATTATTTTTGGATTATTGGTGCAGGTGGAGGCTTCAGCCATGTCAATTATACATAGAGTGATGACCCTGGAGAAGATGCAAAATTTAAGGGCTTTAAGTTGACTTTCAGAGTAAGCCCTCCTAGTGAATTCAACCAAACATTCACCTTAAGGCACTCTATTGTGATTAATTATGCATAATCTGTTTTTACTCGACCCCACTCTCATACCACTCTTCCAACAACCTTGTCTGATAAATTGCAAAATGGAGTTAATGGAACACTCATTTGGAATGCTCATTTGAAAACAACTTCTGCGAAGTCACTTGAAGCAGATTCCAATAATAATAATTTTTTGCCTCCAGTCTATTTCTGAGGATATTTAAAAATGACTGGAACAGAGAGGAAAACTGACTGGAACAGAGAGGAAAACAACCCTCCTATTGTGGCCAATTGAGGCCAAAACACTGCTATCGACCAGTATGGTAAGATATCTGATTTTAATGATGATGCACATTTTTGTTGAAAGTTTACTTTCTCATCTGAGTTCATTAAGAACTCTCAGATGAATGCTGCCTGGCTCAAGCAGCATTTTAATGTATAATTTGCGGAGTACCTAAAAGAATGCGAAAAATAATAACCCTCTGCCAGTTCTGTTTTTCATACCTGCTCAGTTTCTCACCCTGCAAACAAGAGTTTTACAATCTCCCTCTTCTCCTTCATTATGCCTTTTGCATTTAAATAGCTTTTCCAGTTTTCTGTTTCGTTATAGTGTATTTAACAAAATGCTAACCATTTCTGCCCTTTAGGAGAGAGTATAACTCCCTTTAGTTATACTCTCTCCTCTTTGTTTGCTAAATCAGCAATTTGTCTGTTTGCCAATTTGCAATTCCTCCCCCCTCCATTTCATTTTGGAAAGATGCAGTTGGTCGTGTTGTAAGCCTCCATGTATTCAGGTGATCGCATGAAACAAACTCCAAGATCTACACAGTTGTATACAGCATGGAGTCCCTTTGACATGAACAATAGTTTCAAACTACAGAAAAGGAAAATTCCTCTGAACATTAGGAAGAACTTCCTGACTGTAAGAGCTGCTCAGTGGTCTAGTGGAGGCTCCTTCTTTTGAGGCTTTTAAACAGGGGTTGGATGCCCTTCTGTCATGGGTGCTTTGAATGCAATTGTCCTGCTTCTTGGTGGGGGTTGGACTGGATGGCCCACAATTTATTTATTTGTTTATTTATTTATTTCAGGCTTTTATATCCCATCCTATCTCAACCTCTGCAGAGGGACTCAGGTGGCTAACAAATCGGCACCCCATTATGCCCATACGAGAAACATAAATAGACAATTTAACAGCAGTATAACAATAAACAGTGTAAAACAGTATAAAACAATATAAAACAATATAAAAGCAATCAAGCAGTCAGCAGTCACCGGTTTGAATCATCATCCAAGGGGCAGTCTGTCAGTTCTGTAAAAGTTGTCATGTCAGCAAGTCAACCTATTCTACAAAAGCCTGATCCCATAGCCAAGATATCACTTGTTTCCAGAAGGTCAAGAGGGATGCAGCAGATCTAATTTCACTTGAGAGGGAGTTCGATAGCCTAGGAACCACAACAGAAAAGATCCTGTCCCTTGTCCCCACCAGACACGATTGTGACAATGGGGGAACAACGAGCAGGGTCTCCCCAGATGATCTTAGGACCCTGGGTGGATCATAGCAGGAGATACGTTCGGACAAGTAAACTGGGTCAGAAGCGTTCAGGGATTTATAGACCAAAGCCAGCACTTTCAGTTGTGTCCAGAAGCTGATAGGCAGCCAGTAGAGCTGGCGTAACAAGGACACTGTGCACTCCCTGTATCCAGCCCCAGTGAGCAACCTGGCTGACGAGCGTTGGACTAGTTGAAGCTTCCAGGAAGTCTTCAGAAGCAACCTCGCGTAGAGTGCATTGCAGTAGTCTATTCGGGATATAACCGGAGCATGGACCACCGTGGCCATGTCAGACTTCCCAAGGTACGAGCGCAGCTGGCACACAAATTTTAACTGTGCAAAAGCTCCCCTAGCCACCACCAAAACCTGGGGTTCCAGGCTCAGCGATTAATCCAGGATCACTCATAAGCTGTGAACCTGCGTCTTCAGGGGGAGTGTAACCCCATCAAGCACAGGCTGTAACCCTATGCCCTGTTCGGACTTGCTACTGATCAGGAGGACCTCTGTCTTGTTTGGATTAATTTTCAATTTATTCACTCTCATCCAGTCCGTTACAGCTGCTAAACACCGGTTCAGGACTAGAACAGCCTCCTTAGTAGCAGGTGGGAAGGAGTGGCAGAGCTGGACATCATCTGTGTATAGATGACACCACACCCTGAAACTCCGGATGATCTCCCCCAATGGCTTCATGTAGATGTTAAACAACATAGGGGACAGTACTGAACCCTGCGGGACTCCACAGTACAATGGCCATGAGGTCAAGCAGATGTCCGCTAACAACACCTTCTGAGAGCGACCTGCGAGGAAGCCACTGTAAAACAGTAACTCCAAGGCCCATTCCTGCGAGGTGTCCCAGAAGGATACCGTAGTCAATGGTATCAAAGGCCAATGAGAGGTCCAGCAGAACCAACAGGGACACACTCCCCCTGTCTAGTTACCGGCGTAGATCATCCACTAAGGCGACTAAGGCTGTCTTAGTACTGTGTCTGGGCCTAAAGCCAGACTGTGCCAGATCTAGATAATCCATGTCTTCCAAGAATTTCTGGAGTTGTGAGGCCACCACAAGTTCCAGGACTTTGCTCAATAAGGGAAGATTGGAAACTGGCTGATAGTTGTTGAATGGAGTGGTTTCCAGTGATGGTTTTTTCAACAGCAGTTTTATTATAGCTTGTTTTAAGCTTGTTGAAATCTTGCCTTCCTGAAGGGAGACATTAACCACCACCTTCACCCAATTGGCCAACCCCCCTCTGGCTTCCTTCAGAAGCCAGGATCGGCAGGGGTCTAGGATGCATGTGGTTGCTCTCGCTCCTCCAAGAATCTTGTCCACAAGGTCTCTTCCAATTATGATTCTATGAATGTCCACTCTATTAGAAGTTCCAACCTTAAGACTGCATTATACACCTTAAACAGAGTCCTAGTACGCTTCTACCTCATCTTCAGGTCAGAGCCCCATGCCAGTTATCTCACGATGTTGTGTGACTTCCAGCAGAGGCTCCACCCCCAACTGGATGTGAAGTATTGTTGGGCGCTTCCCTTAGAACACAAAAGCCTTCCCATGTTGTGATGGCTGTAACGGAGCCAAGACAAGACCTCTCTGGAAAGGTCATACTTTCCCTTCTCTTTTCTTGTGGAAGTTAGGTGAAATTGCAGGCTTAGCATACTTACATTAGTTGCTAGTTTGCATGTTTCTCCGTGGATACAGAGGGCCCACTACATTTTTATATAGTGGCTGGTGCTCTTTAAATTTTACACATGTTGGGTCCCCAGATGTTATTGAATGACAACTCCCATCACTTTTCATGTGGACTGTGGACAATGGGAATTGCAACCCAACTGCACTTATGGTTCTGAGATTAGAGAAAGGTTAAAGGACATTTCAAAATCAGGTGTCATACCCATAAGCCTTAAATCTTAATTCAAACCCCACGATCCTGACTAATTGGAACAAACTGTGGTTTTCCAGATATCAATGTATCATAACTCCCTTCGGTTATAGTTACAATGTCTAAAGATGAGGAATACAAGAGTTGTAGTCCTAAATCTGGAAGGCCTCATAAAATGATGTTGCGGGCTGAATTTGGCTCATGGGCCTTGAGTTTGACTAATGTTCTCAAAGGGTTTATATATAACATATTCATGACATTTCCTGCCTGTTGCCTTTAGACCCATCTTCTCCCCTCCTGCACCTGTATGGAGATTGATATGGCCATATATGGGAAAGATACAAAATTATATCCTCACTGGTTTCTGTCTCATGAGTGCTCAGAAAAGGAAAAAAATGGGAGGCTATGGTCAATTGGTTTGCATTTTCAAACAAATTAGTGAATAAACCCAAAGTAATTAGCAAACCTGGGCCTGTTTTACACCATACAATTCTAGCATTTTGATTCCACTTTAACTGTAACCTATGGAATTCTGTAATTTGTTTATTGTTGAGGCCTTTTGCTGAGTTCCAAATGCCCTTCTTAAACTACTAATCCCGGGATTTTGCATTAAAGTAGAACCATATGCTGCAATTATGTGATATGAAAAAGCCCAAGAACATGTGCTGTTCTGAATTTTGTAATGTCATTATCAAAGTGCATACAAAATTGGAATGTGCATATGGAAGTGTATACATAGAAGAAATTAGTTGTAAAAATGCATATGTGAAGGAAAATAGCTTTTGAAGATATGTGAGAATTTTCATATTGACTTTGACTGGGAACCTAAACTTTCCTTCGTATAGTTGAACTGCATTAAGTCTTTGTAGAAGCATTTGTTCAAGAGACAGAATACGGTATGTATGAAAGACTGCACTTGATCTTTCCCTTGCGCTAACTAAAAAAATAAATCTGCAAACAAAGCAGTATTTTTCAGTAATGCAAATAACATTCTTAGATTCAGAACTTTAAAAAAAATTATACATTCAGCCAAAATGGAATGGAATAAACCTTGTATTTTATTCATCCATTCCCACTTGTGGAAAGTTGCCTTATGTGAACTCATATTATTTGTCTGTCAAGACCAGTATAATCTCATTGTTATGTAAAAAAAAAAAAACTCTTCAGGGTCACAGGCAGAGATTTTCCCCATCACCTGCTACCTGATCTTGTAGTAACTGCAGAACCGGAGATGGAACCTGGGACTTTTTGTATGCAAAACATGTTCTGTACCACTGCGCTACTGCCCCTCCACAGGTGTCTTGATAGCAATTGTCGTGTTCTTCTCTTTCAGGAGCAAGTTGCCAAAAGCATAATAAACACATGGTGGTATAAACACCACTGCTGACAGACAAGTTTAGAAGTTCACTGTTCCGTGTGGTGCTCATTTTCATTCCACATATGAGGTTTCCATTAAAATATTCATACCAGTTATCTCCTGCAAGTGAGAAGTATTTCCAGTGATACCATGTTCCTTCCATTCCCATGAGAAGAGACAGGGCTGCACAGCATTCAGCACGTTGCAAGACTGAGCCTTCAAACCACTTTTGCATAGTTTTGTCCTTATTTTAGGAGGAAATTCTTTATGAATACAGCATTGGTTTAAGACCCAATTAAGCTTTGGAGCTGTATCTGATTAAGTGCCTTTGGCTTTGCCTTAGGGCTTGCCCTTATGCTGACAGCTCAAAGAGACAAACAAAGTCACCCGTACTGTGCCTGCCTTCTGCTCTTATCTCATCTAAAATATTTTTGGATTTTTAATAATAAGAGTCATCATTTGGTGATGCAAAAGCTTCATTATTATTCTTAGGCACTGGGTAAGAAAAACATTCAGTACAAAGATTGTGCATTTGTGTGTGCTTTAAGGTTAATGTGAATACCTAGAATGTGATAAGCACTGGCATTCACATAAGAAAACTGATTACCGTTGATTCATTTTATGAAAGTGTGGAAGGTTTCCTAATATTTTTGAAAGCATACCAGGGAATGATGACAGTGACCACTCCCAGTCCAGATAGCATAAGTTTATGATTAGAGGCAATATCCCTCTGCTAATAGATGCTAGCCCAAGTTTCATCCTTACCTGGTGAACTTCTCAGAGTTATTAGAGTTCAGGTTTTAACTTTCACAGATTTTGTAATTTGCAGATTTCATTACTATTGCCTCTTCAAGAGTTCCTAAGTCCTTCAGTATATGGGAAAGACTTGTTACACCGAGTTGGTTAGGCCTAATCTTTAAAGAGTGACATTATAGCCTTTCTTTTAAGAGACAATATTAAGAGTACATCTCCAAAGAGAAAAATAACACATGAGAATGTGAAAAACATTTACCACAACATGGAGAGGTTGCATCAATGGCACAGCATGGTGTCTTGCTTCTCATTTTTAACAAAAACCGATGGATTCAATAAGGAAGAATTTTCATTTCAAGGGCAATTAAACTTAAACAAACCCAACCTGACAGTAACCTCTCATTGTTATTGCTAGTATTCTATGTTATTAGCTAGCTTGAGCACTAATAGACAAGCTCTTACAGCAAAACTACTTCTGAGATCATGGTGTTTTTCTTGGCAAGATTAGGTGGCTTGGGAGGCAAAGCAACACTCTTTGAATGAGTTATTTAAGTTCAATGTGATACCAAATGAGCTCACTTTATTATTTCCAAAAGGTTATTTCCACCTTGGGACATTTTATTCCATCTAGAAAATAACTCAAAAATAGTCAAAAATATACTGTGCACTGAGAATAGAATGTTTAGACATGCTGCAATGCCTTCTTTTTTAGGAATCATCAAGTGGCACTCAGGATAAGGGATAGTTTCACAGCTTGTCTACACACACTCTATAGCTCACACTCACCATGAAGTCACTCCTATCTCTCCTCATGATGTTTGGGACTTCTGGTCCTTATCTTGGGGTAACTGGCTTAATCTGGTTTAGAGCAATGTTAAGTGAAGCCAGGAGTGTTTGTCCTAAACTGCCTATCTATTGTTAACTTCTAGTCATAGAGTCATGCTGCAGAACTTCGAGATGCCTAAAAAAGCATTCTCAGGTTTTTAAATGTTGGGTTTTTAATGTGTTGTTTTTCTGCTTTCACAGGTATTCTACACCACTACCTCAATGAATGTGGAAGGCTCTCTGTGTGTGAGAGAGAACCTTCCATTTACAGTACAATCAATGCACATAAAACTTTGCAAACTCATGTATCTAAAAAAATATGACTAAACCTGCCTATAATAAATTATCTCAGGGACTGGAAAGAGACTACAGATTCCTCCAGTCTTTCTGGTGGTCAATGTAGAAAATCATGGGCTAATCAGTAGACATGTGTGATCCATTAAAAATGGTTCTAAACTACTTACAAAACTAGGGGGTGCTGTCACTTCATTTCTAAAGTGTTTCTAAAGTTTCAGTGGTGAAAATTTCAGAACTCTAATGAGACTAGTAAAATTTCATTACTATTTGTTAATGGTGATTGTGCATGCACATTAAGAAAAACATCACTGTCAGTGGGGAAATTTCAGAGGCTTCTCTGTCTCTCATTTTGAGCTATCACGATGAAACTTGCTACAGTGGTAGAAGACATGTTCCACCTTTTGCTCACCAAATTTCAGAACATTTGACTTATACAGGGATTTTTGGGGAATTTTCAAAATGTTTATAAACATCCTGTGATATGTTCACCTTAGGGTTGTCATAGGTTGGAATCATGCAACACCAAAATATTGGAATTCTAATTAGATTTGTGGAATATCAAAGATACATGAATTAATATAATATTGTATAAATGAAATTATATATTTGATAGAATAAGGTGATTGAATCATTCACCATTCATAGAATGATAGAGTTGGAAGAGACCTCAGGGCCCACCCAGTCCAACGCCCTGACAAGAAGCAGGAAAATTGCATTCAAAGCACCCCTGACAGATGGCCATCCAGCCTCTGTTTAAAAGCCTCCAAAGAAGGAGCCTCCACCACACCCCAGGGCAGAGAGTTCCACTGCTGAACGGCTCTCACAGTCAGAAAGTTCTTCCTAATGTGAAGATGGAATCTCCTTTCTTGTAGTTTGAAGCCATTGTTCCACGTCCTAGTCTCCAGAGCAGAAGAAAACAAACTTGCTCCTTTTTCCCTATGACTTCCTCTCACATATTTATACATAGCCACCATGCCTCCTCTCAGCCTTCTCTTCTTCAGGCTTTACATGCCCAGCTCTTTAAGCTGCTCCTCATAGGGCTTGTTCTCCAGACCCTTGATCATTTTAGTCACCCTCCTCTGGACACATTCCAGCTTGTCAACATCTCCCTTCAATTGTGGTGCCCAGAATTGGACACAGTATTCCAGATGTGGTCTAACCAAGGCAGAATAGAGGGATAGCATGACTTCCCTGGAGCTAGACACCATACTCCTATTGATGCAGGCCAAAATCCCATTGGCTTTTTTTGCCGCCACATCACATTGTTGGCTCATGTTTAACTTGTTGTCCACGAGGACTCCAAGATCTTTTTCACATGTACTGCTCTCTAGCCAGGCATCCCCCATTCTGTATCTTTGCATTTTCTTTTTTCTGCCTAAGTGGAGTATCTCGCATTTGCCACTGTTGAACTTCATTTTGTTAGTTTGGGTCTATTTCTCTAATCTGTTAAGATCGTTTTAAATTCTGCTCCTCTCTTCTGTAGTATTGGCTATCCCCCCCCCCCCCCCCAATTTGGTGTCATCTGCAAACTTGATGATCATGCCTTCTAATCCTTCATCTAAGTCATTAATAAAGATGTTGAACAGGACCGGGCCCAGGACAGAACCCTGCGGCACTCCGCTCATCATTTCTTTCCAGGATGAAGAGGAAGCATTGGTGAGCACCCTCTGGGTTCTTTCGCTTAACTAATTACAGATCCACCTAACCATAGTTTTGCCTAGTCCACATTGGACTAGTTTGTTTGCCAGAAGGTTATGGGGGACCTTGTTGAAGGCCTTACTGAAGTCCAGGTACACTACACCCACAGCATTCCCCGCATCTACCCAGCTTGTAACTCTATCGAAAGATGAGGTCAGGTTAGTCTGGCATGACTTGTTTTTTATTCAAATATATGTGCTCTACTGCAGGGTTTGGGTTTGATTGTTGTTACTTATTTAAATATCTACTAGTTCTAAGTATTATTCCTCAAACATACTTGAAAGAGTATATTCTTTATTCAACCAACCACTGACTCTACTAATGATTCATTTAATGTGAATCATACTTTCAGGTTCTGACACAAGTTAAATTGTGGCTTACTTTTAAAAGGTAACTTTCCAAATTCCCAGCAGGCCACTGCCAACCTGTTGTGATGACTTTTTAAGTCACTCCCCAACTCTCAAGCCCCTTCTACAAAGCTGTATAAAATCCCACAATATCTGCTTTTGAATTGGGTTATATGGCAGTGCAGACTCAGATAACTCAGTCCAAAGCAAATATTGTGGATTATCTGCCTTGATATTCTGGGTTATATGGCTGTGTGGAAGGGCACTCAGTGTTACTAGTGGGAAGAAGGAGTTGTAGAGTGTGCATACTCTGGATTAGGCAATGGATTAATACCCATAGTGAACCATAACTATGATTGAACATATTTTCAAAGGATATTTCCTTCTTCCTGTCTCATTGTATCCTCTCTTTTTGGTTCAAGTCTTCCTTCTTCCCCCAGGTATTTCAGAATAGCAACTTCCATGTGGATATGTATATATTTTGTGGCAATTCAGGGGAACAAGAGGTCATCAAGTAGACCTTAAATACTACTTATGTTATTAGAAGAACATAATGGCCTGGATGTTGCCTAGCAACATGTGCCGAGCAAATCAACTGCGGGAGCTCATTTGCTCCATAAAGCACCATCTTTAAAGCATTGCACCCTCTGGCATGCATGGCAATGTGAACACTGTATTGCTTAAATTTAACTCCCCTGTGGAGGTTAAATTAAGCCCTGTTTGGATGTTATCAAAGCACCAAAGTTATTACTTCATTCCTGATGGCTGGAAAACCATTCAGCTCTAGCAATATTTGGGTGGTGAGGTAGATTGGAACAAAGATATAAGGGGGTTTTCCCTGAACTTTGGATTTAAATTTACATTTAAATAAGTATTTCAATAGATTTTTTTCTCAAAATATGGATTTTAAATATATGTTGATTTATTATCATAGAGCTGAAAATGGCACTGCAATATGTAAGAAGTGTGAAAAATGGTGGATACTGCAGAGCCAACCAACTGATTTGCCTAGAGGGTAGAACAAGCTGGTTTATGCTCAAATTTTCAAAGATTGGTTTCCTCTGTCATTTCTGGTTGGCATTTATTTTCTCCCCTCAGCTCACCTGGAAGATACAGAGTTGAGCTCTTCCAATGTGAGACATCAATTAGATCATTTAGTCCCCCATGATGGAAGGGCTTGTCTACCCTGATGAAAAATATTCCAATCTGCACTGCATTTCCCTTGCCTGCACTGATGGCAGTGAGCCTGTTAATACCACACACATTACACACATCATGGTGAGATCACCATAACGAGCAGCCACAATTTTCCCCTAGCGAACTCACCTTGGTGTAAGGCAGTGGTCCTCAACCTGTGGGTCCCCAGGTGTTTTGGCCTACAACTCCCAGAAATCCCAGCCAGTTTACCAGCTGTTAGAATTTCTGGGAGCTGAAAACCAAAACATCTGGGGATCCACAGGTTGAGAACCACTGGCATAAGGATACAGTCACCCATAGCCAATCCCTCATTTGCAGAGGAAGGAGATTGAATCCTTTCTTGGGGAAGAAAAGGTTACACAACCATATTTCCCACTAGATTTAGCACACAAGAAGAGGACTGATTTGAGGAGTTCAGAACAGGCAGAGGGCACCTCAACATGTGAGTCTTCCCTTCAAGTTATTCCCCTCCATGCGATAGGTTGGAGATATTTTTGCCAAGATACTGTACAGTATTTTCAGTTTCCAGCAAAATTAAGCCAAAATCTAAGGTTCCCAGAATTGATTCCTTGTATAACTCACAGTCCTACAGTAATCAAATTCCAAACAAATAAAAATGGAAGAAATCTGGGAAGAAATAATACATGTGTATTATTTAGTTATTAATTTGTTTAATTTATAACCCACCATACTCCTTGTACAAGGACCTGACCATTTTGGAGAGAAAACTACATTTTCCGCACAGAAAGTGTGCATTTTCTGCATCAGAATATGCAGTTATTCACTGAAAAGTTTGTTTTCTAAGCAGATAACAATATGTAACCATGTAGAATTTTTACCCAAAATAGTTATACCATCCTTGAAAACTGCATGGTTGCATCGGATGATCTTATGTCAGGAAGAAAGATGATTCATTCTTACCCATGAGAATGAAATTTATGAAGATTTTCAGCCTTATTCCCAGATCAGGCACCACTCCCATCTCACAGTTATGGTGGATTGTAATTATTCCCAATGTGCAGATGGCATTTTATGAATGCATTAAAATCACAACATATAGTGAATGCAATGAAAATATATTTTCAGTGCTGTGCATCATGAATGTATATTCTCCCATCGAGAGCTTACTTAAAGTAAGAAACAAACCTATCCTGTCCCACTCTGGAGTTTCTGTAGCAACAAATACATTGCATGACCTCTCTAGACCTTATCCCACACTACATTTCCCCCATTTTTCTCACCATTTTCTAAAGCTGGTATAAGGGAGTTCAATGTATGTCTTTCCATGATGCACAGCCACTTCCAATCTGTCTTGCTAGCATGAGAAGATGGAAAGAAAAGTCCCGTTTCAGGAGTCGGGTGTTCCTCCGACTGTTGATTGATGACAATGTGTAGAGATGTGTAGACACTTCAAACAGCTGTGTCAAAAGCTGTTCAGTAGCTGAATAATTAAGAGGGAATATAAGATGATTTATATACTGTCATGTTAGACTGGCCATCAGACTGGAAAAAATCAACTTATATGCCCATACCAAAAAAGGGAAATGCTAAAGAATGTTCAAACTCTCGTACAGTGGCCCTTATTTCTCATGCCAGTAAGGTAATGCTCAAGATCTTGCAAGGAAGACTCCAGTAATACATGGAGCAAGAACTGTCAGATGTACAAGCTGGCTTTAGAAAAGGCAGAGGAATGAGAGACCAAATCACCAATATCTGCTGGATAATGGAGAAAGGCAGGGAATTTCAGAAAAAGGATCTATTTCTGTTTTATTGACTATCTTAAAGCCTTTGACTGTGTCGATCATGATAAATTGTGACAAGTTCTTGGTGGTATGGGTATACCAAGCCACCTTGTCTCTCTCCTGAGGAATCTGTATAAGGACCAATTAGCAACAGTAAGAACTGACCATGGAACAACAAACTAGTTCAAGATTGGGAAAGGCATATGGCAGGGTTGTATACTCTCACCCAACCTATTCAACCAAGACATCATGCAATGTGTGGGGCTTGATGAATCCAAGGCTGGAATTAAAATTGCTGGAAGAAACATGAACAACTTTAGATATGCAAATTATACCACTTTGATGGCCGAAAGCAAGGAGGAACTGAGAAGCCTTATAACCAAGGTGAAAGAAGAAAGTGCAAAAGCTGAGTTGCAGTTAAACATAAAAAAACCCAAGATTATGACAACCAGACTGATTGATAACTGGCAAATAGAGGGAGAAAATGTGGAGGCAATGACAGACTTTGTATTTCTAGGTGCAAAGATTACTGCAGATGCAGACTGCAGCCAGGAAATCAGAAGACATTTATTTCTTGGGAAGAGAGCAATGTCCAGTCTCGATAAAATAGTGAAGAGTAGAGACATCACACTCTGCATCGTTAAAGCAATGGTATTCCCCGTAGTAATGTACAGATGTGAGAGCTGGGCCATAGGGAAGGCTGAGCGAAGGAAGATAGATGCTTTTGAACTATGTTGTTGGAGGTAAGTTCTGAGAGTGCCTTGGACCACGAGAAGATCTAACCAGCCCATACTTCAGGAAATAAAGCCTGACCGTTCATTGGAGGGAAGGATATTAGAGGCAAAGATGAAGTACTTTGGCAACATAATGAGAAGACAGGAAAGCTTAGAGAAGACAATTATGCTGGGGAAAATGGAAGGAAAAAGGAAGAGGGGCTGACCAAGGGCAAGGTGGATGGATAATATCCTTGAAGTGACTGGCTTCACCTTGAAGGAGCTGGGGGTGGTGACAGCTGACAGGGAGCTCTGGCGTTGGCTGGTCCATGAAGTCACAAAGAGTTGGAGGTGACTGAATGAATAAACACAACTATAGACTGGCAGAATGCTTCCAAAATCCAATAGAAGCACTGGCAGAGTTTTTTTTCCCCTTATTTCAACTGTATAACTACAGCCTGATATTCTAGAGCAATTCCCTGACTCAATCTGTGACCAAGGAGACCCAAGTACTTGCTTTCACCCTACTGGACCTCCCAAGAGAAGTATTCACCAGAGGTTTGTGGGGTTGAATATTATGTCTTTTCTCCAGCTGTCCAATTGCAAACAGATGGCCCCTGAGTACCCTTTTTTTTCCTGACCACTGATTGGTTTTAGAGGTTTCTCAAAGTTATCAGGCTAGGTTTGTGAAGGAGGGGCGTTGTACAAGGACATACATGATGTTTCCTTCCGCAACACTCCAAAAGTACTTCAGCGGTTTTTGTTGTGTACTCTCAAATCATTTCTGACATACTTGCTTCCTTGGATCTCACTTAAGATAAAGGTGAGATTAAATTGAATGAATGATTAATTAATTAAAAATAGTGTTCCTAAAGTAAGGCAATCATTTTTTCCTAACAGAATTTGTTGTGAGAGGGTTTGCCATTGCCTTTCTCTGATGCTGAGATAATGTGCTTTGCCCAAGTTTTGCAGTTTGCCATGGATGGGTGGGAATTTGAACCCTGGTGTTCTGAAGTTGTACTCCAGCACTAAGACAACTACATTATACTGGTTCTGATATTAGGAAAAAGTGTCAGCAAGTTTTTCCCCTCCAAATTCTGCAGAGGTGACATACCATGGCAGTGGCATTAGCAACTTGAGTGATGATTAAACATAAAATTTATTTTCTTTAAAACGACAACAACACATCAGTCTACTCAATACTGATCTATGGGCCCTTTCACACTATACAGTTATAGCTCTTGACTTTCCATGACTGCATCTCTGGCTGAAAACCCTAAATGATTTTCTCTAAACTTCAAATGCTAAACACCATAGGATGGTAGTTAAAATTGGATATTAATGCTACAATTGTGCCATGCAAAAGAATCCTGTGTCTGAGAGATTGACAGTGACATCCTGAGTTAGACTTTTCATGGAACTGAGATGAGCTTGCAGCACTGCCTACTTTGGAGGAAGGCAGCAATACCATCAGCTGACCAAAAAAAAAAAAAATAACAAAGCCAGCAGACCTGATGGGATCCCTGCTGAAATCTTTAAAGAGGGAGGACCTGAGCTGACACAACAACTCCAAAAGCTCATAGAAAAAGTGTGGGTGGCTGAGAAAATCCCAGCAGATTTCAAGGATGCTACCATCATCACCCTCTTCAAAAAAGGGGAAAGAGCAGACTGCAGAAACTATCGAGGTATCTCCCTCGCAAGAATCCTTGCAAACCGCCTTCTACCCCTCTCAGAAGACACCCTCCCAGAATCCCAGAACCTTTTCCGCCCCTCCAGAGGAACAGTGGACATAATCTTCACTGCACGACAGCTCCAAGAAAAATGCAAGGAACAAAATCAACCTCTGTACATGGCATTCATTGACCTTGCAAAGGCATTGGACATAGTGAATCACAGCACTCTCTGGACCATCCTCCAAAAAATCGGGTGCCCTAACAAATTTGTGAACATCCTGCGGCTCCTCTATGATGACATCATGGCAACAGGCTTGGACAGCAATGGCAGTGACCTATTTAAGGTGGAATCGGGTGTCAAACAGGGATGTGTTATTGCCCCAACTTTATTCTCCATCTTCATTGCTATGATACTTCACCTTGTTGATGGGAAGCTTCCCACCGGAGTGGAAATAATCTATCGGACAGATGGCAAGCTGTTTAACCTCAGCAGACTGAAAGCCAAAACCAAGGTTACAACAACATCTGTTATAGTATCTTCCATATAAACCCTCATAGTAGGTCTGTACTTCGAAAGAATATTCAAGATAAAGCATCATCATAAAGTGCACTCTAGATAGCTAGAAGAAAGGAGTCAGAATAAACTATTTTGTTCAAGACAAACAATCTTGTCTACAAAAACAAAAACAACAACATTAGCCTATACTCACTACAACTGTACCACTGGCAGTCTTTATATAGGTGATTTCTGTTATTGGCTTTAATCCAGATTTGCTCCCCTTTTGTCAAAGTTAGGGGATGTTCTGAAGCTTGCTTGAACCTCCAGAGTGCCTCATGTTTTCAGAGTAGTCTAGTCATCTAGATTGGGACTGATTTCATCCAATCCTTTGTCCTCTGCCATCCTCTTTCTTTGCGCTGAACAACATAGGGGAAAGGGATGGTTCAACCCCATGTCATCTCCAACACTGCTCCTAGACAGCCATATAGTATGTGATGGTCGCATCTACTGATATCAGGATGGGATGCTTACATGACCAGGAAGAAAGAGGGTAGATTGATCCCCTCCTTCTTCCTGGACACATGGGTGCTCAATTCTGAGATCAACAGTCATGACCACCAAGTGCTCAGATGGAGCTTTGTGATCAGCCAGGAATGGCTGCAGCAAAAAAGAGAACAATGTGACAGCCTAGAAGGGCCAATGTGGTCCCAGCCTATGTGGACGTTATGTCCTGCTTTCATTTTTTTTAGCCTATAGGGTAGTTTTTTGTCATATTTTTTTTCCTGTCAAAGAATAACTATTTCAAAAGATTAGAAAATCCTAAAAACAATTCACACCCCCATTGAAAAAATGAACCATCTGTTAAAAATTATTTTATCACAACAAAGAGAAATGATTTCACATAGGACACTGGCCACGTACTGGAGCTTGCTCCTTATCTACATCACATTCTTTCATTCCAAACACAGCAGACCAAACAATTTGTTTCCATGAAATTTTGGGAAAGCTTCCGCCACCTGAAATCGCTGATAATTTTGCCATGCTTTGTTATTATGATGAATCACTGTGTATTTTTCTGCTATACTTGTTAATCTCACTCTACAGTCTGGGGCCAGTATGCACACTAAGAGATAAATTGGACGGTGACCCTCACATTGCAATGTCACTGCCAGCCGTCTAAGGGCATACTTGAAACATATTGCTTTAAAGTCACCAGGCTCCTCGCTTTGTGAGATGTTCAATTCACCATTGGGCAGGAGAGTGCTCATGGCTACAGATGAATTAAAAATCAAATAATAAACCTGAGAGGAATGGGACAGTCATAATAAAACATCCATCTACATTTTAATGGCTACTTAGAGAAACATGGAGGCAGGCTTGAAATGAAACAAAAACACATTTCCTGTCATTATGGAAGACAAAGAATTCAGGAAGAACAGAGGTTTTTAAGGGGATAAAATCCTTATTTAGCAGGAAAGAATCGTGCAGAAATAAGATAATGATAAAGCAGTACAGTCTACTGTGAGCCAATCCAACATTGCAGTCACAAAGGTTGTTAATGTTTACCCATTCAGAAGAGCAGTCATGGTAGCCAAACATGAAAATGAGTGTCCTCCAGCATTATGTCCCTTTCTGTGGAGCTCACCCTTGGTCAGTCATAACATGTGTAATGACAAGCAGGGGAGAGAAAAAAGCAAAGAAAAGAATGGCAGGGCGGCTCACATTCCCTTCCCTCAGGTTGGGGAGATCTTATACAAGACCTAAATGCCTCAGTTGTCCCACTCTCAATTCTAAGCAGAATTGAAGTCAGAAACCTTAAATCACTAAGAGTAACCTAAAACAAAGAGTCAAAGGTCAAGAAGTCATGAATCAAGATTTTTTTTTTTTGTCGTGTCAGGAGTTGCTCCTGTTGTGAGAGAATTGGCCGTCTGCAAGGACATTGCCCAGGGGACGCCCGGATGATTTGATGTTTTTTTTATCATCCTTGTGGGAGGCTTCTTTCATGTCCCCGCATGAGGAGCTGGAGCTGATAGAGGGAGCTCATCCGCCTCTCCCCGGATTTGAATCAAGATGAAGTCCAAGTAAAAGAGTCAGTGAGCAATCCAAGGTCATAAATCCAAGATATATAATAGCAATTTCAAGTCATCAAGGGGTTGACATGAAAGTTGTTTCCAGCAAACACTCACTCCTGCTTTTAAGGACAGTCAGTTCAGACAGCTCCCCATACCAGATTGCATTTAAGCATGCATCTCACAGTTGTACAAAGCCCTTTTGCAGTGTCTGTGAGGGAAGGTTAATGTCAGCTGGTTCATTCTTCATTTCTCGAATGGGCTTGTGCCCACTTCCTTGCCATCCTTCTGCTGAGAATCTCTTTGTTCTGTAGAAGGACTTGGTTGAAACAAGCTGAACTGGGGGAGGAGTGGGCTCCCTATCAGGTATCTACTTAGGTAGGTCTGTTTAATCCTTAGATGATGAACTCTCAAGGTGGAGGGCATGATATCAAATATTCAGTGCTGATCCTCAACCTCACCTTTATTAGAGGATAGCAACTTAAGAGACCTGGATTCTAAAATTATGTCTGTTAAATTTTGAGAATGTTGTAAATGAGTGAGACATTTTCTGAATAATTACACCTTCTATCAAGAACTGGATCTACACAAAGAAATGTGACACAACATTGGTCCTAGGAATTCATAAGGTGGCTACAACATAAAGTATCAATCATGCTGCACTCGTTACATATTACAAACAAACAAGTTGTCACAAGATCTTATAAGCTTTGCTTGACCTCATCAATGCCAAAAGTATACCCTCATGTATTTTCATCTCCCTCAGGAAAAATTGCACACAGTTTACTTTATGAAATCAAACAACTTCTTTAGTGACCATTTATATGGTAAGATATATTAAGATATATTAACTACTTCCCTCCCGGTTGACTATTTATATCTCTTTTATATAATGCATAGGAAAAACAATATGAAACAACATTTGTAGATCTCAGTTCAGGTCTTCTCTAATGCCTTTGGGATAGATTGCACAAGGGCCAAAAGTGCTTTAAGACCAATTGCAGTGAAATTGCAAGGAGGTGACAAAGCCTCCCTCTTCTATCATAGAATAGAAAAGAGATAGCTAAATATATGGATGTTCAACAAGAAATTCTTTATTAACTCCCAATAGTAAAATAATTAGGACAAGGGTGGGCTAATCAATGAGATCAGAGGCCCAACATGAAGAGCACTCCTGAAAATCCATCCCAGAAGTGATTGGAAGTAGGTTTACATTTGTGGTGGTTTTTGGAAGAATCCAGAGTTTTGGATGGGTGGAATAGATTGCATTTTCCAGACTCCTGCATAAGAGCATCGTCCTGATAGTCACTGATCTAAAGGCCCTATTCAGGAGAGAAAGCTTTTTCTCCAACTTGTCCCTTGGTGTAAACTTTGAGTACTCCCCCCCCCCCCAGCTAGTTCTTACAGATAACAGTTATCTAGAAAGAATTGGCACAACTTTGGTCCTGAGCTTCTTTTCCTAGAATGCTGCCTGTTTTATGAAGGAGGATTATGGGCATGAGGGCATAATTGTGAGACTAACATTTTCCTCTGTGGTAAAAGCTTCCCTGTGACTACTTTTGCCTGAGCTGAGATAGGACCTTTTTAACTTTTCTTAGTGAAAAGGGCCTCCCTATTCTCTACCACAGCTGAAGATAAATCTTGTCTACATAACAATAATTTAAAATTTCTGGTGGGCTATCTAGATCCTTTAAAAACTAATGGCCATTCTTCAATTCAGAATTACAATGAATCAAGAATGGACAAGCTCAGCAGTTTGGTAGGTTAGGTCTCATTTCTCCAGAACCACCAACATGTGGGACACCCAGGGAACTGTACTTTCAGGAAACCTTTAGGAATACTATTCTTCTTTTTTCTAATGGATTTTTGATGGGATGGACTTCTTGAGCAAGGTGCGCCTGTGGTCCACCCTAAGATATATAGATTGTCGAAGGCTTTCACTGCCAGAGTCATTGGAGTGTTGTGTGGTTTCTGGGCTGTATGGCTGTGTTCTAGAAGCATTTTCTCCTGACATTTCACTTGCACCTGTGGCTGGCATCTTCAAAGAATCATATAGTAAAGTAAAGCTGGCATCTTCAGAACCTCTAAAGACGCCAGCCACAGATGCAGTCAAAACGTCAGGAGAAAATGCTGCTAGAACACGGCCATACAGCCCAGAAACCACACAACAGAAAGATGCTGGCCAATATTCTGCATTGAAGTTGCATTGTGCAAATGGTTGCATGTAGAATTATGTTATACTTTCACTATACTACCCTTATATTGAATGGCAAAATTCCGCAACTACACAAACACCTGAATGCACACCTGAAATCACATACATATCTGCAAGCACAATTCTTCTGCATGCACAACTCTACTTCCAAAGCCAGGAACTTGATGGACCCATTCCATATTGGTGGTGGTGGGGGGGGGGGGGGGGGTCAATGGCTTCAATAGGGAAACTTTTGCCTGTGTAATACACCAGCAATACTCCAAAAGGCTGATCTTTATCCATGGAACTCATAGAAGCTTGCACACATCTCCTAATGGTTTTCCATTGTAGACTTACCTCACATGCCTCCTAACATTCTCTGGCCACTCTTTCTCTTGCCTACAGCATGTGAAACAATCTATATATGGCTCTGTAGCCTTTTCTATTGTTTGTTCAACCCACTGAGCATCCTTTACCATCATTAAACAAATCAAGAATGATCACTTAGTTTTTATTAGGTCAAGGCACTGAAGTCTAAGCCCCAGTGGTGCATGCCTGAAGTTTAGTTGCTCAGTTTCATCAAACATGTCCCCTTTCCCCCTCCCTCCTATTTTCATTCTGGCAGCGGGCAAGATCATAAGTTCCGTGCGTAAATGGGAATGAGTTTGCCCTGCAAAGCAATTTGTTCATCTCCTATGGATGACAGTCAACGGTTGCTTTACCTTTATACATATTTTCATTTTGAAATGGAAATAATTTCCCCCTTATCTGATACAATTCAGCACTCAGCTTTGGATTATTTACAGCTGCAAATGAAGGTATAATGGCTTTGCCTTGTCGTTCATCCTAGGTTGCATGCTGCTGGCCCAGGAGCCAAGGCATAATTTTAAAAATGTAATAAACAGTGCATGGGGATTGCTATTCGGAATTGCTCAGATCCCTTACAGAGGAGGAATGGGAGGGTGACGCTTTATATATTTGCAACAATAGCAGCAACAGCGACAACAAATAGCACTGGAAGCTGGGTGTCAACAACCTGGGAGGAAACTCTATGCTTTTCTTAGCAAACTCCTAGGTGTAAAATTGGTTAGAAACCAGCTCCCATTACACTGAGAATAGTTGTGCAAACATTACTTAGTTTCTATAGTTGTGTTTGTGTTTAGCTACAAATAAGTCAATCATTTAATGAGCACCACACAGTAGTGGCTGATTAATCTGCTGTGGGTTTTAGTCCAAATTTTAAATTTAAGGTGATGGGATAGGATATGCCACCTTAGATACTTCATTTAAAGTTCAGACTAACAACTAGAGAAGAGTAATTGCCCCTACTGACAGGAAAACTACAAGCTGCCTCTGGTTTTATCCATCCCTGAAGATGGTCCTGGGATATCATGCAATGCAACCTCATGCTTAGTGGTTACTAACTTACACACACACACACACATATATTAGGGCTGGGCAATTCGTTTCGTTAATTCGTAATTCGTTAAAAAATTCGTTAATTTTTGAATTACGAAACGATTACAAAACTTTTTTTTTAACCTGGAAGTGTTTTTAAATATCGAAACGGCAGGCGCCAAAAAATTTTGTATTTCCGTCCATTTCGGAAATATGTAAGATGGCCGCCTGCCGATGCTTGCTGAGAGGGCGAGCTTTTACTTTTCCTTGGAAGGGAGAGGGGCGAGCGAGCAGCGAGCGAGAGGGGCGAGCGAGCGGCGAGCGAAAGGGCCCGCCAGAGTGAGTGCCTGCCTTCCCTCCTTAATAATAATTTTAATTTCTCCTCCCTATTCTACTAAATTAATAATTAAATTTAAAAAATATTTTAAAAATATTGGGAAAAAAAGGGCGCCATCTTTACAAAATGTTTTGTAAATATTTACGAAATTTTGTAAATACCGAACTTTTTTTTTGGAAATTTTTGTAATTATTTTAAATATCGAAACAAAAAAAAACCCCAATTACAAATCGGTTTTAGAAACAAATTTTTGCGTTGTTACCCAGACCTAATATATATATATATATATATATATATATATATATATATATATATATACAAACACGAGTAGGAGGCCTGGTGTTTTTAAATGATATGTATATGTTTTAAAACTGTGTGATATTTATACTGATGGGTCTAATGGCCACAAGCTGTTTTCACTATATTTAACTACGTTCATTGTGCTTTGTTTATGATTTACAGCCTTTTGTTTGATATTATGTATATTGTTTTTATGTCATGAGCCACCCTGAGTCCCTTTGGGGAGTGGAGGAGGATATAAATAAAGGTTATCATTACTATTATTTATTAGTGTAAATCTAAATGGATGTTTTCATAATTGATGCTTTTTAGATATTTGTTTTAATTGTAATTGTTATTATAATTGGGTTGTTGTAGGTTTTTCGGGCTGTTTGGCCATGTTCTAGAAGCATTCTGTTCTGAAGTTTTGTCTGTGTCTATGGCAGGCATCCTCAGAGGTTGTGAGGTCTGTTGGAAACTAGGAAAATTATATATCTATGGAAAGTCCAGGGTGGGAGAACGCAGTGCCCAAACATGAATTAAGGAACCTGAAAGACACTGCTGACTATTTCAGCCAGAGAAGTCAGCCATAGCAGAGCACCCGATGAACCAACATGTACACAGCATGTTATTTGAGAACACAGAAAGGTTGGATGTCAGGCTACATAGAGAAGCCATTGAAATCCACAAGCATGTGGACAGTTGCAGCAGAAAGAAAGGAACCATGAACATGAACAAAATCTGGCTATCAGCATTTTTTTTAAAAAAAAAAAACCTCTAAAATTATAACAGTAAATAAAGAACAGCACTCACAGGGGAACTCCAGACAAGAAACAATCAGGGACAGCTAATCACCTCTCAACAAAGGATTCCCTCAGATAGTAACAAGCCACATCTAAAAACTGTCAGGCCATCAAATGCTAATCAAGGTGGTCAATTGAAACATTCACATGCTACCTTACACTACACCCAAACTACACTACACCCCACACTATTTCCTTGACAATTTAAACTATTAATTAACTCCTGTCTGGAGTATCAGAAAACAAGGCTGCTTGTTCCCATCTCCCTTAGTATTTTTGAACACTGCTTGGAAACTGCTTTTCAGGTACTAAGACATCAGCATTTAGTATCTACTGCCTATAGACACCAAGGCAAAGTAACCATAAGGAATGATAGAAAGGATTTCTTTGCCTTGGTAGCTATGGAAAGAAATAGATACTAAATGCTGATCTCATAGTACCTGAAAAACTTTCAATCAGTGTTCAAAAAATAATTAATTAGATGTGAGGAAGAAAGTGGCAGGAGAGAAGCGGAACTTACTCACATGGATTCAACCTGTTTCAATGTTATCCACTAGGAGCCATGTGAATGAAAGAACAAGAAGCTGTGCTCCATTGGGTTGTTATAGGTTTTCCAGGCTGTATGGCCATGTTCTAGAAGCATTCTCTCCTGACGTTTCACCTGCATCAGTGGCAAGCATCCTCAGAGGTTGCGAGGTTTATTGGAAACTAGAAAAATTGGGTTTATAGCGGTGAAAGTTTTGTTTTTAGCTGTGTTCCACCTTCGCATGACTGATTGCTCTGGGATGGATCTTTGCAATCAATGAAATATTCACAGATCAGTGTATGAAATACGGGGATTTAAGGGAAACTCATCAAAATGGCTCAGTAATTTGCCCTTCCACACTCTCAAACTTTTCAGTTTAAATAAATGTCCATAGCCATTTAAATGGCTAAGAAGGATTGACCAAAAACGTGAATCCTATTTGGTTAAATACAGTTAGAATAAACCCAATGAGACAACTGTTGAATTAGCTGAGAGGGGGAGCCCCCATTGGCACAGTGGGTTCAACCCTTGTGCCAGCAGGATTGCTGACTGACAGGTCGGTGGTTTGAATCCAGGGAACAGGGTGAGCTCCCATCTCAGCTCTAGCTTCCCATGCAGGGACATGAGAGAAGCTTCCCACAGGATGGTAAACCATCAGAACATCTGGGTGTCCCCTGAGTAATGTCCTTGCAGATGGCCAATTCTCTCATACCAGAAGTGACTTGCAGTTTTTAAGTTGCTCCTGTCATGGAAAAAAAAAATCTGAGAGGAGCAGCTGCTGAAGATGAATAGTAAACAAAATAGAGTTGGGGGAACTATCACTCCTCCCCGAAAATCATTCCTGGACAGAAGAAATGACTTGAATTCAGAGACCGATGTTTGATTTCAAATGTCAGGTCTCATTTCTGCATACTGAATTCAGATGGTCATTTGGGTTGCTTTGATGTCTGATTTTCTTTGGCTGCAAACTTCTCTCAGAAGAACCTCTGCCCAGTCCCAGTTCATTGAGTTTTGATCGTACTGTTCTTTTCTTTTTCAGTATCCTGTTTACAGTTTTAAATATTAAATTCAATTACTTTTCATTAAAAATGCCAGCAAACCAAGTTCAAATAACATAAGACTTTGTCCTTGGGAAAGCCAGAAATGAGAAATCCCACCCTCTTCTCTTTTTTTTCAAAGTGGACAATTAACTTTTATCCTTGTTCAAAAAAAAAAAATGAGACAGAACCCTGTTTTGTGGCTCTATGTGACCATATATAGCACAAATATCTAAAAACATTTTCCTCAAAGCCCAATGATCAGTAGAGGAGAAATATGATTCTGGTGAGTAGCGAAAAAAATCGTAACATGTCTCGTGAACTCCATGTTATACTGATTCAATTCATATTTCCCACTCCCACCCTCCTAGCATTATTAACTCATTTTTCTATAAAATAGCCAGATTGTCACACTGGAACAGTTAAGAAGGCGATTTCTGTCATTATTATGGAAGTGTGAGCAAAGATGAATGAAAACCAAGCCATCTCATTCTGAGATCATCTCTAAGTCTATGAATATTTGAAATCTTGAACCTTTGTTTTAAGAACAAATGGGGAGGACATAACTTGTAGATAAAGAAAAGATTACTGGAATATGTATTTTAATGAAGTATGTATAAATAATTTTGATTAGATGGTTCTGCTCCCTAGAACTTCTATTATAACTTGGTAACTCAATAAGTAGAAATGGTATAGCTTGACTTAAAACATAAATTATAAGAGGAATCATGTAGCCCTCTGGAAATCTCTCTATTCTATGTCCCAGGTGCCCAGTTGCTCTTTTTGGTCCAGTCAGTGCAATGTATTGGGACTACATTGCACTGACTGGACCAAACATGTCCTATGATATCTTCAGGGAGTCAGAACACTGAGAAAGCAGAAGTTGCATACTCTACTAGCAGTACTTCTCAACCTTGGGTCCTCAGATGTTTTTGGCCTACAACTCCCAGAAATCCCAGTCAGTTTACCAGCTGTTAGGATTTCTGGGAATTGTAGGCCAAAAACATCTGGGGACCCCAGGTTGAGAACCACTGCTCTACTAGTCAGGTGACTGGATTCATTTGAGGGAAAGAGTGCATTATAATTCTCAGTAACTTAATAGAATTCAAGGCAGGCAAACCCAACATTAACTCTAACACTACTAAGCCTCAATAGAACATGAAGTCAAAATACTCAGAACTCAATCAGCACAAGTTTCTTTTATCCATTTAGAGTAAGGTTAAAGGGATCCTAGTTGAATGGATATATAGATGGCAATTAATTAAATTTGCATACATTTGAATACTCTACACAGAAGAATGATTGCAGCTCATTTTTGGAAAGGTAGTCCCTGCAGTTCCCTCATGGTGATATTACACATCCTACTTGAATTGTTTTAAAATGCTTTCTAAAAGTTCAAAAACTTCCACCACTCTGCTGTTCAAAGGCCCAGTTCCCTAATAGGATAATATGAAGCCCATCTTCCAATAGTTGCACTGGCAGACAATACAGCAACCCCTTTACATTTGTAGCTTTCACTTTTACGGATTTAATTATTCACAGATTTGATTAAAATGTTCTCACTAGGAATCACTAGCTATTCCAATGTGATGCAGTGGTCAATTTCCTCCAGTTATGCTGCAGGACATAGACGTTTCTACAGAATTCTATGTTATTTCTACATCCTGCAATGCAATCCTCTGGTTAACTTCCAACAGGAAGACCAAGGCATTCCTAGAGAGTTGTTCTCTCAGGTCTCAAACCATAGCAACTTCTTTATTCATGGTTTTTCACTTTCACGGGGGTCCAGTGCCCCCAACCCAAGCAAATGTGGACTTTATGCTCTGGGATTAAATATCTAAATGACTTTAGTCATGGTCAATTTTATATCCCCCTGGGTGCACCCACATGAACCCCCTTGTTTTTTTACCAGAGAGAGAGGGGGGGGGGGTCATTTAACTAGACATAAGGTCCCAAAAGGATTCTGGCACTGATTTACTAGAAGCCATCATTTGGGAGCATTTGGTCATACCTTGACCTGCATTTACACTTTTTGAATAGACCCACTTCTTAGTTTTCAGTAGATCCATTGATATGTCAGTACTTGCAAAACTTAGATTGTTTCAATGACTCTTACAAAGTAAGCCATCCTGGGTCCCATATTGGCATGAAAGCCAGATATAAATAAAAAATTAAAATAAAACTTCATTTGGGATAAACAACTGTATTACTAACTGTATTACTAACACATTGCTGCGAAAATTGTCACTACTGCTCAAATTCCTCCCAAAGTTCTACAGTCTTTTCCTCAAAGTAACAGAGATACTATTAACATGTTACTTCGAAACTCTGGTTTAAATGACAGCAATCATTTCTAAATCTTTATCTATACAATGTCCTCTCTTGTCTTCTTTTTCAGAGGTGGATATGTGATAGCCCTAACTAGCAGTCTTTTAAAGCTAACAGAAGGTGGAAGACTATAGGTGACCTTATATCCAACATCACATTGTGGATGCTTGCTAATGCAATAGAATGAATGCAACAGAACTTTATAAACCATCCCCTTGACTTGTCATGCTTCATGTAATGTGATAAGTCAGGTCTTTGGGGATGCTCAAAATTTCTCCTTCCTAATTCTTCTGATAGAAACATTTCCATCAACAGAACTACCCCCTTAACTTCTGACCAGATACAAACCATATATAACCAATAACTATTCCTTGGGGTGTCAGATTGAGAACAAATGGTTGTGTAAAAAAGTTTCTTTTTCCTTTGTTGCTTGTCAAGCAACATCTGTTACCAGAGCTATCTCCAGTTTTCATGCTAGAAATTCTATATTATTTCTTCTTGCCATTGAGTGTCCTATTTCCTTCTTTCCTTCTTTCCTTCTTTCCTTCTTTCCTTCCTTCCTTCCTTACCAATTAGCCCTGTTATCTTGAAACTTCAGTGCAAAACCTCTACATAATGGGTCTGAAGACCTTGGGAAAAAGCAGACTTAAGGGGAAAAACCCTTTCAATTAGTGGTTCTAACTCTCTTTGGGGTAGGCCAGGTTGTTAATAAAACAACAAATTTGCTTACTACTTGATTCTTTGTAACACATTTTTTTTCTAGTGGAACATCACACAACCTTCATGTTTTTGATGAGCGCAGCATACAGGTCCAGCCATTGAGCAGTGGTATGCATAATATCTATTGCTGATTTTGTCAGCTTGATGGGAGGAGTTCTTTTATCACTTCAAAGTGACTTTTATTTTTTTTCTTCCTAGATAAAGTGTGCACAAATTATTATTAAAGTCATGTCAGCTATTTCATCCCCCTCCTCACACACACCCTTCTCTGCTTCTTTTTCTAATAGGTAGTCTCTTGTGATTTATTTATAGATCCAGGTCGTACTATTCATTTCAGCTACAGAGGAATGATTCTTTCCATTTCCTAAGGCATCAAAAATAGGTTGCCCATTATCCCGTTCACATAATGAAAATGAACAGGATATTAAATAAAAGATTAAAAGGACATCTGGGCACCTTCTGAGAACTATTTCTGTTGTCTGTTTTAGCCACTGGGACCTTAATTTCTGTTACTCAGCTTCCTGCATCACTTCCTTTATTGAAGATCTCTATAATTCTTCTGGGAGAGATAAAAACGAAGTATTTTCTAGGCAGGGAAGCTGTTAGAATAGCAATCTTTGGGCACCATGACAAGTTTAATATGAGTTCTATCAATAAATTCCAACATTTTTACTTAAAAACAAAAATAAAATCACCTTTGACAACCTTTCCACCTACTTCTGTACATCACTCAGTGTACAGAAGTATTGAGGACATTATCATAAGAGAAAGACAAAGCCACATAGAAGCCATGTGCATACTGCTGCCGGTCTGCCTCCTCCCTGTACTTAACCTGTTTCTTGATATTGATGGGAAAAACCAGTAAACTGCTCACAATCCCACATCATTCTCAACATCTACCTTTTGTTTCTGTGCCAGCATGCCAACAATAATGTGACAACATGGGGCAGAATTTCCATTTTCTCTCACTCCCCAAACGAAAGCAAAAGCACTATTCCTGAGCTGTCTATTTTCAGTTTAATATTTTACAGATATATTTGCTTTTGTTTGTTTGTTTGGTTTTCATCAATGAAACTGTCAAATGGTTTTTAAAAATATAGAGGGATTGAAGTGCAGGAAGGCACAGTTATAAGTGTATGCAGTAATATGACTGTGGGACCATAGTTGGTGAATCTGCACAATTTCATGAATGAAGACAGGTGTGATATTTAAGACATTCATCTCAGTACATATTCATTATCTATTATTGTTTAGCTACTGTGGCATAGCGGCTTTTTATGATAAAATCCCAAGAGCCCTTACAGTGCTGGAGCATCTTCTTGAATAAGGAAAGAAATCTAAGTGGATTAACTAATAAAAAGGCAAGTTACGAGCCAAATGACAGAGATGTAGAGAAAATTAGTAGGGAGACAATAGTTGTCAGTGGCTTCCAGACCTATTAGGAGCAACTTAGGGAGTTGAGTATGTTTAACTTGGAGAACTTAAGAGGCAATGTGAAAGCCATGTTTAAATATATGAAAAGATTTCATATTGAAGATAAGAGCTGTTTGATAGTGGAATATGCTGTCCGGGATTGTGATGGAATCTCCTTCTTTGAAGGTTTTTTTTTTAATGGAGATTAGATATTTATTTTCAATAATGCTTTGATTGTGTATTCTTGAATGGCAAAGAGCTGGACTTGTTGTCCTTTCCAGCTCAGTGACTGCATGATTCTATGGGATGGGGGGTTCTATTTCCTTGTCAACTGATTTTCCCAATTGTTGGGAACACAACTGTTGGAGACCCCTTTTCTCAGATGAGATATGAATAGCAAACAATTTTTTTCAACCCTTAGGAAATATGAAGAGAATGAAGTGTCTACTGTGGAATGACCTGCCAGCAGAGATCTAACAGCTAAATGAATGGCCAGAATTTAAAACACAACTAAAGACACATCTCTTCCATCTGGCCTACACAGTCAACTTTGAACCATGAGCTTTGGGTTTGCATTCTATTGCTGCTGTATTTTGATCTTTGTGCCATATGTTTTGGTTATGTATTTTATAGTGGTGCATTTTTGATACAGTATATATATATTGCTGTATTTTATGTTGATGAGTTTTGACTGTGTTGTATCTCACCTCGAGCCATGAGAAGAGGCAGGTAACAAATAAAATGTATTGTTGTTATTGTTGTTCTTCTTCTTGTTAATATTCTGTCCAAACCAGTCAGTGATGGAATAAGTTAGAAGAGATTGTGGAAGAATATAAAATAAAAAAGTTTGGTTCATGTACCTATCAGGAAAATAGAGAAATAATCAAATAAAGTCATTTGAACAGGCTTTAACTTTTGAAAGGACACTTTTTCAACTGGGGTGAATCATGCATCATTTATTACACCTGCATGCCAGTCTTTTGGTAGAAATGCAAGACTGGAAGTTTTAGGGTGAATACTCAGAATTTCCAAGATGCTTAACAATGTGTGTCTTAAGAACAAGGCCATTCAAAGTGATTTGGTGCGACATTCCTGCTGCACCACAAAAGGCAGACTAAAAAAGCCTTTTCATTAACAATAATCTTCATGCTGTTCATGCTACTGGAACAGCCCTGCATGGGAGTGGGTGCCCCGTCAGACATGGTCACCTTCCACATCTTGCTGATGCAGAGAGGCAAGGCAGACAATAGATAATTAGGAGACTGGCTTGGAACATCACGTCTAAATTTTACTCCTCCCAGCAATCTCTGCCCATTTGGCACCACATTGTTGCGTTGAACATGGACACTCTGTGATGAATGACATGTGTAGTCTTTAATTATCTATTTAAAATATTTTAAAACAGTTTTCTTTATTATAAAATGTTTTAAGATAGCTTTTCAATTTGATAATACCAAACAGGGTTTGCTCTGTTCCTTAAAATACCTACAACATCCAGAAACAGAAAGCAGCAATGAGAAAAATCTGTGATAAAAACTTGTCCATTTGGATGGCTTTAACAAGGAGCCACTTTGTGGGGGATTATGCCTATTATTGGCAACTGGTTCTGATAGCAACATATTTCTTCCAACAGAGAAGTGCCTGGCTCTAAGTACCAGTTGCCAAATACTAGAAAACATAAGCAGAAGGTCCAAGGTGAATCTGTTCCAGAATTTATTATGTAGGGAGCCTTAAACCTTGGAGTATCTATGCAAGAAACTGAACAATTTGATAGAACTTGCTATTTCCCTTGTCTTCTGTCATGTTCTTGGTTAAGCATCTTGTTTGCAACAGTGGGAGGAACATTTTGTACTAGACTGGACTCAGGGCAGATTCCCACACTATCTTAACTCCCACACTATCTTAACTACTTGGAAGGTCAACTGGCCATTGCAGGGAACAGATTGGAGACTATATATTTGAATCAAAACAAGAATTTATTAACTGACATGAATTTTAGACTTTCTCTCCTCCCGGGTCTCACTACAAGGTCTTTATGAGGACAGGTAAAGTCTTTGAAAGATAGACATAGTTCTGGCTGAATCGAGGCTCTTGAATCTTTATTTCTTTTTATTGTCTCTTTCTTGTATGTTGTTCAACTGTCTCTAATATGTTCTCAGTATTTAACTCTGACTGGACTTGAATACAACTCATACAGTTCCAACTGGACGTGCTATTTTGTAGACTTTCCGCCTCCCTCTCTCTTCACCTTTCAGTCATGAAAAAGCTGACTCTCCCAAGAACCAGAAGTACCTTGCCAGAGGCTCCACCCCTGATGGGATTCTTAAAGGGGCAGGGCAATGGAGGCTTAAAATGTAAAGAAACTATCTAGACTGACCCCCTCAATACTGTACAATATGGAGCAAAGGAAGATAGATGCTTTTGAACTGTGGTGTTGGAGGAAAGTTCTGAGAGTGCCTTGGACTGCGAGAAGATCCAACCAGTCCATCCTCCAGGAAATAAAGCCCGACTGCTCATTGGAGGGAAGGATACTAGAGACAAAGTTGAAGTACTTTGGCCACATCATGAGGAGACAGCAAAGCCTAGAGAAGACAATTATGCTGGGGAAAGTGGAAGGCAAAAGGAAGAGGGGCTGACCAAGGGCAAGATGGATGGATGGCATCCTTGAAGTGACTGGACTGACCTTGAAGGAGCTGGGAGTGGTGACGGCTGACAGGGAGCTCTGGCTTGGGCTGGTCCATGAGGTCACGAAGAGTCAGAGATGACTGAATGAATGAACAACAACAAACAGTAATTATTTTTTTTGCATTTTTCAAATGTGTGCCATGGAATGCATTTAATGCAAGGCATCACAAGCCTAGCAATTTAGAACTATTAACTGAAATGTGCATCCTATTCTGTGTTCAGTTGGTGGATTCTGAATTGAGTAAAACTTTTTTTAAAAAAAATAGTAGGGCAGTTTCAAAGATATATTTTTTGAAAATACTCAGTTTTTCATACTCTAAACTGAAGCACAACACATTGAGCAATTTTTGTGGTGGATCACAGTGCTTTCTTCCAACTCCTACTTTAGAAAACCACATTTCATAGTTCACTGTTGACATTTTCTCTTCCCAAAACACACTATTGGTGATTGAATTGCTACTAGTTGAGTGATTAATAGTTTATTTAGCTGCTTGTGCTCCCTTCACTTTATCAGTTTTATACTTCTTTATTTATGCAATGCTTTTGACATGAAATAAATAAAAAATAAAAAATAGTTTTGTTTCCTTTCTCATACTCTTCTTTGTTTAATTGAAAGACCAAGTACCGAATAGAATTTTAAAGTGTGTCCTTTTTGCTTGGTACAAAAGAATATTATTTTTGGCTGCCGTTACTCGCAGACACTTGAGGTGTGGTTAATCTACTAGAAACACATTGACTACCAATGTCTTCGCTCTTAAAAATAAACCAAAATAGGCTTTTGAAAATTCAAATTGAAACAGTCACTGCCAAAGGGTTCGCAATTCTGAGTGATGGCATGTAAACAGGAGAAAATTATATTTCTATTACTGTATCTTATCAATACAAACAACAATGTGATATTATATGAACCAAGTATATAATGTTACTAATTTGTGTTCCAACAACAACTCTAGTATAAAAATAGAGCCATGTATTCTGTGTCTGCCAATGTACAGACAAATGGGTAAAATCCTGTTCCCTGGTGCCAATTAATGCCAGGACAGAAGTAGAAAGAACTCATTGAACCAAGGTAAGTTATGGGAATCTTGCAGGATTGGAAGCTATTGATGAGTTTTATCCATATATATTTATGGGTGAGAAAGTCACTAGGGGGAGAAAAACCAGTAGTAAGATACACATGACATTGTGTGATTTGGTGACAGTCCAGCTGAAAGGTCAGTTTGCTTGCCTTGTGTAATAGAATCCTTAGTTTCCAAACAAGAAACTATCTTCTATATCTATATGTTTAAAAGACAAACTGTGAACAACTGTGGTTTGTATTTAATTCATACTTAATACAGTGCCCAGGTTTTAAGTTTTGGCCTGACCTGGAAAAATCTTAAACTGGGAAACTTATATAAAATAAGTCTTCTTTAACTTTTCCACTTGGAACCCCTTTTGGCCTGAGCAGCTTTTACCTGAACCCAGGCATATAGGTATATATAATAGGTATAGAAATCAAACATTTACTGATGACAAATCAGCATTTGCAATGCTTGCTAAACAGGTTAATTTTCCTTTTTAAGTACAGCTTAAGGTAGCACATCAGGTTAAACCACTGAGTTGCTGAATTTGCTGATCGAAAGGTTGGCGGTTTGAATCCAAGGAGTGGGGTGAGCTCCCACCGTTTGCCCCAGTTTCTGCCAACCTAGCAGTTTGAAAACATGCAAATGTGAATAGATAAGTAGGTACCGCTTCTGCAGGAAGGTAACAGCGCTCCATGCAGTTACGCTGGCCACATGACCTTAGAAGTATCTATGGACACCGCTGGCTCTTTGGCTTAGAAATGGAGATGAGCACTACCCCCCAGAGTCAGACACAACTAGACTTCATGTCAAGGAAAACATTTACCTTTTACCTAAGGTCCTCTGTAAACATTGTACAATAAATTCATCTAAATGTCTGAAACAATCACTTGGCGATATTCAGAAAACTTTTAATGTGGCCATTTTTTTGGGAATCTAACATTGAGCTAAGAGGGCCCTATTTGGGGTCAAGGCTCACAGTTTAGGAAACAGTGATATAGAGAACAAGGCAAAACCAAAATCAAGATGACAGGAAACACAACCAAGATTTTATTACACAGAATACTTCATTCTCTACTTCTGTTTCAGTCTCTGCTTCTGTTGTTGCTTTTGGATCTTTCCATTGGTCAGCTCAAGGTAACATATGACTTTGGTCTTTATGCTGTCCAGAAAAGAGTCCTGTCAGGTAGGTCAAGCTGAGAAATGGGAGGGAATGTGCAGGTCCAAGGTCAACCAATGAATTTGAACTGAATCTCCCACATTCTAGTCTAAAACTCTAACCATGTCACCATATTGGCTCACATATAGACAGATTATTTTGAATCTACTTATTTGACAAGGGATGCTTTGTATGCAAGCAAGAAGGTCTTTTTCAGTCTGCCGCATGCCTCACACCAAGGGGAAAATGTATCTTTAGTTTTCCAATCTCTCAGATTTAACATCTGGTTTGAGCCATTCTTCTTATCCTTATTATACATTCGCATAATATGCTGGCTTTTCTCCCCTTTCTTCCGGGCATGAAATTAGAGGGAGGGAGAAATCAAAAGAAAAGAACAATGCTAATAAAAATCACATCTGCTCAAAGCATTTGAATACTCTTTGGCATGTATGATTGAAGCAAAAGTCTAATCCTGAAGGCTCATATTGAAAAAAGTGCTGGAGACCTCCCCCTGAGTATGCAGAAATGTAAATTAAAAGCAATCAGATTGTTTCTCTAGTTAGAGACGGAGGGAGTTTTTTAATCCCCAGGTCATGTTTCTTCCTGATCTGATTGGAGTAATATAATAGCATGGAAGCTAATCTAGTTTAACGTTAGATGTGGACAAAGAAAACCTATATTGAAATCCCCCTTACTCATTGGCCTCAAGTAAGTTTCTATCTAATCCCAAATGGGTTTTTTCCAGACATAAATTCCACTGGGCTGAATGGTGGAGGAAATGTGCTCAGGATTATTATAGCTATACTATAACATGCTCTACTTTGTTAACTTGGAGAATTAATTGATGTAATCCAATGTAAACTGTCTTCGGAAACTAGGGAATAAAGATAAGGATATTCAAATTAAGTGAATCAGTGCTGGAAAACTATAACTGTTTTGGATTTTAAATTAATCTCAGAATCGAGATATCTAACCCTTTTCATTATGTTATCTAAAGCAGCTTTTATCAAAATATGGTTCACAATCCACCAAAGGTCTAGCACCATCTTCAGGTGTGCCTCATGTTTTGCCACTGAGTACTCTCCAGTATATTATTCTTAATACATAATTGCGTAACTTTGCTGTGCCACAAACTTGACCATTTCCCCAACACCACCCCACCCTGGGTCATTACAATACAAATATTGAATATTAAAGTTAGGAGTATGTCCTCATGTGCTCCACATCCTGTAAACTTCTTAAATTGTATGATATGGAATCAAGTAAACTGGTTTAGTCTGAAATCCACATGAGAGTTTTAAAAGTGTAGAACTGTATGACCTCGTACTCACAGGATCAATACCCATGGGTTCTTCTTTCTGTATCTGGCAAGATATGCCCTCTATAGGGATTGTTTAGGTCTTCTGGGTAATTCTATAGTATGGATCCAAACTCCTTAGTCCTTGCACCCATCCTTTTGAGTGTTTGCAGTTTTCTTCACTGAAGATAACTCTACGGTATATGCCATTTCCCTACAAATCTCCCATAAATCCATGGAGAGTGGGAGCAGATTTTCATTGAATCAGTGCACCTTTAAACAGTATGTTTGCCTAAGCAATGGGCTAGACCTTTGACTTGGTGCACACCTTCAATGGAAACTAGAAGTGTCAATGTTCTTCTATATCTTTTTTTATTTGCATAAAGAAAGGTATTTGAACAACTGCCAGAGGTTGGTAGGGACACTTTTTTTTTAAAAAAAATGCTCTTATGTCCTGCCCTTGCTCCACTTTTACCACGTCCTGTTTCAGACCTTGTTTTGTGAATCTTTAAGTCTGAGTTGCAGCAATTCTATTGAAAGGAGTTTGGAGGATGAGTAAGGTCACCTAGTGAGTTTCTAAGGCTGAGCAGGGAATGAAACTTAGTCTCCCATTTTTAACATCAAAGAAACATTTTCTGTATTAGATGACTATGAAAGAAGATGATAACATAAGATGTTTTTTAAAGGTCCTTATTTTAAATCCATTCTTGTACCCTTTTCCATTCCCCATACGTAATCAATAAAAAGTCATATTAAAAAAATAAACCTGGTCTCTCGGAGCAGTTCAATACTGGAAGAACTACACTATGTTGGCTCTCATTTCAGACCTAGAAGAGGTCTTTTTCGTAGAATCTTAGTCTATCTAACTATTTTATAGGGAAAAAAGTTAGTAATCATAGAATCACAGAATCATAGAGTTGGAAGAGATCACATGGCCTATCTAGTCCAAACCCCTGGCATTCAGGAAAAGCAAATATTTCCCCTGACAGATGGTTATCCAGCCTCTGTTTAAAAGCCTCCAAAGGAGGAGCCTCCACTACACTGTGAAGCAGAGAGTTCCACTACTGAACAGCTCGTACAGTCAGGAAGTTTTTCCTAATATTCAGGTGGAATCTCCTTTCCTGTAATTTGAAGCCATTGCTCTAAGTCCTAGTTTCTAGGGCAGCAGAAAACAAGCCTGCTTCCTCTTCTTTGTGACATCCTTTCACATATTGATACATGGCTATCATATCTCCTCTCAAATTTCTCTTCTGCAGGCTAAATATTTAGAACTTTAAGATGCTCCTCATACGCCATGGTTTCCAGACCTTTGATCATTTTAGTTGCCCTCCTCTGGACACCTTCCAACTTGTCAATATCTCTTTTAAACTGTGCTGCCCAGAACTGGACACAGTATTCCAGGGGCGGTCTCACTAAAGCAGAATACAAAGGCACAATGACTTCTCTCGATCCAGGCACTAGACTCCTTTTGATGCAACCTAAAATCCCATTGGCTTTTTATGCTGCTGCATCACACTGTTACCTCATGTTCAACTTGCTGTCCACAAAGATTCCAAGATCTTTTTCACAACGACTGTTATTGAGCCAGTCGTCACCTATTCTGTATCTCTGCATTTTTTTTTGCCTAACTATAGTATCTTACATTTGCTGTTTTGACCCAGCTCTCTAATTTGTAAAGGTAATTTTAAATTTCTAAGCCAGAAGTGAACTAGAAGTCTTTTAGAGGTTATGGGGGAGAATTTTAGCATCTTTTCACCAAGGACCTACTAATCTGAAGTCAGTAGGGTATAAAAATGAACAGATGAAATTTACAACAAAATGCTGCAGTATGGTATGCTTCTGCTTGGGTTTTCAAAATTTTTAGTCCTCAGTTTTCACCGTTATCTTACTTTTCAATTTTTCTCAACAGCAGCAGAATGAGCTAGTAGAATTCAGAGGTGCCAGGCATTACATTTTTATGTGTTCTAAATTCCAACATTTCAATGTGTATGGAAACTGCTTGCAGCTAAACAACAAAGAGCATAAATAGGGTTTCAAATCATTGCCCTAATATGTTGATTTTCCCCCTTATACCTGAACAAATAATGCTCCAGGAATTTGTCTAGTTCCTCCAGAATGATTCTATGGTAATTTCCAAGAAAAGTCACTTATTTCAAAAGAATTTGATATTTTTTATGATTTTGTTTTTCAAGTAAGTGCAGTAACGCATCACCTGCATAGTTATGTTGTAACAGTATAGTCCATTCTACTATCTCAAAATATTTTTGTACCTTGTCTCTGTCTCCTCTGGACCAGATCTTCTTGGTGCATCCTAACAGTTGTACTTTCTTTTTTTGAGGGTCAAATTGCAGTGGCAAGAGAAGGCAGACAAAATCTTTCAGATTTGTGTAGTGCATTTCTCCAGAGTGTGGTCAAGATGGCAAAAGTTCTTGATGAAGAAGAACATATAAACTAGATAAGGTTGAAGCAGTTGGCTTTTCTCTAAATGTACAGAGAAAGGAAAGATGTGATTCCATCCTCCCTTATCCTCCCTCCTACCTTGAACTTAGTTTGCAGCAAGTAAAGTAAGCTGATTTCATAAAGGGAAAGTGAAGGAAGAAAGTGGGACATTTTAAAAGCAACTGGAAAAGGGTTAACTGGAAGTTCCTCTGCCAAACTGGGATATTTGAAGGATATGTCATCATAGTTACGCACAATTAAAACTTGTGCGCCAGCTGCGCCCGTACCTTGGGAAGTCGGATCTGGCCACGGTGGTCCACGCTCTTGTCACATCCCGGTTGGATTACTGCAACGCACTCTACGTGGGGTTGCCTTTGAAGACTGCTCGGAAACTTCAACTAGTCCAGTGAGAAGCAGCCAGATTGCTCACCGGAGCGGCGTACAGGCAGCACACCACCCCCCTGTTGCGTCAGCTCCACTGGCTGCCGATCCAATTCCGAGCACAATTCAAAGTGCTGGTTTTGACCTACAAAACCCTATACGGTTCCGGCCCAGTGTATTTGTCCGAACGGATCTCCCTCTACATCCCACCTCGAAGTTTAAGATCTTCTGGGGAGGCCCTGCTCTTGACCCCGCCAGTGGCACAAGTGAGGCTGGCGGGGACGAGGAGCAGGGCCTTCTCAGTGGTGGCCCCTCACCTGTGGAACTCACTCCCCGGGGAGATCAGATCGACGACTTCCCTTCTAGCGTTTAGGAAAAAACTAAAGACCTGGATGTGGGACCAAGCTTTTGGCCATGCTGTCAACTAACTAAAGGACCTGTCGATAGACAAGGACAATGGAATGGAATGGATATATGGACTCTGATATATGGACTCTGACATGAGATAGTTTTTATGATTTATTAGGTATTGATGTTTTATTTTAATTGTTGAATTGTTATATTTTGTATTGTTTGTTGTGTGATTTGGGCATCTAATTGTGCCTTTCCTGTAAGCCGCCCTGAGTCCCCCCCGGGGTGAGAAGGGTGGGGTATAAGTAGATGAAATAAATAAATAAATAAATAAATAAATAAATAATGAGACAACAGGATTCTAGCCAAATTCTTTGATTAGGCAGTTCACCAGAGAATTGGCTTGACTCTACCTAAGCTCCTGCACTTTAGTTCAGCCCACCCCACCAATCTCAACACTTTATTGCCAAGGTATTCTCTCTAGATTGGCACACTTGGAATTTTTACACTTTCCCTCAGCTCCACTTAGGAATTCATTGCACTACTTGAGCCTAGTCCCAGCCCGATTCTGTTTTTTCAGCCATGATATTGTTTAATGTTATTGTTGTTGTGATTGTATTATGTTTTAATTTGATTGGCTTTAATGCTGTTGTTTTTAGCTGTGATCCTTGGGTTGTCCCCATGTAAGCCGCCCCAAGTCCCCTTGGAGAGATGGTGGTGGAGTATAAAAATAAAGTTGTTGTTCTTGTTGTTGTTGTTATTTCTGCTGTATGGCCACACCAAAAATTTGGTTGTTGTTGTTAGTGCAGTGTAAACCACAATGCACAACCAAAGCCTTATGACAAAAGTTGAGAGTGTCCATTCTTGAGGAGATAAATATGTCCAGTTTAGCAAAGACAGCAACTGGATCGCTTACATTCTCCAATATGCCCTTGACACATTTTTTATTTATGAAATTTGCTGATATATCTGAAGTAACTTACATCTGGGAGTCAGAGGAGAAAAACTGATAGCTAAGCATGTCTATCTCTGCCACTAGTGAAAAGCGAGACAATAGAAACGGAGACCTTCTGGAGGTTAAAACCAGTTTTCCATCTGAAATACCATAAGGCTGGTGGGCATGAAATTTGATAAGATCCTTAGCAGCATGTTCTTTGGGCACAAGGGATTAAAATATCCAAATTACTTTGTGGTCTAAAGGACGTCCTGCATCACAGCTTTTGTTCAATGTTAAAAATAAAAAGAATAGAATCATCATTTCCAGAGGATAATTTAACACCTTCTAGAAGAATAAAGGAAGAAAATGGCGGAGGAGAACATTGAACTATGCTGTTTTGATTGTTTTATTTTAAATATTAATCTTTTCTCATTTTGCCCTTTATAAATTTTTAAGTCATGCAGAATAACCAATTTTTACTTTTACTTTTCAAAAAGAGCCTACTAAATATATTATTTGCTGTTGCTAAATGCTTGAGACACAATGGTACAACAATTTGGATTATTCACCCAGGCTATAGTAGAAACATATATCTATGTACTCACATATTTGGAAGTCCAGAGAAATAGCCAGAATCGGATAAATAACTATGATTTGTTGTATTTTTTGCACGAGGATGTCTACACCTGTTATAGGGAGTAGGGCCCCTTAAGATGTGAGGGGAGACTCAAACATCCTGGTAGTTGATAAAATCAATCTTGGCCAAGGATGTAATGTTCAATTTTGTTGTAGAGAAGGGGACCAACTATTATGATATTGATCCTAACTGGAGACAAATTGGTCAATGTGGTGGGATTTGTTATATGTTAATGGCCATGACATTTTAGGAATTCAGTTGCTATATAGAGGAAAAGAGAAGGCAAATATAGTCAGACATGCAGTCTGGACCACAAGAAGGCTAATTTCAGTATGTTTAGAGAATTATAAGGTGAAATTTCATTATCAAAATTCTCAAAGGGAAATCACACATAAGAATTTCTTGAAGATGAAAACGGAAAGCATGGTTTCAGTCAATTCTAATAAGAAATAAAAATGGGAAGTGTCTAAAGAAACTGGGATGGGTGCACACAAACTATCAGATGCAATTCAAAAGTGGGGTAAGCTATCAAAGAGAAATACAAATGACTAGTCAGTTCTTGTAAGGAGAAAGTCAGAAAAGCTAGATCTGGAAATGATATCAGGCTCACTAGAGAGGTTGAAAATAATATAATGGGTTTTATCAACTACATGCATAGTAGGAGGAAGAAGAAGGAAGCAATAGAGTTCCTGCTAGAGAAAATGGCAAAATGCTAAAAACAGACAGAGAAAAAAAAATCAAACTGTTAGATTCTTTGTCTCAGTCTTCTCCTCAACAGAAAATAATGGTCTAACTGATGAAAGATTCATAGTACAAATGTGTTATAACTGTGGTGTATTTTTATTCCAGCAAGTGTTTTGACATGGTCCCCCATGGTTTTCTTGAAGGCAAGCTAGTGAAAGGTAGGCTTGACAGTGCTCCTGCTAGGTGGATTTGTAATTAATTGACCAACCAAACTCAGAGACTGCTCAGCAATGGTTTCTCTTCATCTAGAACAGAAGTAACGAGTGGTATACTTCAGGGTTCTGTTCTGGGGATGATGTTGTTCAACATCTTTATATTTTTAAAGATAGAGTAGAAGGCATGCTTATCAAATTTGCAGATGACACCAAATTAGGTGTCATCTGCAAATTTAGAATTAGAATCCCAGAGGAGATAATCGGAATTCAAAATTACCTTGACAAATTAGAGTGCTGGGCCAAAACTAGCACAATTAATTTCAACAGGGATAACTGTAAAGAACTATATTTGAGCAAGAAAAATGAAATGCACAAATATTAGCTCAGTGACAGCTGGCTTTTAAGCAGTACGTGTGCAAAAGATCTAGGGGTCATAGTAGACCCAAGCTAAATATGTGTTAAGAGTGTGATGGAGCAGATAGCAATGTATTGTCCATGGGAAATAGCAGTGATGCTTTATTCCACTTTAGTTACTTTTTATTTATGATATTTCTACCATGTTTCTCCACCCCAGGGGGTACTCAAGGCAACTTACATTTGGCAGCTATTCGATGGACAGATTTCACCTGGAGTACTGTGTCCAGGTGGATACCACAGCTCAATTAAAAAGCAAGAACGTGTCCAGAAAAGGATGACCAAGATAGTCAAAGATCTATCTGCAAAGTAAGCATTATGAAGAATGATTTAGGAAGTTGTGTATGTGTTTAGCTTGGGAAAGATAAAACTGAGAGGCAACATGATAGTCATCTTGGAATATCTGAAGTGTGTCATGTAGAAGATGGAACAAGCTTGTTTTCTCTTACTCCAGAGTAGACATCATGAACCAATGAACTTAATTGGAGTCTAATTTGCCTGCAATAGAAGATGAAACAAGCTTGTTTTCTCTTACTCCAGAGATGACATCATGAACCAATGAACTTAATTGGAGTCTAATTTGCCTGCAATATGCTATTGGCTAAGGTCACAAGATCCCTGACACTCAGGTGCTCTGAGGGCATACCTGATACGGATTCCTTATGTGGAATTCTAAAAGTCAAATTATTCCAAAATTCAAAACGGTCTACATGGATGCCTGAGATAGTGACTCTTTCACATTCTAATGATTCAATGAACAGGAACTTTATTTCTACACAAATGGTTGAAAATATTGTGTGTCTGTAAAGGTGTATAAACAATTAAAGTGTGTGTGTTCCAAAATAAAAAAAACCTGCATTTCAAAATACTTCTGACCCCAATCATTTTGGATAAGGCTATACTAAACCAGTAACACTTTTTTGGTTAAGTCATTGCCAGCTCAGGACCTGTTAATGCATATGTGAAACTAGGATATATTTTTTTGCTCTAATGTGCATCACCTTACACTTTTTTCTTTCAAATCTGATTTGTGATTTAATGCTGTTTTCCACAGGTTGGAGAAATCCTTTTGGAGCTCTTCACAATCTGTTCTTGTCCTTTCAGTCCTAAATAATGTTGTGTCTTCAGCAATGCACTAGTAGTCACCTCTCCTCAGCTCTAACTAACCCTAGGTGAAAACACAGCTTGCAATGTTGCTGCTCATACTGCAATACCTATTCATTCTAGCTGTGTTTCCTTTTCTTTATCCAATTTCAATACTTGAAAACACCTCTCTTATCCTATTTATTTATTTATTTAGAGGATTTCTATACCGGCCTTCTCAACCTCGACGAGGGACTCAGGTCGGTTTACAAAACATATCAAATACAATCAGATAAAACAGATAAAACAGCAAATATAACTCATTACATATTAAAATCGTATAACTCCGTACAATAAAATCATCATTACATCATCACAGTTTCCTACGCCAAATCGTCAATCCAGTCATGGTCATAATCATATTCATAGTCGCAGTTCATCATAATCCATCACAGGGAAGGTTCCAGGTTCAGTCTTTGAATGCCGCATCCCAGAGCCATGTTTTTAACGATTTCCTGAACGTCAGGAGGGAGGGGGCAGATCTAACCTCTAATGGGAGGGAGTTCCAAAGCCGGGGAGCCACCACCGAGAAGGCCCTGTCTCTCGTCCCCACCAACCGTGATTGTGAGGGTGGTGGGACCGAGAGCAGGGCCCCCCCGGAAGATCTTAGTAGCCTTGATGGCTCATATCCTATGACTGCAAAGTTCAGAATTGTCTCAAAGACCAGAAATTTTTGATGAGGGGCTTTGTAAAAGAAATCTTTTGGATGCCCAAATAAACAATGACTACAGTTTTCACCCTTTGGTTCCAACCCTAGACACACTCTTCAGACTGCATAGAGCAGGGGTGCTAATACTTTTTGAGCTGCAGAGCCCTTTTTGAAGCAAAAGTTTCTTGTGGCACTCCAAGAAATTTTATCTGTCTGTCTATCTATCTATCTATCTATCTATCTATCTATCTATCCATCTATATCTACCAGGCATGGACAAACGTTTGGACATAGGGGCCATATTGTGTTTTAAAATTTGTCAGATGGGGCGGGCCAGTGGCAGACGGATGGAGAGTGTTTATGTGAACTATTTGGAAAAAAAATGAACAAATTCCTGTGCACAGTGCACATATCACACTTGTACTGCAAAACAACAAGAAAAGAAAAGAAAAAGATAGAACAATGAAATATTTAAAATAAAGAAAAATTAACCAACATAAACTTAACAGTATTTCAGTGGAAAGCCCAGAGGGCATGCAGTCCAACCCCCTTCTGCCCTGCAGTAAAAGCACAATTAAAACACCCCCCAATAGATGGCCACCCAGCCTTTGTAATAATAATAATAATAATAATAATGACCCAAAGTATCATTTATGCAAAGAGCGTGATGAGACAGTGGGGCACTTCATTTGCAGCTGCAAGAAAATAGCCCAGATTGACTATATTGAATGTCACAACAGGCTAGCAGTAATGGTGTACTGGAACCTTTGCAAGAAGTATGGCCTACTCAGCAGTAAAACCTGGTATGAGCGCAAGCTAAAAAAAAGACCACGGAAAATGAAGAAACAAAAATACTCTGGGATTTTAGAATCCAAACGGATAAACATAACATCAGATATAACGGTTGTGGAAAAGTAACATGTTTTTATTATAGACATTGCAGTACCAGGAGACAGTAGAGAACAAAGAGCTGGAAAAGATCACAAAATACAAGGAAAGAGGAGGAGGTGGGGAAGCAGCATGGTGCTGTGGAGCCCCTCATCATCACTTGGGGAGCCCCCATGGCTCTGTGGAGCACAGTTTGAAAACCCATGACACAATAAATACACATATTCTTCTGTATGATAATGTGCTTCCATTTATCTCCAGGCTTGATTTAGAAAGTTCTTTGGGCCATATCTCATAGAGATGCAGGGGGCCACGAAGAAGGTGTTTGCTGCTGGTGGTGACAGCCTCAGTTCTGTGTGGTTTCCGAAGAAAGAGGAGGAGTGCCCAGTGGGTGATCCAGTCATTTCTGCCACTTAGCCATTGATCCTGCTTCCTGGGAAGTCCTCGGGGTCTCTCAACCCACAGGCTCAGTCCTATGTTGTTCCCAACTGGCTGCATTCACAAGGTCTTCACAGCCTCCCCCTCATTTGAAGGCCTGGAGAATGAGGTCAGTTGGGAATCACGTGAGACTGGTGGGTTTGTCAGCCTTGGCCATCACTTCCCAAATGACCTCATTCATGCTATAACATGCTATAACTGTGCTGTTGGGTGCATTACATTTGATGACAAATTGATTATTTGCAATGTGCACCTTCAAAATTAAGATGTGCATTACATTTGATGGCACATTAAATACTCATGTAAATCCAGATAAGAACAAATACAAGAGTAAACTGCATCAGAGAGCCAGCTGGGTGTATTGGTTTGGTGTAGAAGTTTGAGTATTGGACTATTACTGTGGTGACCAGAGTTTGAGTCCCCACTTAGCTATGGAAGCCTACAGGGCAAGTAACGCACTCCATCCCAGAAAAACTTACCATGATAAATTCACCTTAGGGGTATTGTAAGTCAGAAATTACTTCAAGGTACAGAGCAACATCAACTAAACTGCACCAACTATGTACCAAAGGTCTGAAAACCAAATTGTGTGAGGAGCAGATTAGGGAGCTGGGTAAGTTTAGCTTGAAGAAGAAAGGTTAAGAGGGAACATGATAGCCATGTTTAATATTGGAAAGGATGTCACATTGAGGAGGGAGCCAGATTGTTTTCTGCTGCTCTAGAACAGCAGTTCTCAAAGTGTGCTCCATGGAGCCCTTGAGGCTTCGCGAAGCATTCTAAAGGGCTCTGTGATTTCCTCACCCTCGTCCTTCCTCCAAGTTTTTCCTCCTCTTTCCTGCTCCTCCCCTGCCTCCCTTGCCACAAAAATATTTGCCCCTAACTCCCTTGCCACCAAAGGTTTTTTTCCCCTTGCATTCCTTGCCCATATAGCTTCCCCCTCACCTTCCTTGTTTCTAAAACCCTATTTTCTGCCCATCACTCAGGGGCTGCTTTGATTGTGCTTTTTTCGCATGGCAGAAGAGTCTTGAATTGGATAGCCCCTTGGGATTTCTGCTACTACTCCTACTCCTACTACTACTACAAAAGCTGGATGGCCATCTGCTGGGGGTGCTTTGATTGTACACTGCTGTATGGCAGGAGGTTTGATTGGATGGCTTTGGGATCTTTAATCATTCTATCTATGCACTACCATGCTGAAAGCTCTTGTAATGTCTGCTTGCACCTCTGATCACCAAAATTTAATGAAGGTGCTCCTGGTGGCACAATGGATTAAACCCTTGTGCTGGCAGGACTGCTGACCAGGGGTTTGCATCCAGTAAGGAGGGTGAGCTCCCATCTGTCAGCTCCAGCTTCTCATGTGGTGACATGAAAGAAGCTTCCCACAGGATGGTAAAACATCTGGGCCTCCCCTCCTGGGCAATGTCCTTGCAGACAGCCAATTCTCTCACACCAGAACTGACTTGAAGTTTCTCAAGTTGCTCCTGACATGAAAAAAGAAACCAAGGTGCAATCTACATGGCTTACTGTCACATCACTGCAAGCTCTACTTGGTTCTCACTAAAATTATAAGGATGAAATATTGAGCTGCAAACCAGGGTTCAATTCCATATAATATTCTCAGGCTGCAAACCAGATCTCATTTCAGTGCAGTGTCCTCTTAACATTGCTGACCAGAGTTCATTTCTATAGGCTTTTCATATTTCTGATCACTGATTGTGGAAGATGCTTGCAGGCAAAATAGGCCAATATCCAACAGGCCAAATCCAGCCCACAGGCCAGAGATTCCCTGATGTCAAGTATATTGGTCATTCATCTCACCTTTCAAAACTGTCATGGAACTAGTACCTTCAATAATTCTATCATTTCAGCAAACCTGTAAAAAAGACAATACTTTTATTTCTTTATCTATGTGCTGAGAAAAGATACATCTGGCAATTTAATTTTGTTGTCATCACACTGTAGCTGCAGTACTTAAAGAATCAGCAAAATAAATACACATGTGGCATAACTTTGCCAGAAGAGCTGGGCTGATCCAACAGATTTTTACTCCATGCGACAGGTTTTGCTGCATTTGTGGAGTTAAAAACAACAACAACACTCCCCTGAGGAGTAATTCAAAGCAATCACAAGATGCCCATCCTATCCTCTTGCTTGCTGCCCTGTTACTTCTCCTCCTTATCATTCTGTATTGCCTCTCCAACCAACCATTTGTATCTTTGCTTGCTTGCTTGGTTTTATTTTAAGCCAGGGGCTGCCTTCTCCTTCAAAAAATGAAAACCATTTGATTTGGGAAATGCCTGAGCATGTGAGAGCATTTAAAAAAAAATCTAGGAAGAGTTCAGTTTCATTTGCTCTCTTCCTTCTGTTCCGAGCAGGCAGTACTGAGCTCTGTATAAATAGCCAAGCTTGTGCTACATCCAGTTTGAGAGATCCAAGCATCTAGTGGAAGGCAAACAACAGCACGGCAGGCTCGGAGCAGCTTGCAAAAACTAAAGATGATGTATATTTCAGCCTCGATCTCCTGAGCAATCTCGGGAAGCTTGGATGGATTACAATAATACTTGAGCAAGGCTGCTGGCGTCTATAAAGCACTGTCACTTACAAGAGGGGATAAGTGCTAGAGAGAATGTCATTATATCCACGTAAGATAAATGTGAAGAGCTGATACCCTGGAAAGGATGAGTCCTGGAGATAGGCTGATGGCTTAAACTTCGAAAATCTTCTCCAAGCAGAATAGGTGAGTCTCAAGATGAGTTCTTTTTTTAAGAATGGGGAAGGTCAGGAGTTTATGTTTTGGAGGGGGTGTAAGGATTTTTTTGTTTTTAGTTATAGACTATTGAAACAGCTTACCAATACTTTCAAGATAAAAAAAAATGTTGTCAGAATCTTATTCTGATATTAACATATCTTAGGCATACCTGTTCTGTGAACTTGGAAGTAGCAATGTAAAATCCAGTGCTGACTGGCATGACGCCTTGTTGCTAAAGTATCACAGCTAATAAACACTATAATTTTATTGTACTCTGTCTTGGGAGGAAGCCACATTGAACTCAGTAGTACTTACTGCCATGGTACTAAATGAGCCCTAAAACATACTTCCCATTTCTTGTTTTTATCTTTGCTATAAATTACAGCAAAACACATGCTCCACTGGGCTTTTAAACAGGTTAGAATTCTGTTTGCTGATGTTTTGAGTGGTGATAATCTGAGATGAGTGATTGGTTGGTACTGACATTTCTCAATGCGTTTTGTTGTTTCTGTTGTTTACCCGCAAAAGTACTGCACTATACCCATTCGTTTTGATTTTCAGTTAAAACTAATCATTGCCCCCTTCTTTAAAATTACTTTTTAGAAATAAAATAAAAAGACACATTAATGCCATTCAAAAGAGAAGTTGACTTTGACTTAAAGAGGCAAGTTCAGTTGTAAAATTATGTTTGTATTTTAGGTACATATTGATAAGATGTAAAAATATTAAATGCTTAATATGGATCTTTAAGATTGGCTTGAGAAAAATGGCTAGCAAGTCAGAGGCAAGGTTAAATGAAAATATTAATGTTGTATTGATCAAACAGGAAGAGTGAATATACTTGCTAATGCAAAACAAACCATTTAAATACGGTTGCACATTTTACTACTGCAATCTGTACACAAGAGCAATGACAACGAAGAATTTGTACTAAAATGTATGAATGGCTGCATACTTAATTAACAGCAGACAGAAATACATCCCTTCCTCCAACACTGCATTATCATTTATGCAGATCCTAGAAGGTTTATATTGGAAAACTAACTCATTATAGAAGAAAAGAGGGGAGAATATCAAAGAGGGGAGAAAATGTAATATGTATCTAGAGCGATTATCAATGAAACATAGGGAGGCAAAGAAATAGGGTTCCACAAGGAAAAGTTTGTGTGCATGTGTAGTAAGAAAACAAAACTATAGACTTGTAATACATTGTACTTTTCAGACTTAGAAATCAAAAGTATGAAAGTATGCTAGGAATTGGTTTTATCGCTACGAGACAGACATGACTTCATATTTTGCAGATAATGTAAAATATTTGCAGAGAAACGTGTTCAATCCCATTGAGGTTCTGAACTCTGACTGCAAATATTTGGGACTAATATCATTTTCCTGAAATAAATCTAGGATTACAGTAATTTAACACCTTTGCTTTACTTTTAAGACAGTGGACTTAGAGCAGTTCTAGGGATGTTTACTTAGGTGTACATCCAACACCATATTCAGTGTGCTTTGGGTACAACTTTCACAGTATGACACAGTTACTTCACAAATATTCTTAAATAAATAAAGATGTGGCATAACAAAACAAAAGCAAAAAAGTTAACTGACGATAAAAATAATTATCTGAAACAGTTTGTGGAAAAAACAAATCCTATAAATGCTGTTAATGAAGACAGCTTCCGTAATAGTTCTGTAAATACAATGGGCTAAATTCCATGTTGCATGCTTACATTACAACTAATGTTCAACCAAACAGTTTCAATCAACATTACAAACCTATAAAACATTACTTGGCAAGTTGGCAGGAAAAGATCATACAGAGAAAAAAAATCAAAAGTACGTACATCAAAGTCTCAGCTTTTGCCACACAATTTGATGCAGGTGTATCCATGTATATGATTTAAAACATACAAGTCCATTTATATTTCTGGAGGCTAATAAAGTAAGGAAGAAAATGGTCCATTTGCTTCAAATAAAAGCCCAATAAATCCACAATCTAGATGCTATTATATTCAGAGAAAGGAAGCAGATGTTACATTATTGTTTCTGATATTAAAGCAATACTGTCTATTAATACAAATCAGGGAATGTGATCAAAAGTTAATCAAAATAATTGACAGGATGGTTGTCTCATTTTTTAGTAACGTGATTCCCCGCTTTACCTTGTTAGTATATTTGACAATTTCAAAAATAATGTGTGTGTATTTATGCAAGACTGTAACTATTAATTTGCTTGGCTTACCAGAGCGCCTTTTCCTTTTCAAAGTATAAATCTGCTTAGATTTAAAGGGATTTCAGGCAGATGATCCCTCTTGAAATTCAGTGAATTCACACAAGACATGTCCTGCCTTATTACATGGTTGTTCAGAAAAATTATCCTTTTCCAGACAAGCTTTACACCAAAGAAAGAACGTGAGGATACATCACTGCATCATATTTCAAGATAATCTGATCCTTCTTAAATGCTTTCATATAGAAGTTCTGGAAATTCATCCATATAATTCAAGCAGTAATTAAAAAAAGAATGAAAGAAAATTCAAATCATAACTGGAGAAGAAACTGCAGAATCAATAATGTCAAAATTTGTCTCTGCACTGTGGGCAAAGCTAAGCAACTTTCCTAGTTTGCATCTACACCAGGCACAGGCAAAACTTTGGCCCTCAAGGTATTTTGGACTTCAACTCCCACAACTCCTAACAGCCGTACATCCTCTGATTGGGGCCTATTTCAGGATAGCAACTATTTCATAGGTAAAGGTAAAGGTTTCCCCTTGACATTCAGTCTTTTCGTGTCCGACTCTGGGGGTGGTGGTGCTCATCTCCATTTCTAGGCCGAAGAGCCGGCATTGTCCGTAGATGTCTCCTAGGTCATGTGACTGACATGACTGCATGGAACGCTGTTACCAGCCTGCTGGGGCTCACAGCAGGAGCTCACCCCATTTCCTGGATTTGAACCACCAACCTTTTGGTCAGCAAATTCAGCAGCTTGGCACTTTAAACCACTGTGCCACTGGGGGCTCCCAACTATTGCATAAAAAACCTATTATTAATAATATTGTTATTATATTTATTTACACCCAGCTTTATATCCCCAAAGGGGATTCAAAGCAGCTTGACATAAAAGCATTGGTAGGTAAAGGTAAAGGTAAAGGTATCCCCTGACATTAAGTCCAGTCGTGTCCGACTCTGGGGGGTAGTGCTCATCTCCATTTCTAAGCTGAAGAGCTGGCAATGTCTGTAGACACCTCCAAGGTCATGTGACCGGCATGACTCCATGGAGTGCTGTTACCTTCCCGCCAGAGCGGTACCTATTGATCTACTCACATTTGAATGTTTTTGAACTGCTGGGTTGGCAGAAGCTGAGGCTAACAGCAGGAACTCATGCTGCTTCCCGGATTCAAATCTGCGACCTTCCAGTCAGCATGTTCAGCAGCAAAATGATTTAACTCACTGCGCCACTGGCGACTCCTAAAAAAAATGGTATCCAATTTAAAATATACAATATACAAAATATTAAAAAACCAAAGAAATTATTCCAGCAGTATAGCAAGAGTTCCTGGGTTCTCCTCAAAAGTCATTTCAATTGATTCCAGCACATGACCCAAAGTCCATGCTTCATAAGTTTTGAAGCTGTTTATTGCAAAATATTTGCTACACTAAACAGAGCAAGGTACTTGCTTTCATTGTCCACGTTATAACAGATACATTACCTCTGTAATATATACTATTTTAGTAGACCAACTGTATTCTATAGTAAGTACAGTGAGTATGTTATCCCCCACAGAAGAAGTAATCTTGAAAGGAAAGGGCTAACATAAATTTGAGCAAAATGAAGCTTGCATGTGGCCCTTAGGACATCCTAGTAGACCTCTTCAGCTCCCAGTACCACTATTTTTTTTTAAAAAGAGGACAATTTTCAGACACTCCCATAGACCAAAATTACCTAAAATGCATCATTCCAAGCCCCCAACATTCTCAAAATGCACTCACAATAAAAGGGGAAATAGCTGAAAATTGAACCAAAATGACAGGAGGAAGTGATGTCCTGTCACTTGGGTCTGCTGAAACTTGCTGGTACAACCTGTCAGATGTGCACAGAAAGGAAAAATGCCCACATGCCCTGTACAGTTTCCCAAACCTGGGTGAATGTTATTATTTGACAAAACAATTGTATAATCAAGAGGTGAAAATCATTTTATTTTATTTTTCTTCCTTCCTTTGACTGGATAAATGTTGAGGCCAGATTTTATTCCATATTGCCAAGGTTTTCATTTGAAAGAGCAAGGCAACTTGGAGGTGTCCAGGAACCATGTAAGAGCACCATGGGTTGGGAAGAACATGGGAGATCTATAGTCAAGGTCTGTCAATGGTAGGAGGCACTGAACAGAATTGGTGACACTGCTAGAGAGAAGAGTTAAACTTATTTTCCTTTTGTCATTTTCCTGATTAAGTCTTTTCACCAAAAACCTGAGAAGAAAAATATTGTACTTCTGTTTCCCATTCTTCTGCAGACTCACAGCATCCTTGGGCTTTGTGCTTGACAGGTTTGGAACACAGTTAGTCAGTGAGGCCAATAGCTTTCCCCCAGTATTTTGATCCCACTCAAATTTGGGATCCCTGAAGATGCTTTAACTTAAAATAGCACCATCACCACCATTATCATCAAGAACAACCAGAAAAACAACAATGGGAGGTTCTGAGCATGGATCTTCCACATCCTGTCTAGTCTGATCAGCTCACAAGGCACAAATTCACACCTAGTTGTGCCATCATGCCATGCACTGTCTCAAAAGTGATTCAACATTTCAGATCATCCCTGAGGACGCATTGCTACAGCAGAAGCAGGTTGAGCCAGAGGCAGGAGGAACAGTGTGTGGAAACACTGCAGAAATAGCCTATTAAGAGTGTAAGTCAGGTCAACAGAGCCTGAGTTGGCTGGTTAGATGAATGGTAAGCGTGCAAAAAAAAAAAACCTCTCTCCAAACCTTAAAGTACTTTGTTAGTCTTGATCTCCAGCACTATGACATAATTATTAAACATTAAATGGAATTTAAACACAGACTGACATTGTACTCATATCATGTGAAATATATTTAATAGGTCTTATACATTCTGCAAATACTTCAGAGTTTGATTTTTCATTATCTCTTGTTGAGTCAGCCTACTTTTCTGTCAATTACTATGAAAAGCTTGAAAATACTTGTTTTCCTCTATTTGTTTGATTCTTTTATTGGATATGATTGGGAAAAAATGTACTGATTGGGAATAATACAAACCTAACTCTCCCTATGTCTTTTTGTCAGCTGAGTCACATATTCTGATTTCTTGCCTTCAGCTTTTGAGCTGATGCTAGTCCATGCTAAGGCATTCCAAAATATAAACTATTGGAAACACTAACATAACATTCCTTAGATCGGCGAATTCCAAAATGTGTTTCTGGGATCTAGAGGTTCCTAGGAAAGTTAACAAAGTTTATTCTCAGTTACAGGATGACTTTGTACCATTACCAATCTTGTGCCACTGCAAGCGGTGTCAACAAAGGTGCCTTAGGTCTCCTCTAGCATAACAGGATTGAGGAGGAAAGTCAAGGAGCACAGAAGTGGTGCTTGTCTTAAGAGCAGTTCTTTAGGTCTCCTCTAAGTGGATGGTTGAAGCAGAAGGAGGCCATCCGATGTGATGGGGGTACGTAAATTCTTAATCTTCTTTAAAGATGGAGCCTCATGCAAGAAGATGCTTCCCCCCTGCTTCCCCCTGTTTTCCCCAGCTCTTGGGAAAAGTTGTTAAATTTTAAGGCAAGTATTAGTTGACTGTGCAAGCATCAGATAAAGAAAATCATTCAACTTGCTTTTTTCAGTAGTATGATTTTGGTGAAAATAATGGCTGTCTTCTTAATCAGAGAAAATAAGTCATTATATATACTAGTATATACATTTAGACATTTTAGTTAAAAAGTTGACCCCCAAAATACCTGGGCCTTTACAGATTAATATAAGTACTGTGCCCTAACTTTTATATATACTGTATAAAAAGAACCATGCCATTCTCTGAATGGAATGATAAAAGGCAAGATCTTACTTCATCCTAGGAGAACCTAAATGAAGCACCAACCCCTTCCACTCTCTCCACCACAGAACCACTCCTGGCTTTTTTGAATGCCTGGTTGGGTAAATGATAGCAACAGTGACCAGGGTGGCTGGTCACTGTTGAGGTTCCCCTGTCCACAGAATGACCCATGAATTATCCATGGGACATATCAAAAACCATAATTGTGGCCTGAAAACCTGTCTTTGACTTCTGCTTGAGATTGGCTTCTACATGAGTATACACAACTAATGAAAGCCAAGCACAATCATGCTTGCTCATAAGTACATGAAAGGACAAAATATTTTCTGTGGACCATCTGAATGATGCTTATAGATGAGCACTAAACCTCTGTGCTTAAAAATGGAACCCTTCCCCTAAATACAAAATCATTAAACAGAAAAGAATTAACTATTCTAGAAGCCTGTGTGTTATGTCTGAATGGTAAGATAATATATGAAGAAATGTCTGTTTAAGAAAGAATGTTCGAAAGCAAGTGCATTAGCCAATATAATTCAGTTGTGTTCTTTCTACTAGGGATCCACACGCTATTTCATTTACAGATCTCATGACAGTCAATTTGTTTGCACAAACTTTCATTCCTTTTGGTTATTCACAGGTCATTATCCATCAGTAGAAGCCACTCAACCACCATTATTGTTTTTTTAAGCACCAGATGGATATCATTTTCACCCCCTTGCCCAAACTTGAGAACTATGTGTATAATCTGTCCACTAAGCCTTCAAAGATCACTTATTTTTTCCCATTTGTGAAAGCCATATCTACCATAGAGGGTGTAGTTATCAGATTTTCCAACTTAGATATTTTAATAATTAATAGATGGTTTTAATTTGTTGCTCTGTGTGCAACTGTTTTTAAAGTTGTACATCTTCTTGGACAGAAAAGTGGTTCATATTTTTTTAAGTAAAATACTACATAAAATTCTGTGACTGGTTTCAAATCTGTCATTTTAATTGCAAACAAATGCACACTCAGATCTCATGCGTACAGGGACTTTTCAGCTAGAAGACTGAATACCTTCTACATTCATCCATGGACTCTCAACTCTTCACTGGTGTGATTTGAAGAAGTTGCAGGGAGGATAAATTCCAATTGCTTGAGTGGAAATTGCCTTGTGTAATCTAGAATTTAGCTTTAAATCCAATGTTACACTGATTCTGTTCCTTCTCCTCCCCATCCGTTCCGTGTTCAGTTCCTTCCCAAAATGGCCTTACAACAAATTTGAGCAGAATGTAAGGGACTGAATTGGTGATCCCAATTCTTATGGATTCTACTGTTGCTTGAGCAGAAGTCTACCACCATAAGTGTCAAGTTGAGTGTGAAACCTATATATTTTGGACTAGTGCTTATACAATCCTATTCCATTGCCCATGCTAGGCTAGAGTTTCTGGAACCCAGGAGTTGTAGTTTTCCAAGGTCTTTAGCTTTCTCTGATGAAGAATAGCTGTGCCTCACCAAGCTACAATGCCCAGAATTCCATAGTATCAAGCCATAGCTTTTCAGTGATGTTAAGCTGCATTATTTCTGCAGTATAGAGTCGCCTTACGTCTTCTTAGCTTCTATTGTGCACCTGTGGTGTTATGCATTGCTGAAAGAATACATACCTGGGCTGTGCTCATTTTGTCACCACAAGGATTCTAGTTTCTGCAGGTAGACAAAGTGATCTACAACTGATTATTGTGTATTCCTTGTAAAAAAAAAAAAACACAGCTCTTTTTCCTTTTAGCTAATTCCAAAGCCAAGGAATGGGAAAGGTTTCACTCAATTAGGAACTAAAACAAACAGCCTGCATAGAAGCAGTGCTGGTCTTTCACAGAATTAGAAATAGTAGTGACATTTTCAGATATTCTTATTGATTGATTGATTGTCCTACCTTTAGCCTTTCTCCCAACGTGGCTTACAAAAAAGTTAAAGCAAGACTGAGCTGGAAGCCTAACACCAAAAAGTTAAACAAGCAATCATATTAAATATATAATTGCAAAAATATATAATTGCAAAAATTGAAATACAGCATACATACCCCATTCAAAAAGGACTACACTAACCTCCTATGCTACAGCTTGGGCACAGTCACTGAGAGGGTCTCTCCTGTGTCATCACCTGACATCTTGATGACAATGATGGGACTGAGAGCAAACCGTCTCCAAAAGTTTTTAAAACTTGGCTTCTTTTAACCCTGGGTAATTCCTATAAACAGGTAGAAAAATGTAAAAAATTAAGGACTAAAAAAAAGCTTAACTTAAGGACGATATCTATGCTTTCTCTCATGTGAAGGCACTGGCTGCCATGGTCAAAGGAAATAAATCCTCTTAAAGTATGGTTGTAGAGCTAGGACTTCATCCCATGTAGTCTTCTTTCCATTTCTCTGCACTGCTGAAAACGAGACGCACGGAAGCCATCACATGATGCAAGGCCACTTCCAGTGGTTGCTCATGAGACTCTGTTGTGGCAGTGCAGGGAAATGGAGGGAAGACTGCATTTCCAGGTGTCAGGTGCTACCTGACTCCAACTGACACAAGATGGAGAGAAGCAAGACAGAAGCAGAGAAAGGATGTGGGAAGGCTGCCATCCCAGAAGATGGAAAGGCACGGGACCTCAATGGTAGGGAATGAAAGAAGATGCCTCTCCCCTCCCCCCCCCCCACTTCACCCGTTTTTTGTCCTTTCATGTACTTATGCTAGCTCCTAGAATTTAGAGAGAAAGAAATATCACATCCATAGCTTGCAGACTTTTCTTTCATTCTCTCTTGTTGGAAGGACAAGTGTCTCACCTGCACCAATCTCTCTTCCCAGCAGTGGCATCTGGTCATAAACAGGTACCATTCATGACACACTTTAGGATTTTGTCAGCTTTCTTTTATTGTGGATAATCTCAGTCATGTCCCATCATTGTAATCAATACATTTCCTGATATTCTTTAATATAAGCAGTTTTAACACCATGCCAGTTAACCTTAATCTGATTTGAAAGAATGGATCAAACCTACAATATATTAACACATCTCTTTCTCTTTTATTCTTTTCCTGGTGCAGCTTTACCTAGTGCTTCTTTTTATTCCATTTTCCTCCCTCATCCTAAACCATTTTATTCAGAGCGGCTTTTAAAATAGAAAAATTTAAATGAACAGGCTACAGGGTGTTGTGTTGTTTTAACTAAAATGCTTCTAAGAGATTTTTTTCCCTTTTACATTGTATTTTATTCTTTTATTCGTATCTGAATTGTTTTCATATTGCAATTAATTTAATAAATTTTTATTTTTACTTTGCATATGTTTTAATAACATTCTTTCAAATTGTGAGCTGCTTTGAACCCCAACTTGGGGATGAGGGGAGTGGGATATAAATACTTCACTTCACTTAGGCGATCCCTCATTGGCCGAGTAGGATAGTCTTCCAGGATCAGAATTCTTGTGAGTCTGTAGGTGGCTGTGGAGCCCTATTCTTGATCTGCATCTTCTTCCGCAGTGAGGGCATTGGTTTCCAGGTGGAAGGCGGTCCCAGTTGGGGTTGGCTTGATGCGCCTTCCTCTTCGCACATTTCTCTCTTTCACCCTCCATTTGTGCCTCTTCAAATTCTACAGCACTGCTGGTCACAGCTGACCTCCAGCTGGAGCGCTCAAGGGCCAGGGCTTCCCAGTTCTCAGAGTCTATGCCAGAGTTTTTAAGGTTGGCTTTGAGCCCATCTTTAAATCTCTTTTCCTGCCCACCAACATTCCGTTTTCCATTCTTGAGTTCGGAGTAGAGCAAATGCTTTGGGAGACAGTGGTCAGGCATCCGGACAACGTGGCTGATCCAGTGGAGTTGATGGCGGAGGACCATTTCTTCAATGCTGGTGGTCTTTGCTTCTTCCAGCATGCTGACATTTGTCCGCCTGTCTTCCCAAGAGATTTGTAGGATTTTCCGGAGGCAGCGCAGATGGAATCGTTCCAGGAGTTGCATGTGATGTCTGTAGACAGTCCACATTTCGCAGGCATATAGCAGGGTTGCGGGGACAATAGCTTTATAAACAAGCACCCTATGGGTGTCCCGGTCATCAAACACTTTCTGCTTCATTCAGAAAAATGCTGCACTTGCAAAGCTCAGGCGGTGTTGTATTTCGGTGTCAAGTGGGATATAAATAATGGTAATGATTACTAGTAATACTGTGCAACTGCATAAAAATGTCAATATTTTACCAGGTCTTTTAGTTTGGCATACTGATTTTCTTAAGCATATATCTCTTTGTCAGTTTATACATTGGGAACGTGTGGATGAAATGTCACTAAAAGTTACTTTAATCAATAACAATATACAAATAAATAATGGTAGTACTTGGAGCAAAGCAAGTTTGAACTCTCCTTCAAACCCAAAGTGATTAAACTGAGAATGTTGTACTTTGGGCATATCATAAAAGACAAGACTCTCTAGAAAAGGCAATAATAATTGGTAACATAAGAAGCAATAGGAAAAATAGACCTCATTACAGGGGGATAGACTCAGTCAAGGGAGCCATGGTCCAGAATCTGCAAGACCTTAATGAAACGGTGACTTGAAGGTATCACATTCACTCTAAGTCAAAGTCAATGTCAATTTGGTGACAACGTTCTAGTCAAAACAAATAACAGCAAGATTTCAGCTAGAGATTGGACCATAAATGGGTGCAAGAGCAAATACTATGTATTTCACTACTAGCTTCGCAATTCCTTATGAGATGTTGGGTTGATCCAGTGGGTGGTGAAATTTGTTAGAAGAGTCTATACTTGCCAATTCAGTGTGAAGAGGGAAAGCAAGAGAGAGAACAAGATGGAACTGTTAACAGGGTTAAGAATTGGGTCCTTGCCATTTTGCCAAAAAATCCCTCCATGATAAGTTTGCCTTTGAGTTGCCATAAATCAGAAATTACTTAAAGAAATACATCAACAACAGAAATGTTTTAAAGAATGGAGTGATAGGTGACAGATAGAAAAATAGATAAATATGTTGATCATAGAGATATGGAATCATCCCACTACAGAATTTGGTTTTCATTGTGGGCCACTGCTGTTGAGTAATCCAACCTCCACCATTCTGGATGTGTTGGTCTGTGTGCTTTCTATGGATGGTGGGGGTTGACATCCAGCACAGCTGAAGGGATTCACATAAGGAAAGATGACACATTTCTAAACTGACGAGGCATTTCTAAACGTTTGGGATGGGAAATGCAATGTAAAATTTTAGGAAAATGTCTGGTAAAGATGGCAAAAGTTTTCAGAGAGGATGAACATGCAAGCTAGAAGAAGCTGCTTTTGCCTGAGCCCACTAGAAAGGCAAGGCTCTGCCCCTATCACAACTACAAAACCTACACAATTAGCAGAAAATCCCACAAGCGCCTCCTTATCCCTGGAAATAAAAGTAAAATAATAAACTGAATATCTTTCATGATACTCCAAATAAACTGTAGTGACCAAGATCTTGCTGCAGTGCTGGCAAGATATACATCTCTGCAAGCATTCTTCACAGAAACATCACTGTGTTTCTTGCTGTGCAAAACTGTCAAGCTGAGGTTGTACAGAAAGTTGTATTTTAATCAGTGCTGGATTTAGGACAAATGAGACCCTGTGCTAGTTAAGTTATAAGGCCCTTAACTTGGGTGTGAAGGAGGTAGGCTCAGTAGGCCTACATTACCTGCTTGGTGACACACTCCCATAGACTATCAACCTTATTATTATGTCTGGAATCACTCCCAAACAGAATGCCTTCAAATTGAGAATTGCATCATATAAGCGAAATCCATCTTTTTTTTTTTTTTGGCTAGGAAGGAAGATAGATCTTATTTATTTATTTATTTATTTACAGTATTTATATTCCACCCTTCTCACCCCGCAGGGGACTCAGGGCGGATTACAATGTACATATACATGGCAAACATTCAATGCCATAGACACACAACATATATAGACAGAAACACAGAGGCTACTTAACATTCCAGCCTTTGATGAGGGTATCCTGGCCACCAGGGGAGCTGTCGCTTCACCGTCCATTTGTGACACCGATGAAGTACTTCCTCATTCTTTGCATGCCTGCTGGAGATTTTTATGGCGTCGTAAATTAGTTAAATTAGCCTCCCTGCATACGCGGTACCTAAATTTCCTACTTGACAGATGCAACTGTTTTTCGGGCTGCAAAGGTCAACAGCAAGGTACACAAATTGGTCAGAAGCTCACTCCGACCCAGGCTGGCTTCGAACTCATGACCTTTCAGTCAGTAGCGATCTTAATGCAGCTACCAGCCAGCTGAGCCACAGTCCCAGTGCAACTGTTGGCCTTCCTGACCAACAGGGCCCTGTGCTTAAGCACACCTAAGTACAAATGGCGAATCAGGCACTGACTGTTATACCTCATTCTGCAATGACTGAACTAAGTAATATGTGGGCATAACAGAAGAACATGGCAATTTATCTCACCATTGGAATTCCAGCCTGAAGAATTCCAGCCTGCCTCAAGGTGGATCAGACATTCACTACAAGATATTAATATTTCCCACCTCTTTCAATTTGTTTCTAAAGTGAGTTGTGAAGCCTGTGAAGCAGTAAACAAGTTACAGCACACAATCAATTGCTAATTGGTCAGATGTTTAGGACAGTCTTAAGTCACTTTTTTTCATTATTACTTCACATGAGCCAGTTCATGTGTTTGTATTCTTTCAAATAGCCAGTTGATCTACAGTGATCCTATAAATTGCATAAAGTTTTATTTGATAGGAAATACCCAAAGGTGGATTTATTTATTTATTTATTTATTTATTTATTTATTTATTTCCAACATTTGTACCCCGTCTTTCTCAATCCCCAAGGGGAGGACTCAGGGCGGCTTAGAATGGCAACAATTTGATGCGAACACATATAAAAACACAATACAACATGACATAACAAAGTAGATAAAAACATTAGGTTAAATCCTTTTAAATCTGTTTTGCCAGTTCTGTACACTGATATATATCTTACAGCATCCAAAATTTATTGGTGATCTCCTATCCAAGTATTAACGAGGGCTAACCCCACTTAGCTTCCCAGATTGAACACAAAGCTCTCTCTCTCTCTCTCTCTCTCTACACACACACACACACAAAAGTATAAAAAGAGTTAGCATTGTGTAGTGGTTGGAGCATGGGGACCACCATTTGAATCCCCTCTCAGCCCATTGGATGACTTTGAGTAAGTCACACTATCTAAGCCTCAGAGGAAGCCAAAGGCTTCCTCTGAACAAACATTGCCAAGGAAATCAATTATAGGTTTACCTTAGAGTGAAAAAAAAACTTAAAGGCACACAATAACAACAACAATTTCAGAACTTGAACTACTGTTATGCTGGGTGAGACACACAAAGTTTTGTCAGTGGGAAATGAGGGAAACTACATTGGGGGGAAATCATACAGGGTCTTCCACTGACAAGCAACTTCCCTTCTATTTAGATAAGGTTTTTTTATTATTTCCTCATTCTTATGGGAGTTTCATTAATAGGAGGAGGTAGTACTGCAGTTTTTATTATATTTTGAATGCTTTGCAGCTATTTTGAATCTTGCAGACAATGATTCAAATCCCAACTTGATCATGGAAACCCCTCTAGGTGACTTCATAGAAGTCACTTTCTCTCTGCCTCAGCTGAAGGTAAAGGCAACCCCACTTTGAACAAATCTTGCCAAGAAAACCACATGTTTGGCTTACCATTAGCTGGAGGTGATGTAAAAGTGCACAAGATCAACAACAAGCTATTTTAATGTTGTTTATTTAATTGGTGATATATTGTTTTACGATTAAATTAACTTCAGCTTTATTCTTGTTTTAATCTGTCTTGCAACATGCATTGGACCCCATACTTTGAAAAGAGAGGTACAAAATGAATAAATAATAATCCTCTAAAATAAATATGTGAACCGAAATACGAACCAAGGGCACCCTTTGACTTTCTCTCATATAAGTGAAAGTTTATATGGTGTTATTTCTATGCCTGAAATCATAGAAGTGTGTACTACAACCATTCCTCCGAGTCCTTGCAGTATGCAAACTGCACTTCCCCAGAGATGCACACCACACACTCATTAGAATGATGGGTTTGCAGCTCTAATCTTAGAATTGATGAAATGCAAACCAACGAGTGCAGGATCATAAGAATTCTGTTTGTATCAGCAGCAGCTTTTCTGTCAGCAAAATCATGAAAACTTCTTACTTGAATCCTTGGGATCCCTGGGAATTAGAAATGCAGGGTGGAGGGTGGAAGAAAAGTAACAATTTTCTCTGTCCCAATTTCAGAATACATAAGCACTTCCACTCGCTAGGTAAAAATGGAATGGATCAATGGATAATGGAGTAGATGATAGCTTCCATATCAATTCTGCAGTGAACCTTCTCTGAGTTTTATGGTTGAATCTCGCTTATTCAAAATGCTTGGAAACAGAAGTGTTTTGGATTTTGAATATCTTTTAGATTCCCTGTATTTATAGATACATACACAAGAAGATATCTTGATGTTGGGAGTCTAGTTTAAACACAAAATTCATTTATGTTTCATAGAATCCTTATATGCATAGCCTGAAGGTAATTTTACATACAATATTTTAATAAGTTTTTGCATGAAACAAAGTTTGTGTGCATTGAACCATCAGAAAACAAAGGTGTCACACTTTTATTCACCCATGTAGACCATTTCAGAATATTTCAGAGTTTGGAATTCCAGATAAAGGTCCACAACCCATATAGAAGTCAAAGGAGCTATCCAAGGTGCTGAAATCCAATTATTGTCAGAACTGTGTCTAGCTCTTGGAATCTGAAATGAAATCCAGAGCAAGTTTCTTATAACAGTTATATGGAAGCCTCCAGTTGCCCCTGGAAGTTAGAGAGAGGGAATTTGAGAAATAGAGAGAAAGAGAATGGGGGAGAGGGAGAGAGAAAGGGAGAGGGAAAGATAGACGAAGCTTTCAGGGCAGCTGAGGATGGATTGTGGGGAACTGAAACAAGCATACAGAGGAAGAACATTCTTTCTCTAGCTCCATTTCTTCAAAATGCTGTTCCGATTGTGGCAGAGAAAGCATCCATGTGGCTCCCCAGAGTTAGTTGCTCAGCAACCAAAATCAATTAATATGCTCTGCAGAAAGAGCAAGGGAAAACCCAATCTCCTAGCAGTGAGACAGTAGAGCTATTCAGCAATTGCGCTCACCTCAGAAATCCCTTTCCTTGCCTGCCTATATCTCTCCTTCCATGCTCCTGGACCACAGAAAGTTCTCAGGGTTGTTTCCTTTTTGAATGTATATCTCCCTGACAAGCGCACACAAAAGGATTTGGTCAAGAACATTCCACTGAATGCATTGCCTCTCTCATTTCTCCAGCTTTCCCAAGCAATGAAAGAAATTCCTCATATAGATTAGGAAAGGAAAGAAGATAGTTTCTTATTATTTCTGCTTTTCTTCTATCTTCTGTACAAAAAACATTAAAACCAAGATGCACAATACAGGGCTTAAGTAGATATTATGAAAGTTTGTTCATTGCAAAACAATTGTCTCTCTGCAGATAAAATGGGTTAAAGAAAGGGACTGCAACAAAGTATGTGAGACATCATCTTTCTTTATCTGGATGACCACTTCAAGGCTTTGCTAAGCACCTTCTTTTCTCTTTTTCTCCCTTTTGATCTTTTTCTCTCTCTCTCTTTCTCCTATTCCCTTTTGGATTTTTTCTGATGACAGCACAGATCTGGGAATGAAGAACTTCTCTCAGCTGATCAGAAATGGCATCACGAAGCTAAAACCTCACCAGAAGAAAGACCCCTCCCCATGAAACAAGTACAATGCACTTTCAGGGTCTGGTTCTTGG